>NC_090647.1:325692778-326002778 GCF_040937935.1 Hyperolius riggenbachi | reverse complement strand
GACTGCAGTTACAATCCGTGATTTTTTTCTGAAATTTCGGAGTACAATTTTACATCATTATTACAAATTACGATGCAAAATTAAAAGTATGTGACATTCATGCTCATCACTAGTTTATTCTACAAAACAAAAGTTATCCCCAAATGCCTGCTTTGTGCAGGTCTCAGAATGGTACCCAGCCACAAACGACAGGAAGAACGCTTTCATGAATCACTTGTTAAATTAAAATTTAGCTAATTTATTATTTTCACACATGTATTCATTTATGAGAGTAAATAGGCACTAATTAACACACATCTTCAGTCAGAAAGTCAGAACGAAACCTTAAAATGAGATTTAAAAGAAAGGAATTCTGTTTACCAAAAAGTTTAGTGCTTGCGGCACAAGCTGAGACAATTCATCAAAAACGCTTTGTAAATTAACCTCAAATGACACAATTTTCTCACCTTACATGTTTCCTTCGTTCTTTCATTCAAATTGAGGATATGTTAGATGTGTTCTTGTGATTGACAAACATATTGTTGGATTCCTTCTATTCTTTTAAAAAAAAATGGCGTGAGTTGTGACTTTTATCAGAATCTGGAGAACACTTCACAATTCTTCTGTCTAACCCATGCATGCTAATGGGTACACAGAATAAGCACTGAGAATATGTCACTGGGAAATGTGTGAAATAAAATGGTACGCTTTGGTAGCTGTTAAAGTGGAACTAAAATGTCTTAATTAAATAGCACTTCAGACTGACATCCCTCCATTTTGTGTGAAACTGTTAATAAGATATTTTTACTTACAGTACAATAATTTGTTTATGCTGGTAGAAGTTTTGTTTAGGGATGGTTAATGAGATGCAAATAATTCCGATTTGATGCTGAATTACACACATTTGGCATACAGATTTATTTAGCTTGAAAATGGACCAACCATATTCCAGCTTCACAAAATGTGATTGGTTCATTTTCAAACTGCATACATTTGCATCATCCTGCATCAGCTTGAACGATTTGCATCTCATTGAGCATCCTTAGTCATGTCCAGTATTTATGTAAGACAGAGATCACAGCATACCTAGGGGAGTTACCTCAACGTGTGGCTACTGGGAACCTGCATCATCAACAACAAAACATAAGTAAAGAGCCTTTATCCCTTGCGAACAGAAGTGCATAGGCTTGTCTTAGATCAGTACATAGTTGTGGTTTATGATGAGTTACAGGGGAAAAAGTTATGTAAATATAAATGCCAAAGTAAATAGGTGGATTTACAGAGTGTGGTAAAGTGTTCCAAAGGGTAGGGGCAGCATGACAGAAGACTCTGATTCCAAAGGTTTTTAGTTATAGTTAGTGGTCAAGTTATTAGATTCTGTTGATCTGAAGAGTATAGAAGGCGTGGAACAAATACCCCTGTCTCAGACCTGTGTTTTGGTAACATAAGAAAATGACAGTAAGTAACAAGCTTCTATTTTAATACAGACGTAAAAGCAGTATTATAAATTCAATGTGTTATTGATCAGAGCCCTCTTTTAAATTATTTTAGGCATAGTACATTTAAAAAAAGTAAACTGACACTTTTTTAAATATTTTTGTGTTATGTATCAGTACTGTGCACCAATACAAGCCAACATCCACAGAAAACAGGGAAGACAGCAGAGAGCTTATATAGAAACTGGTCAGCTATGTGTTAAGCTAATCTGTCAACCCATTTGCACACTGTGCTAATGATAGCAATAATGAAATAACTTCTAGCAGAGCACTCCAAATCAATTGTACTGAACTGAAATTGACAAGAAATTAAAGATCTCTTGTTTGCTGCAATTGAGACAATAAGATGTACACACTAAAGAGGCTGCATCTCTCTGATCAGCAAAGTTAGAAAGTTCACTCTGGCAGCAGCCTCATCAAATGCCAGAAAAGTAAATGTTTGCACAGACGCTCAGTAAGTATCATCCGAGACAACTGGTAATGATTGATTTTAGTGACATTGTAAGAAACAATCGCTGTAGAGATATACTGCTCAACTAGAGCCAAGCAACCTGGGAAGGGGAGGATGAGAGGGGTAGAGTTGGGCCGAACGGTTCGCCTGCGAACGGTTCCATGCGAACTTCCGTGGTTCGCGTTCACGTCCCGCAGGCGAACTTTTGCGGAAGTTCGGTTCGCCCCATAATGCACCATGAGGGTCAACTTTGACCCTCTACATCACAGTCAGCAGGCCCAGTGTAGCCAATTAGGCTACACTAGCCCCTGGAGCGCCACCCCCCTTATATAAGGCAGGCAGCGGCGGCCATTACGGTCACTCGTGTGCCACTGCCTGCCTGCATTAGTGAGAGTAGGGCGAGCTGCTGCACTGTCTCTCATAGGGAAAGATTAGTTAGGCTTAGCTTGTCCCTGACTGCATACCTGTTCTGTGAACCCACCACTGCATACCTGTACTGTGAACCCACCACTGCATACCTGTTCTGTGAACCCACCACTGCATACCTGTTCTGTGAACCCACCACTGCATACCTGTTCTGTGAACCCACCACTGCATACCTGTTCTGTGAACCCACCACTGCATACCTGTTCTGTGAACCCACCACTGCATACCTGTTCTGTGAACCCACCACTGCATACCTGTTCTGTGAACCCACCACTGCATACCTGTTCAGTGAACCTGCCACTGCATACCTGTACTGTTCAGTGAACCCGCCACTGCATACCTGTTCTGTTCAGTGAACCCGCCACTGTATACCTGTTCTGTTCAGTGAACCCGCCACTGTATACCTGTTCTGTTCAGTGAACCCGCCACTGCATACCTGTTCTGTTCAGTGAACCCGCCACTGTATACCTGTTCTGTTCAGTAAACCCGCCACTGTATACCTGTTCTCTTCAGTGAACCCGCCACTGCATACCTGTTCTGTTCAGTGAACCCGCCACTGCATACCTGTTCTGTTCAGTGAACCCGCCAATGTATACCTGTTCTGTTCAGTGAACCCGCCACTGTATACCTGTTCTGTTCAGTGAACCCGCCACTGCATACCTGTTCTGTTCAGTGAACCCGCCACTGTATACCTGTTCTGTTCAGTGAACCCGCCACTGTATACCTGTTCTCTTCAGTGAACCCGCCACTGCATACCTGTTCTGTTCAGTGAACCCGCCACTGCATACCTGTTCTGTTCAGTGAACCCGCCACTGTATACCTGTTCTGTTCAGTGAACCCGCCACTGTATACCTGTTCTGTTCAGTGAACCCGCCACTGCATACCTGTTCTGTTCAGTGAACCCGCCACTGTATACCTGTTCTGTTCAGTGAACCCGCCACTGTATACCTGTTCTGTTCAGTGAACCCGCCACTGTATACCTGTTCTGTTCAGTGAACCCGCCACTGCATACCTGTTCTGTTCAGTGAACCCGCCACTGCATACCTGTTCTGTTCAGTGAACAGTTTGGTGTGTCAGTGTGAAGCAGTACCTTAATTACACTACCTGATTGATGTATACACATGCAAGATGTTTTAAAGCACTTTAGGCCTGTCATTTAGCATTCAATATGATTTCTGCCCTTAAAACGCTGCTTTGCGTCAAATCCAGATTTTTCCCGGGGACTTTTGGCGTGTATCCCACTCCGCCATGCCCCCCTCCAGGTGTTAGACCCCTTGAAACATCTTTTCCATCACTTTTGTGGCCAGCATAAATTTTTTTTTTCAAAGTTCGCATCCCCATTGAAGTCTATTGCGGTTCGCGAACTTTAACGCGAACCGAACCTTCCGCGGAAGTTCGCGAACCCGGTTCGCGAACCTAAAATCGGAGGTTCGGCCCAACTCTAGAGAGGGGAGGGATAATAATAATCTAATAATCAGTCAGTGTACTCTGCAAAGTGCTGTGAAAGAGGCCAGTACTTTTTACTGCATAATAATGATAAAGGCAACAGCAGTTAGGGGTTAGTAGTAATTTGACCCAGTGGGCAGTAGAATGAAGCTGCTTCTGTACAGATTTTTTCTTCTGTGCACGAGCGCTTCATTTTACTTGGCATGCATGGACCTTATTCATGCATGCCTCCCATAGATGCGCTCATTCACATTTGAAAGTAGCTTATTAGTTCCAGTTAAGTAAGTTTAGAAAGACCATTTACTGGAATGGTGGGGTGTATGAAGATATGGGAAGCCTCTGAATAGTCCACTACTGAGGTAAGTATCTACAGAGCCTTGCAAAATTATTGACCCCGTTGTTATTTTTCATGTTTTGTCGCCTCACCACCTGGAATTAAAATGGATTGCTTGAGACTCCAGGGGGGGGGCAAAAAGGGGGGGGAGGAGGAAGTAGCGCCGAAAATTGGGGGTACGCGTAGTGCTCCACAGCAAAAAATGGGTGTGTTCATGGACCAAAATGTGGTTGTGGTCATGGGTGGAGACAATTGTACCAGTGGCGTCCCTACCATAGAGCGCAGGGGGGCGGGGCGCACCGGGTGACAGATACCCAGGGGGGTGTCGCCACGACCCCCCACAGCAGCACAGCAGGAGGGGGAAGCAGGGCTAGAAGGAGAGGCTGTGGAGGCAGCGGTGGGGAGGGGGGGAATATCCCCCCCTCCCTCACCTGGGACCTCTCCTTCTGCCTCTCTCTCCCCCTCCAGAAATTAGCGGCGACAAGTGCGGGGCGGCCGGAGGCGTATGGACAATTACTCACCTGATTTCCGCGTTCCAAGCGTGGAGCGCAGCGTCATGACGTTACAGTTCTCCGTCTTTAATGCCGCCCACTGTGCTTCCTGATTAGCGGAAGCACAGTGGGCGGCATTGGAGGCGGAGACCTGTAACGTCATGACGCTGCCAGCGCTTGGAACGCGGAAATCAGGTGAGTAATTCTCTGTACGCCTCCGGCTGCCCCGCACTTGTCGCCGCTATGCTGGAGAGGGGAGAGAGAGGCAGAAGGAGGGGTCCCAGGTGAGGGACCCTTCCACAGCCCCTCCATCTAGCCCTGCTTCCCACTCCTGGGGCACCTACATTGGGGGCAACTATACTAGCTTACTGGGGGCAACTATACTAGCTTACTGGGGGCAACTATACTAGCCTTACTGGGGGCAACTATACTAGCCATACTGGGGGCAACTATACTAGCTTACTGGGGGCAACTATACTACCTTACTGGGGGCAACTATACTAGCTTACTGGGGGCAACTATACTAGCCATACTGGGGGCAACTATACTAGCTATACTGGGGGCAACTAAACTATACTAGCTATACTGGGGGCAACTAAACTATACTAGCTATACTAGGGACAACTATACTGGCTGGGGCAACTATACTGGCTGGGGCAACTAAACTAGCTATACTGGGGGCAGCTATCCTGGCTGGGGGCAACTATACTAGCTATACTGGCTGGGGCAACTATACTAGCTATACTGGAGGCAGCTATCCTGGCTGGGGGCAATTATACTAGCTATACTGGCTGGGGGCAACTATACTAACTGTACTGGCTGGGGGCAACTATACTAGCTTACTGGGGGCAACTATACTAGCCATACTGGGGGCAACTATACTAGCCATACTGGGGGGCAACTATACTAGCCATACTGGGGGCAACTATACTAGCTATACTGGGGGCAACTAAACTATACTAGCTATACTGGGGGCAACTATACTGGCTGGCGCAACTATACTGGCTGGAGCAACTAAACTAGCTATACTGGGGGCAGCTATCCTGGCTGGGGGCAACTATAC
Source organism: Hyperolius riggenbachi (assembly GCF_040937935.1). Taxonomy (NCBI): domain Eukaryota; kingdom Metazoa; phylum Chordata; class Amphibia; order Anura; family Hyperoliidae; genus Hyperolius; species Hyperolius riggenbachi. Next base: position 325,997,092 of record NC_090647.1, on the reverse strand, counting down.
TAGCTATACTGGCTGGGGCAACTAAACTAGCTATACTGGGGGCAGCTATCCTGGCTGGGGGCAACTATACTAGCTATACTGGCTGGGGGCAACTATACTAACTGTACTGGCTGGGGGCAACTATACTAGCTATACTGTCTGGGGGCAACTATACTAGCTATACTGGCTGGGGGCGACCATACTAGCTATACTGGGGCAACTATACTAACTATACTGGGGCAACTATACTAACTATAGTGGAGCAACTATACTAGCTATACTGTGGGCAACTGTACTAGCTATACTGTGGGCAACTGTACTAGCTATACTGTGGGCAACTGTGCTAGCTATACTGGGGGTAACTATACTAGCTATACTAGGGCAACTATATTACCTACACTAAGGGCAACTATACTAGCTATATTGGGGGCAACTATACTAGCTATACTGGGGCAATGGCAGCGACATTCTCCAAGCACTCCTAAAGCACTCCCCAGCGTGAACTGACTTTCGGCGTCTAATAGACGCTGTGTCAGTTCACTGACAGCAGCAGCCCTCAGCTGCGGCAGAGCAGGGCTACAGTAAAATGGCATCTGAAGCCCTGCTCTGGAGACTTTGAGTCTGCAGTGCAGGGCTTCGGGCGCGATTTTCCCATAGCCCTGCTCTAAGCGCGGGAGTTTCAGTTGCTGGCTGGCTGCAGAGGATTGTGGGTGCTGCGCCGGACGGAGGCCGGGACAGGAGGTCTGCTGCTGCTTCAGGTGAGTAAATGTTTTTTTTTAATTTATATTAGCAGGTGTATCGACTGTTCTGGCCAGGGTTGCTACATGATGGAAGTGTTTTCTGGCCAGGTCGGCCACATGATTGCATGTATTTTCTGGTCAAATCTTCCACATGATTGCATGTATTTTCTGGTCAGGTCTGCCACATGATTGCACGTATTTTCTGGTCAAATCTTCCACATGTTTGCATTTATTTTCTGGTCAAATCTTCCACATAATTGCATGTATTTTCTGGTCAAATCTTTCACATGCTTGCATGTATTTTCTGGCCAGGTCTGCTACATGATTGAAGTGTTTTCTGGCCACGTCTGCCACATGTTTGCATGTATTTTCTGGTCAAATCTTCCACATGATTGCATGTATTTTCTGGTCAAATCTGCCGACATGATTGCATGTATTTTCTGGCCAGGTCTGCTACATGATTGAAGTGTTTTCTGGCCAGGTTTGCTACATGATTGTATGCATTTTCTGGTCAGGTCTACTACATGATTGAAGTGGTTTCTGGCCAGGTCTGCCACAATTGCATGTATTTTCTGGTCAAATCTTCCACATGATTGCATGTATTTTCTGGGCAAATCTGCTGCCATGATTGCATGTATTTTCTAGGCAAATCTACCGCCATGATTGCATTTATTTTCTGGGCAAATCTACTCACTTTATGTGTATTTTCTTGAGAAAACCTGCACAATTATGTGAATTTTCTGGGAAAAGGCTCACCAAAACTTGGGCCCACTGTCTTTGCGTTGCACTTTTAAAGGGAACCCGAGAAGAGAATAATATTGAGGCTGCCATATTTATCTCCTTTTAAGCAATGCCAGTTGCCTGGCTGCCGTGCTGGTCCTCTGCCTCTAATTCTTTCAACCATAGATCCTGAACAAGAATAAAGCAGGTCAGGGGTTTCTGACAATATTGTCAGAACTGACGAGATTAGTTGCATGCTTGTTTCTGGTGTAATTCAGTTCACTACTGCAGCCAAATAGATCAGCAGGGCTCCCTATTGTTTAACCACTTGAGGACCCACCCTTTACCCCCCCTTAAGGACCAGCGCTGGTTTGATTGATCTGTGCTGGGTGGGCTCTGCAGCCCCCAGCACAGATCAGGGTGCAGGCAGGGAGATCAGATTGCCCCCCTTTTTTCCCCCCTATGGGGATGATGTGCTGGGGGGGTCTGATCTCTCCTGCCTGCTGTGGGTGGCGGGGGGGGCACCTCAAAGCCCCCCTCCGCGGCGAAATTCCCCCCTCCCTCTCCTACCTGCTGCCTCCCCCCGGTGATCGGGGCTGCACAGGACGGCTATCCGTCCTGTGCAGCCAGTGACAGGACGTCCCCTGTCACATGGCGGCGATCCCCGGCCGCTGATTGGCCGGGGATCGCCGATCTGCCTTACGGCGCTGCTGCGCAGCAGCGCCGTACAAATGTAAACAAAGCGGATTATTTCCGCTTGTGTTTACATCTAGCCTGCGAGCCGCCATCGGCGGCCCGCAGGCTATTCACGGAGCCCCCCGCCGTGATTTGACAGGAAGCAGCCGCTCGTACGAGCGGCTGCTTCCTGATTAATTAGGCTGCAGCTGGCGACGCAGTACTGCGTCGCTGGTCCTGCAGCTGCTACTTTGCCGACGCACGTTATGAGTGTGCGGTCGGCAAGTGGTTAAAAGGAAATAAATATGGCAGCCTCCATATCACTCTCATCCCGGGTTCACTTTAAATTAGTTAGCTCCGCCCTCATCTGGTCATGGCCATGCCCATTTTTCACCGCAGTGCGCTTCGCGTGCCGTAGGTTATAGCCACACCCATTTTTTTTGGGGGGGGTGTCTTTTAATACCCAGCACCGGGTATCAAATGCCCTAGGTACGCCACTGAATTGTACATAAAGCTGTGGTTGGGCACACCTCTTTTATAAAGTTGGGTGCTTGATATTGTGCCCTAGGCAGTGTCACCAGCAAAATCTTTCTCCAGTATATCAGCACGCCAAATTGATTGAAATCACGCTCTTTTATTGAGCCATCTGTCTCCACAAGTAGTTAGCCGACAATTGTTTTGGGGGCCTTGCAGGGTCCCCCTTTATCAAGGCGGGATTGACAAGTTTACATGAACTTAGCAATGGTGGGACATTAGATTAGGACAGTGGTGGCGAACCTTTTGGAGGTCGAATGCCCAAACGGCAACCCAAAAGTCACTTATCTTTCGCAAAGTGGCAACAGCAATTTAAACTAAATAAAAACGTTTTAACTCATACATGAACATTATGGAAAATCCAAGTTGAAAATAAACTGTGAAGATAAAGAATTTCATCCATCCTACTCCTGAAAAATGTATTCATTTTTTAGAACCTCCCAGTTTCATTTTCTGTTTTAAAAAGCTGAAAAAGTATCTTTAATGCTATTGTCTCATATGATGATTTCAGCTTTTTCCATAGTCTCGCAGTTAGCAATCATGTGACCCCCAACAAGACAAATTCAGCAATCATGAGGCCCCCAACAAGACAAATTTAGCACTCTGAGGCCCCAACTAGACAAATTCAGCAATCATGAGGCCCCCAACAAGACAAATTCAGCAATCTTGAGGCCCTCAACAAATCATGAGGCCACCAACAAGACAAATTCAGCAATCATGAGGCCCCCAACAAGACAAATTCAGTAACCATGAGGCCCCCCAACAAGACAAATTCAGCAGTCATGAGGTACATGAATAGACAGCATTTCACATAAATAGGCAGAATGCCCCTTAATATGGTAGACACCTCTCACCTGGCTCCTGAATTCTCCTCTACTGGCTGCTGTGCCTGGCTGGCCTGGCAATACTGTTTTTGGCTGGATTGGGGATGATGTGTGAGCTGAAAGGCTTGGCAGTGATGCCGTGGCCGGGCTGGTGGTGATGCTGTGGCCGGGCTGGCGGTGATGCTGTGGCCTGGCTGGCGATGATGCTGTGGCCGGGCTGGCGATGATGCTGTGGCTGGGCTAGCGATGATGCTGTGGCCGGGCTGGCGATGATGCTGTGGCTAGGCTGGCAGTGATGCTGTGGCTGGGCTGGCTGGCGGTGATGCTGTGGCCTTTTTGACAGTGATTTTGTGCTGGTTGGCTGGTGGTGATGTTGGGCTGGCTGGCCTGGATAGTTTAGGTAGTGACAGGTGCCCCCTAGTTTAGGTAGCGTCAGGAGCATCCCAGTTTAAGTAGTGACAGGGCCCCCCAGTTTAGGTAGCGACAGGAGCCTTCCAGTTTAGGTAGTGACAGGGCCCCCCAGTTTAGGTAGCGATGGAGCCCCCAGTTTAGGTAGTGACAGGGCCCCCCAGTTCAGGTAGCGACAGGAGCCCCCAGTTTAGGTAGTGACAGGGCCCCCCAGTTCAGGTAATGACAGGAGCCCCCAGTTTAGGTAGTGACAGGGCCCCCCAGTTTAGGTAGAAACAGGAGCTCCCAGTTTAGGTAGTGACAGGGCCCCCCAGTTTAGGTAGTGACAGGAGCCCCCAGTTTAGGTAGTGACAGGGCCCCCCAGTTCAGGTAGTGACAGGAGCCCCTAGTTTAGGTAGTGACAGGGGCCCCCAGTTCAGGTAGTGACAGAAGCCCCCAGTTTAGGTAGTGACAGGAGCCCCCCAGTTCAGGTAGTGACAGTGCCCCCCAGTTTAGGTAGTGACAGGGCCCCCAGTTCAGGTAGTGACAGGAGCCCCCCAGTTCAGGTAGTGACAGTGCCCCCCAGTTCAGGTGGTGACAGGAGCCCCCAGTTCAGGTAGTAACAGGGCCCCCCAGTTTAGGTAGTGACAGCTGCCCCAGTTCAGGTAGTGACAGGAGCCCCCAGTTCAGGTAGTGACAGGGACCCCCAGTTCAGATAGTGACAGGTGCCCCCCAGTATAGATAGCCAGATCTATAGGTGTCCCCAGTGGCAGCGGAGAGAGAAAAGGGAGGGGGTGGACAGCGGTGGAGAAGGGGGGAAGTCTCCCCCCCATCCCTCACCTTTGGGGCTCCCCCTCTCTCTCGCTCCCCCCTTTACAATTAAGTGATGCAGGCGGCAGTGGTGGAACACTTACGCTATTACCAGGCGCGAGTGACTCTCTGTATCTGTGCGCCGCTGCTCTGGTCTAGTCCAGACCAGTGCAGCAGCTTACAGAGAGAGAGACACTCGCGCCTGCTAATAGCGTAAGTGTCCCGCCGCTGCCGCCCGCATCACTTAATTCTAAAGGGGGGAGCGAGAGAGAGGGGGAGCCCCAAAGGTGAGGGATGGGGGGAGACTTCCCCCCTTCCCCACCGCTGTCCACACACTCCCTTTTCTCTCTTCATTGCCACCCCAGGGTGGGTGGCCAGCCACTTCTGGGTTCAGGTGGCTGGGGGGGGGGGGGGGGTTCTCTAGCACTGAAAGCAGTGTGTTCGACAATAACATGTCTGCTGACAGTGAAATGGAGGGTAAAAATTTTGCTCAATACAGCATTATGGGGCGAATCAAACTTTCGCAAAAGTTCGCCTGATGCAGGCGAACGCGAACCCCCAAAGTTCGCCTGGAACCGTTCGCCGGCGAACCGTTCGGCCCATCTCTAGTGTTTACTTACTTACACTTCATAATGCATTTCATGCAACACTGATACTTCCTCCTTCCAACTTTGGAAGTAGGAAGTATGGAGTCATGTGAAACACACGCAAAATGCAAATAATTAACTTCCCTTGCCCCTGTCTGAAGGTCCAGTGCTGAAAAGTGTGGTGTTCGGGTGAATTGGACTGATGCTCATAATTCAGCACCAACACTAATCCTAATTCTTTTCTCAGTTACTAAATATCATAATCCTACAGCTCATTCTTTTCATATTCTACATGTTCCTGTTTGTGTACAGCTGAGCCAGTGTAGTCATAAGTATCACCATTCGGCAACACTAAGGGCTTGACCTGCATTCTTTTTATTCATATAACACTATGTTAAACAAATCAGTTTCCAGAGTAAATATTAATAATGTAGCAGGCCTTCAAAATGCTCTCTTTTCTTCTTGACATTCCTCTGCTGGTCATGACTAATGCTTAAGCACTTGAACAGGGAGAGAAGGAATCTCCTCAACTGTGACACAGGCATCAAAACAAAGAAAGCCTGTTTGTTTCTGTATTGTGAGGGAAAGGTTACATAAACCCTGGCAGTATGGTGTTTTTTGTTTTGTTTTTACAATAAAGAGCATGATTTAGTCTAGAGACCTGCTTTAGTACATATTGTGTATTATTATTTACAAAGCACGATCATCTTCTGTGGCGCTATACAATGTGCAATACCGGCTGTAATAAGGACCATACATACATGTATAGTTCAACACACTCTACAGTCGGACCATTCAAGAACACAAGCACAAAATACATACAGCATTCATGCATGGCATAAACAGGTATATGTTAATTTATTGAAATAACGCAAAGATAAAGCCACTAGCGGGAGAACCCTGACCTTACAAGGGTCCAATCTATAGGGACGTTGGGTGGAGACACCAGGCAAGATAATGAGGGAGATAGCAGATGTGCCAGTGAGGTTTTTTGACATCTGGCACTCATGATGGGAAAAGAGAAATTCTGAATGTCTGAGAGGAGGTGACTAAACTGGATGATAGGAGGGTTCCATATGAGAAAATATCTGTAAAGTAAGGAAATGTATGGAGGGGATAACTTATAAAGAATTTTGAATGATAGGTTAAGGAGTTTGAACTGGATCCTCCAAGTAACTAGCTGCCAATGGATGGATTGGCAAAGAGGGGCATTGAGGAGCAGGAGAAGAGTTGGATTAGATGAGCTACAGAGTTCAGTATGGATTACAGGCACCAGTCTTTTTTTGGTAGGCTGCAAAGTATGAAGATACTCTGGCATTCATTTTCCTTCAAGGGTTTATTTGGGTTTTAAAGCAAACCTGTTAGAAAATTAAAAAAGAAAAGTTGGATATGGTCCAGAGGCTTCCCATTTCCTTTCTGAACCATTCGCTGCTGGTCGGGACCCTCTTTCTCTTCTCTCGGCCAGGCTTCCCTCCATGTACTGCTGTACTGCATATGCACTAGTATGACCACAATCGTATACTAGGTTTTATACTATCGCAGTTTCTAGGCTAAATTGCACCCAGAGCAAGGGTGCAGGGGATAGTATTGCACCCTGGGGTACACCATATTTTAGTGGTACCGGGTTGGAGTAGAAGGGACCCAAGGCTACCCTTTGTGTTCTGCCAGCCAGGAATGAGTTAAACCACTAGAGAACTAAGCCAGCACTCTTGTAGCCTGTTAAGCACGATTTCATGATCAACTGAGTCAAAAGCAGCTGAGAGGTCAAGGAAAATCAGGATGGAACACTGGCCCCTGTCTCTTGCAATGAGCAGATCATTGCAGATCTGGGTGAGTGCTGTTTTACAGCTGTGATTATTTACTTTTAAGCCAGACTGATGAGGGTCAAGGATGCTGGGAAAGATAGGAAGAAAATATAAGAGCAGGGTTCAAACTTTGGTGGTCTGCTGAAGAAACAGTGGATGACCAGCAAGGGTTTCCATCCTGGTGCTCTGCTGAATAGAGACTTTTTGCCAGCGGACAGTTCCAGACATTTTCCTTGCTTTTTATATTGCTGTGCTGTGTGTCCACTGTCCTCCAGAGCACTTCATGTGTTGTAGGAGAGGACCAGCACTGTCAGCCCCCCCCCCCCCCCATATTGTGTGTTGATTGTAGCATACAGCAGAAGGCTATTTGTCAGCTTTCACCTGAGTGAAGTGAAGTGTCACTCATTTAGACCATAAGCAGCACTCCTGTAGTGCACCCTCCTCTTTATTATTCACTTCTGACCTGTATAAAGCTGCATTGTCAGGGCCCCCTATATTGTTTGTTGATTGTAACATACAGCAGAAAACTATCTGTCACCTGAGTGAAGTTAAAAACAGATACACTAAAGCTCTTTGCGGTTGTTTGCGATGCGGTAAACAGTGTTTTGTCTCAGTGTGAACTGAGCCTTACCCTTACACTACCTGATAGACGTGTACACACGCTCGATGTTTTAAAGCACTTTATTCCACAAATTTCGGAATGAACTGTGATTTCTGCCCTTTACAGATTAAAGCATGACTCTGCATAAATGACGTAATTTTTCATGGAACTTTTGCCATGGATGCCCCTCCCTCCGGCATGCCACTGTCCAGGTGTTAGGGCCTTGTAACCAACGTTTCCATCTGTTTTGTGGACAGAAACAGCCCCTATAGGTTTTAGAATTATCCTGCCCATTGAAGTCTATGGCGGTGCGCACAGTTTGCCCATTCGCGAACGTTTGTGGAAGATAAAATTACTGTGTATATGGCCCTTTAGAATTTTTGTAACCTGAACCTGAAATGAAAGTTTGTGATTATTTCCCCTCCTGGGGCAGGACATGCAGGGAGTCAAGCAAGCATATCGGTTTAGGAATTGCTGTGTAACTATCAGTCACTGTGATCACAAAAACATATGTTGGGTAGCAGTAATTGCTAGTTTGCATGTGACTTTAGAGGCCTATTTATGAACTTGCAAGGGGATTACTATACAGCATTACATTTACAGCGCATTGAAGTTACTGTGACATGTCATTTTGAAATGACACTTCCCTTTCCTGTAGTTTTTCTGCATTATTGCTGTAGGATCACATAGATCAGGTAGGCAATGCTAATTATGAAAAGTGCACGCTGACATCTGCCACTTTGCACCCCGTGAGAATAGCTTCAGCACCTTGCCAAAGACAATTAATTTCCACTCAGCTTGTGAAGAGGCTGTGAGAGCCGCTCTCCAGGAGTGTGATGTTACTTAGAACTCGATTTACTAGGGCTCTCCAAAGCCGGAGAACAGAGGAGATCAGAAGTGATCTAATAAACCTGGCCTGGATTAATAAATATCTGACTAGGTGTCAGAAATTTGCAACCCATGCCTGGGCCACGTCAGAGTGCAGTAAGGCTTTCTGAAACGGCAGTGGAATAGCTGTAAATGCAACAGTGGTGTTGTAGATACACCTGAAATGACAACTTTGTATAATAAAACCAGTACAACCAAGACAAATGACAAAAATGTCTTGCTGCAGTTGAGCACCTGTGATTACAACTACATGACCTCTGTTTCATGAACCTTTTCATAATCATTGCCACAGTCTGCCCCAAGTGGAGGCTACAAACTTGTGCCATGTAATAGCAGATACTTTTTGTTAAGTGCAGTCCAGTGTCACGCTTGGAGGTGTAATCTCCACAGTCAGCATGCAACACATAAGCTGACGTGAAGGAGGTACACACACCAGCACAAGGAATCAGGATATCCCCAGTTTAGTGGAGGAGAGGACTGACTCCAATAGGAGATTGTGGTGCACAGAGCCGGTGCAGATCCGAACAGCCACAAACAACACTTTCGTAATAACGTCTCAGCGCAAAGTAGCGCTGAGCGCATAAACCAGGACTGAGGAGATCAGGACAGGTAGACAGAATGAACGCTTGCTTAACTAGCCACTACTTAGTGACAGCAAACGTCCACAATAAAACAGACTGGAATGAGGTAGCCAATGCGTTAGCAGCAATGGCGTGCCTCACAAAGACAGGACAGGATAGTCAGGAAATAGCAGGATCAAGATAGATGAACGTAACACAGATAAATATACAATAAGTATGATTTCCTAGCGTATTACAATTACAGCTATCAATGAAACTATTTGTAACGTCTGACTAACATATGTATATATCGGCAATGAACCGATATATGACATAAGCAGGAACTCTGACTAAGACTGGAGTAATACAGGGAACAGGACTCAGAAGGATTCGCTATCTCTTCGCAGAGATGAACGCAATCCACAAACAGGACCAGGAACAGGATACTACCTCAGCACAGGTGCTCACGATACGCGCAAACTACCAAAGAGTGCTGGAAGGCTGACTGACTGAACACATGAAATAAACAGTTCGTGTACGTATATATCAGCGACACTGATGTATCAACGTAACACGAATACAAAGAAAATAACAAAATGCGCAAGTATGCGTATATATTGTCGATGAACCAATATATGACACAAGACAAGCAAAGTAACAACTTCTAGAACAAGAGCAGAACTAGGAGGACTCGCTGACCCCTTCGCAGGAGTCAGCGCAGTCCACACGGACTAGGAACGAGGTGGGGCACGGGCAGAGTAACAGACAGAATCTGAGACTATGGTAGCCCATCAAGCATTGCAGGAAGCAGTTCTTTATACTAAGGTCATCCAATGGGAGCAGACCTGCAGATTCCCACACAAGTGAATGGTAATTAATCACAGGCTGACAGCAGGAAAAGGCAGACAATGATATGCAGCCTGCAGGAAAGGGACCGCCCCTCCACTGCAGCAGACAATGTCTGTTTACACAAAAGCACATTAAACTGTCATTAACTTCAGAGCGACTGCAGATGGAATCAGCAACTAGTCTAAGTGCAAACCAAACTATGCAAGAAAATGTATGTAATGACATCAGAACTGCTTGGGTTACAATACCACTGCAGCCAGCAGTAAACGCTGCAGACATGATCATAACATCCAGGAGTCACAGTTATTCACCTGCCCAGGTCCGGCCAGCTGGCACAGATGCATTCTTGTGGCTTTTTGTGTGCCAAGATGATTAACAACAATTAAGTTAAATTATGGCACCTGCTTTTTAGAAAGCGCCATAATTTAACTCAATTGCTGGTAATCCCGGCTTTTACTATTGCCGCCTATGGTAGCAGGGAGTAGTTTAGGGAGCTAAGGTTAGGTGGGAGGAGGGGGTTAAGGTTAGGCAGGCATGAGGTTAGTTATGTTTAAGCGCGGGGGGGGGGGGGGGGGTTGTAATGGTTAAGGTTAGGCATTTGGGTTGGAGTGGTTAAGGCCTAGGCAGCGGGGGAAGGGGGTCTAAGCGTTAGGCATAGGTGATGGTGGTGATGGTGGTGATGGTGGTGATGGTGGTGATGGTGGGGGGGGGGGGGGGGTTCAGTGTAAGAGTAGGCAGAACTGTAAATATATATTAACTGATATATTTATTCATTACAATTTATGGAATCCTAGATATCCTAGATAAAATTGAAGTTTAGAATTTGGTTTCACTTTTCAGGGAGCACTGAAGGGGTTAAGCTTTAGTGTTTACTGTATGGGTAGAGAGCCAAAGCAGTGCTCCTGCAGTCTACTCACTGCTGTGCTATATTACTATATTACTATAGACACTTTGATCTGGGTAAACATTCACTGAAACATAGAGCAGTGGATTTCTTTAGCAACTATATGTGGATCAAAAACTTTCCATTGTGTGCTGTGCAAGTGTTCAGTTCAGCATTAAGAATGTTTCAGGTATGCTTTAAGTTACTGTGTTTCATATTAAGAAACCCTTATTCTGCACCCCAGAAAGCATTATACTTTTAATCACCAGGCCTGCAAATGCAATCCTTTTCTGCAATTGTTTTGCACTTTGCTTTGCTCTTATAGCAAATAGGACTCTGTGCATTAATGAAAGCTCAGAGTTTGTGCTAAACATTTACCACATCTGTATTAAAGGGGCAACATACCAAACAAAAAATCTGAATGTGGCGTTTCTATAGCAACTGCTGTAATGAATGAACAAAGTCTGGAAACAGTAAAACTTAGTGGTAATTGCCATGAAAACGGTGAATACCTCATGTGGTACAGTTTAATGAATGCTGCCTATAGTATGATACAGATGCTTCTCTATGTTGCTAAGCAACATCACACTGCTGTAGCGCAGCCTCCAGATACCGCTAGGCAACAGAATGCTACACTGATATTCTTGCATCTTTACATATCACAGATGAGGAAATATATCAGAAAGAACTCTTCGGTCAGTCGTAAATGCATCCCTTTCCTTTTTGCAATGTAGCAATGTATTTAGGGCCACTGTTATCACATGGTTACATATACACATCACAGTGTTTACCATAGTTCTGGTTTAAACATACAAATTAGCAGTGAGGAAGCTGCATGTTTTGCCTATTGTAGCTAAATGATAAGATGTTAGATTCTTTTTTAAACCTGCCAATTTAAACAGTAAATGTTCATAGTTTGAATTAGAAAAACAGATCTAATGGTCTATATCTCACAATGAATGTGACATCTTACTCATTTACTGGAGGCTTCTCCTTATCCCACTCTCTTAAATGCCCTGCTGGTTACTCTTTAAGATAAGTCTCTGTAAGGCCATGAGTGTAGTTAACCAGCATCTGTTCTTATTTTATCCAATAGACAGTGGACAATACAAGTCTGCTTTATCCCATATAATAAGCATAATCCTTCTTACAGGCTGATAATCCTTCTTATAGACCTCTAGAAGTCAGGAGATGTTTAATGGTCCATACACCAGCTCTAACTGTAGTCTTTACATCATATAGCTAAGCCAAAATAATTTCATAATATAACCCTAAAAAATCATGAATACTGGATTTTCGTAGCTGAAGCTGATGATGGGCAAATGTTTCAGAGTTGTAAAAGGTCCCTAAAAAGGAAAATGAGAATTCTATGATGTTTCATTGGACCGAACATTCAATATAAATAATATTAGTAATGTATTTATTTTAAAAATTAGGTGTCCTTCAAAAGTTGGCCAGTGTGGAAAAAACAAAACTGGAAAAAAGAAAAGATTACTTGTATCACAGCTTGAAGGATAATAGTGTTGTCATTCAAAATAAAAGTTATGCTCTGCCTTGGAGACATTACCGATTAGTGACACACAGCAGGAGGTTTAGAACACATTCAGAAAGTTTATTTAAATGTACTCCTTTATTTGCAGCCAATACCAAGTGAGCTGTTTTCTGCAACATTTCAAGAAAAGCAATGGGAAAACAATACTGAAAGATGAATTTCGATTACCGATATACCATGGGGATACGTTAATTTCACAATATTTGTTCATCTTGGAGCTCTCCTTTAAATCACAATACCGGACAGAAAATACCAAATATACCAAACTGGTTGTCAGTTTGCTTCTTCCCAATGAATTTTTATGCTCTAAAGGAGGGGTGCCGCGTCACTGCCTGACTACTTATATAGTGCCCATTCATCTAAGTTGGAGGGCTTCTCCCAAACTCTGCACTGTCCTTTATAATTATTTAGTATTTTTATAGTGCTGACTTCTTCCCCAGTGCTTTACAGAGTATATTATTTTTTCACTAACTGTCCCATAGAGGGGCTCACAATCTAATCCCTACTATTTGTCCAGGACTGGCCCTACCACGAAGCTGACTGAATCAGGTGATTCAGGGCAGCAGACTGTAGGGGGCGCCATCAGCTCAACACTGAGCCGATCCTTGTCAAGACTCCCACTCTGCTCTGCTGCTTCTGCTAGACTTCTAGAGCACAGAGCTAGAACTTGACTACTGTGAGTCTGTGTGTGCTGGCCCAGCCGCTAAAATAATATCCACTGCACTCTGCCAGGACCATACCATCTTCACATGCAGTTCTGTCACATTCACACACCTATCAGCACCCAGCCAACCACCTACACATCCGCATTCAGTCGTACGCCTATCAGCACCAATTCACTTGCATATACAGTATATATATATATATATATATATATATATATATATATATATATATATATATATATAGTCTACAACCCGCTCTGCATATGTCTATTGTAGTCTAGGAACAATTTAGAGGGAGAAGCCAACTAACTTAATTGTCTGTTTTCTGGAATGTGGAAAGAAATGCCATGCATGGGGAAAACATACAAACTTCTTGCACATTATGCCCTGGCTGGGATTCGAACCACGTACCCAGCACCGCAATATCCAATATCCAAATATCTGTACCCACTATACCACTAAAGAGAGCACTCCTACTTTAAAATTGAAATTAAGGTGTTTGCAGCTATTTCATATATACTTTGTGTACCAAACATTAACTACTTGGGGACCACTCCACACCAAAATGAAAAAAAAAAATATGGGATTTTATTTAGAAAATAAAAAATAAATATTTGTTAATAAAAAAAAAAAACACATCCTAGGAGCAATCTTCACCCACCAACAAAAAGCTCTTTTGGTGGGCAAAAAGGGGGGGGGGGGGATCACTTGTGTACTGAGTTGTGTGGCCCTGCAGCAAGGCTTTAAAGCTGCAGTGGCCTAATTTGTGAAAAATAGCCTGGTCACTAGGGGGGTTTAAGCCCTGGCCCTTAAGTGGTTAACAGCCAGGAAATGGAGATGATAAGTATGATGAGGTTTCTGCATTCTGAATACTGCTTTAAGAGAATATCTGTGTTATACAACAGGGGTTGTGTACATGCACACCTCACCACGCAGGCACAAAGCAATGATTAGCTTGGCTCTACCCGCTATCCTTTAAAAGCATAATAAACCTCTTGTTTTTTGGATTCACAATAGCAGTGATGACACATAAATAGTTTCTGATCTAAACAGACAATGTACTATTATACAAAATGACATGATCATGCTTCTAGGAGAGGAAAGACATAGCCCAATGATGACGCACAAATTGAAGCAAAGCATAATGGCAGATCAGAGATCATTCGCTACTGATGTGACTATTGTAAGCTGAAATCTGATTGTCTGCTATACGCTGCTGCTGCTGCTCTTCAGCATTGCTCTGTGCACTGCTTTAATGAACAAGCTCATTTGTGCTCTGCATATTTCACTGTACAGAAAAACTTACAAGTTACAATGCCAAGAATACATTCTGAAGGCATTCTGTATCCTGCCGCTTCTCCCATGAACAGGTTAATATGGAATTAATGCTGCTGCCTAGTTCACAAATATCACAGTTGTGTTTGCATATATATTTAATGCATATGCCTTGGGTGAAGCTCTACTCATCAGGCTGCCCTTTGCCACTCCTCTTCCCTTGTTCTGCAAGGGTAATGTACACTGAGGCTGGGCAGCCAGCAGTAATGCTCTGCAGGCTGGATTAATCAAACATGCTTCAAGCCATTTTACCCCCTAACGTCTCACTTGCATGGCTTTCTCAGGCTTCTCTCTGCTCATACTTGTATTTATTCACTCTTGTTTTAGATTTGCAGCCTTGATTTCTCCCCCCTGCCTTTGATCATTTCTTTCCTTTGTAAAACCCCCTCCCTTTGCTATTATGCATCCCTGTGTGTTCCCAATCCCAGGTCTTTTTCTATCACCATCCACCCCCCACTGCTTTACTCCAACCTGGTTGTGCTGTTACCTTCCTTTCCTCTCCATAATCTTGTTTTCCACAGAGTGTAATCGTACTCAACAGGTTAGAGAACACATAACAACCTGTGGAAGGAGACTGACATACTCAGTGTTAAAAGAGATTTATATGGTTTACTATTTGCCTCTTAATAAAATATGTTTAATAAGATATGAAGGGGAGGAAAGGTTTTAGAAAAGGTATCAGAGCTGAGGAAGGGTCGGCAAAAACTGTTTGCTCAAGCTGTGAATCGATCATTTTGGGCCCTTTTTCACTAGCTGTGATCCGTTTCAAAAAGCAGATGGCAGACGTTTTGCTGATCACGAGAGCATCGCGCTTTACATGTTAATCATGGTGCCGATTTTCCGCTAGTGCGCACCGCTTTCTCCCAGAACACAATCGTCGACTTGTGTTATTCTCATAGTGATCGTGCTCTGTTCCCAACAGCTATACGGTGCAATTGCTGCAACTGCAGTGCGGTTGATTGCAAACGCAGCGCGATTGCGCTCACACTTGTAGCTAATCTTGTCAGAAATGTCAGAAACACTTGATCTGTGACTGTTGTATGCTTGTTCAGGGTCAACTGGTATTGCTTAAAGGACAATTGAAGTGAGAGAGATATGGAGGCTGCCATATTTATATCCTTTTAAGCAATACCAGTTGCCTGTCAGTCCTGCTGATCCTCTGACTCTAATACTTTTAGCCATAGACCCTGAACAAGCATAAAGCAGATCAGGTGTTTCTGACATTATTGTCAGATCTGACATAACAAAAGGGGGTGAGAGCATTATATTTATGATGTAATGTGGTCGTACATTAAAAATAGGGCCCAGTAGTAGAATATCGGTACATTTACTGACATTCTATTGCTACGATGAAAATGACGATAGCTAAACATAACCCTATTCTCTCCCTGGACCCTCCCACTACCGATGTCTGACCGTAACTACGCCCCCCCATGGCTAGCCTTAACACCCCTAAGTCTAAACTTAAAGAGAAACTCCAACCAAGAATTTAACTTTATCCCAATCAGTAGCTGATACCCCCTTTCACATGAGAAATATATTTCTTTTCACAAACAGACCATCAGGGGGCGCTGTATGACTGATTTTGTGCTGAAACCCCTCCCACAAGGAGCTCTGAGGACCGTTGTACTTTTGACAGTTTGCTACAATGTAACAAGGTTCACAGACTGCTTACAGCTGTCTCCAACGGCCAAAACAGCTAGCAGCAGCTACATAACCTGCCCACAGTAAAAATGTCACCATGTAATAATTGTCAGAATGTAAATCGGGGAGAGGAAAGATTTTACAATGAGCAAACACTGACTAAACCATTTACACATAAATATTGTAAAAATGAAGCACTTTTTTTATTACACTATTTTTACTAGAGTTCCTCTTTAAAGGACTCACGAGGCAACACTTATAATCTATTTTTTACTCACCCAGGGCTTCTTCCAGCCCGTAGCAGCCATGTCAGTCCCTCCCTGCAGCTCTGGTCCTCCTCAGTGTCCCGTAAAGAGCTGCGACCCGTCGGCAGGTCATCTCTTCTGCACCTGCGCAGGCATTACAATTGTGGGTAATTATGCAATATATGAACAATAAAGGATTTTGGAATGCAAAGAAGACTGGTATGAAAGAAGATTGGAATTTTTGCTGGGCAGCCATCAACCACATGTGCCAAGCATCCATTTTGTACCTATGTATGTGCCACCCTTTAGGCTACTTAATATTGAGCATCAAAATAAACAGGAAAATATGCCATGGGTACCCTTGCAGCAACATTCTGTAAAAAATGAGTTAACGTAAACAATATAAAAAGATCATGAAAATGTTTAACTTCTGGTAGCTGTTCTCTGTTCCAGAAACACATCTGTACTCCTGGATGTGGCACCAGTCATGTATTTCCATTTAGATAGGATGAACCTAGATCCAAGTACAAACTCTTCTCTGAATGAAAATGGTATGACAATCTGTCATTTCACCTGCCAAGAGGAACACCCTGCAGAGAGTGTTTCAGATGAAGTGGTCCCCTGCCAAGCAAAGCTACCCTTTGCATCAGTGTAAGTAGTTACCAGGTAGAGAACTGGCTTCTGCAGAACGAGGGACATCAGATCTGCTTTATTTGTATGTACTGTACTTTAAAAAAGTAAAGTCATGAAACGTTTCAGTAGAGGAAGAAATTTACAAAATAAATAAATAATACATAAATGTGAAATGTAAATATGTGCTCTCTTATCATAACATCTAAATTTGCAATACATATTAGAATAGAAATAATATAATTTTCTTAGCAGAAATCACAGAAGGCTTTTTAACTGCTGTGTGTTAAAGAGACACGGGGCCATATGCAATTCACTTTTTCACCTGAGTTTTCTCCTAGGTGACATTTTCACAATTTGTAAATAAAATGCTTTTTAATCCACCAACATGCAAACAATTACTCAAAATAATTTTGATAGTACTTTTCAGCTACTTTTTGGTACTTTTTCCATTGCAAAGTGCTAAAAAGTTGTTTTAAGTCATAGATGAAAAATTATCTCCTAGGAGAAAACTCAGGAGGAAAAGTGATTTCCATACGGCCCTCTGTTAGGACATTTAGTAGAAAACAGTAAACTATTCAGGATACACACTTTTATGGTAATTTTTCTGGTTTCAGCAGCACTAGAAGCACTTTCTATACTGTATCTATATTTTCGCATATTGAATGTAGCCCTCTGTGATGTTTATCCTAGGCTGTCTAGATATGCAAAATATCCCCCAAACCCTTCCAATGCTCTCTGGGAGACCAGGTTTATTTTGTACTGGCTCCTACTCCAACCTATGCTAGCCAGGAGCATGGGTAGCGCAGGTGGGAGTGGCAGATGTGCTAGCCAGGAGCATGGGTAGCGCAGGTGGGAGTGGCAGATGTGCTAGCCAGGAGCGTGGGTAGCACAGGTGGGAGTGGCAGATGTGCTAGCCAGGAGCGTGGGTAGCGCAGGTGGGAGTGGCAGATGTGCTAGCACAGCCTTGTCCTGTAGCATGCAATAAAAAGCTGGGCGGCAGCAGCAGTGCAATCACTATTAGACCAGAGTTACGCTGAGATCCTCTCTAATACTTCATATTGCAGAGATGTAGAACAGGTAAGTGATTGAAGTCAGGAAGATATTGAACATTTGCCTGATCTACCACAATAGGTATAGCGTGTACCCAACATTGGTGGCTTAGTCTATTTACATTTATTGGATACATCCAAAATAAAATAACTACATTTTAGGCATTTTGTGGGTATTTTTTCCTTTGCTTTAACCCCTTCCAGACTGCCTAACTCCGGGGCGGGGGTGGGGGGGAGTCTGTATGGCTGAGATTGGGGTGAAACCCCTCCCACAGTGTGATGTTAGAACGTAGGTCCTGACATCTCACTGTGGGAGCCTTGTTGCATTGTGGGAAATAACAGCTGTTTCAAACTGCCAAGCAACCAGTATCCCCCTCTATGAATATGTATATCTATATATAAAAAAAAACAACCGCCTGTCTGCCTGTATTAATGTGTTTTAGTTCCTGGACATAGTTTCTACGCGGCCGATCACGAGCGTGCACGCGCGCTCCCGACCCATGGTTAGTTAGCCAGGCAATCAGTGAATCGGGCTATGGTGCCTGATCACTGATTCCTCTCCCCCGCTGAAAAAGCGACAGCTTCTCTCGGAAGCTGTGCTTTTTCTGGCTGTAGCGTCCCCCATGCGTCCCTCTAGGCGTATGTTACGCTTAGAGTGACGGCATGTAAACAAACTCATGGCCGCCATCTTGTGGCCAAAAAGTAAAACTACAACTAAAAGTAAAAAAAATAAAATTCAAACACACATTTACATTATAAATCTCTTGTTTACATCCCACCCTCCCAAAACTACCCAAATAAAATGTTTAATATAAAAAACAAAAAAACATTAGAATTAAAAAAAAAAAAAACATGTAAATATTTACCTAAGGGTCTAAACTTTTTAAATATCAATGTAAAGATGAAATATTTCTATATTTTTTTTAATTTTAAACTTGTAAATAGTGATAGATGCAAAACGGAAAAAATGAACCTTTATTTCCAAATAAAATATTGTCGCCATACATTGTGATAGGGACATAATTTTAATGGTGTAATAACCGGGACATATGGGCAAATACAATACGTGAGTTTTAATTATGGAGGCATGTATTATTTTAAAACTATAATGGCTGAAAACTGAGAAATAATGCATTTTTTTTTCTTATTCTTTCTGTTAAAATGCATTTACAGTAAAGTGGCTCTTAGCAAAATGTACCCCCCAAAGAAAGCCTAATTGGTGGCGGAAAAAACAAGATATAGATCAGTTCATTGTGATAAGTAGTGATAAAGTTATAGGCTAATGAATGGGAGGTGAACATTTCTCAAGTGAAAACGACGGAACGCGAATGGGTTAAAGATGATTACATGCAGGCTGATTGTGGATCAAACAATATGAAAACATTACATGGTGAATATCAGTCTTTTCTAGGTCTCTCTTTGATTTTTTTGCCTCTCACTTTGCAATGTATTGATTTATTTTTTTTCCCCTTTTCGCTAAAGTCCCTCTTTAAAACACTTTATTGTGACTATGCAGTCATATTAAACCCCGGCGATGCTAAAAATATACAAAAATGAGAGGTACCTCACATATGGGTTCCTAGAGCCGGCAGGACTAACAGCCGTATCCTGCTGCCAAATGAGATGAGCGATAGTAAACGTCCAACATAACCTCAGCGATGTAATAATCATTTCACCCTGAGAGTCCACACTCGGGTCCTCTGTTCCCTGCAGTCACCCAGTGCATAAAGAGACTTACCGGTGGCCTTCACCACATACACAATGAGGTGGTATCAGGTACTGTAAAGTCAAGCTCTTGAGCATTTATTTGTACACAATTAAAAATTTTATGCAAACATGTCACTCACATTTTGGGTTCTTCCATACAGGAACCTTTTGCATTCGTTTTCATGTAAAACAATGCACATGAAAAGTGCTCGTGTAGATCAATAGTAAACTTGCCCACTTTTTAATGTGACTGTTTTTGCCCTTCAGGCTTTGTCAGGGATTACTCCTGATGACGCCAGAAGGGCAAATCCAGGACCGACAATGCAAGGACGCACAATGTAAGTGACCTGTTTGCCTGAACCTTTTAATTGTGGAGTGCTAAAAGCTGGAACAAACCGGTGCTGAGGTGTGGGTTGTGGGATTAGTTAAGGGGGAGTTTCTTTTTGCACTGTAAAATTTGGCAGATAATAGATTGGCTAGTGAAGACCAGTGTAGGAGATGTTGATGTAGAAGTTGGTGATTGTGACAAATTCTGCTCCAGCCTGTGCTGCTTCCTCTTTGCTCTGTCACTCAGACCTTCATCGGTGTTAGTCCCCATCCAAAGTAGAGCCAGCAGAAGTTCCATGTGCTGCTCAAACATGAAAGGAGGTAAAGAAAATTGATGCAACTTCTGTGGGGGAAGGAGAAGTTTGGATCAGCTTCTCTTTTTTCCTCCAAATGGGTCCTCTCATAAAACTGCAAAATCTGCATATGGAAACAAAAATGGGCAAGCACCATCCACCACAATATGAATTAAATAACAGCAGTAACATAGATTCCGGAAATTGCAGAACGGCATTCAAATCAAACTTGTCTCCACCAAACAGCAAAGCCTCAATACAAAGCTTTGTGAAATAGGCTCAATGCATGTAATAAACATCATATACGTTATATCATATATATGTGCAAAAAAATGTCTATAAAGTGCTAGTGCATGTGCAATGGTTGAGAAAAAGCAATAGAAAGCACCCAAAGAAAGTCCATAACCGGAGTGATAAACACCAAAGGTAAAGTGAATAAGTATCACACAATCTGAAGCACATACGATTCAGCAAGGTGCACCAGTGAGAGATTGGAAAGACAATTAAAGCTGTCCAGTAAAAAAGTGAGACCCATACTAGAGTGCCCTGCAGAAAAAAGGTCCTAGCAGGAGTGAAGTTGAACTCCACAGACCCCCACCACCATCAAGTGTCTTTAATTGTTGTGTAGTTTAATAGATGATTTATAATTACCATTAGCTGGTCTGGTGCAGTGTATTGAGGCTTTGCTGTTTGGTGGAAACTAGTGGATCTGCATATGATCACTCATGCATGTTGTGCCAAGGTTATTAATAGGGATGCTCGTCGGATTCCGCGGAATGGAGATTTCCGCGATTCTGGTCGGAAATTGGCAATTCCGTTCCGGAGAGCCGGAACGGAAAAGCTATAGCGGTAATCGGAAATAGCGGAATTTCTATGCGGAATTCCGTCGGAATTTAAACAGAAGCGTTTAAAAGCTGCATTAGCCAATCAGAAGGATCGGAAGGGGATAGACCCATCACAGAAGCTTAAAATATGATGATTGCTGCATTAAAAACTGAATTTCTGCACCAATTAGAGTCTTAACAAAAACCAACCAATCCTGCGTTAGCAACCAGCTCCTAGCTACCTATCATCAGCTATCCCACCCATTTTGTATATAAGAGAGGTGTGACAGTCACGAAAGCTTGTGGATTTCAGTCTGGTGTTGGAGAGAGGAGAGACAGACCCATATTAGTTGTTTCAACATAAAACAATAGTCTTTTTAAAGACTGTATATAAAACAAAAGTCTTTTTAAAGACTGTGAGAGAAAATTAGATTGAGTGTGAGCTATTATTAGTAGTAGCTAGCTAGGTGTATTTGTGAGAGAGTGACAGTAGATTTAGTTTGAGTGATAGATTGTAGTGTAGTGTACTAGTAGTTGCTGTGTGGAGAGGGTTAGACAGAGCCAGCCAGGGCGCAGGATTCGTGTTTGACAGAGTGAGAGAGGTGATTGATTAGTTGAGTGTAGTGCAAGGTTTTTTTTGTTTTCTAAGTTCAATTTTTTTTCCTCTATTTTGTTTTTGATTTATTTTCTTTATTTCACCCCCTTATTTTCTTATCTGTTTTTTTATTTCAAGTTAGTTGGATTTATTTTACTTTGGTTCTGTCGCTCATACCCCTTCCCCAATAAAGTTTTTGGCCCCAAAAGAATGGAGCGAGAGCAGCAGCAATTTGCTGCCACTCCTAAAAGTGAAACCACCTCTAGGTCCCATGGCCTATGACAACTCCTGCTGCTCCAAACAAAAAATGATAATGACTGCTGTGAAACTACCTCTAGGTCCCATGGCCTACAACAACTCCTACTGCTCCAAACAAAAATTGTAATGACTGCTGTGAAACCACCTCTAGGTCCCATGGCCTATGACAACTCCTGCTGTTCCAAACAAAAATTGTAAGGACTGCCGTGGAACCACCTCTAGGTCCCATGGCCTACGACAACTCCTGCTGCTTCAAACAAAAATTGTAATGACTGCCATGGAACCACCTCTAGGTCCCATGGTCTTCGACAACTCCTGCTGCTTCAAACAAAAATTGTAAGGACTGCCGTGGAACCACCTCTAGGTCCCATGGCCTACGACAACTCCTGCTGCTTCAAACAAAAATTGTAATGACTGCCATGAAACCACCTCTAGGTCCCATGGTCTACGACAACTCCTGCTGCTCAAAAAAAAATAATTGTGATGACCGCCTTGAAACCACCTCTAGGTCCCATGGTCTATGACAATTCCTGCTGCTCCAAACAAAAATTGTAATGACTGCCGTAGAACCACCTCTAGGTCCCATGGCCTACGACAACTCCTGCTGCTCCCAAAAAAATTGTGATGACCGCCATGAAACCACCTCTAGGTCCCATGGCCTACGACAACTCCTGCTGCTCCCAAAAATAAATTGTGATGACCGCCGTGAAACCACCTCTAGGTCACATGGCCCACGACAACTCCTGCTGCTCCCCCCAAAAAATTGTAATCAGGACTGTGATTCAGCCAGCCAGGACTGCCAGGGAACTGGTATTTGTTTAAAAGGAAACATCCAGTACGTTCCCTTTAACATTGTGGAAATGGTTCTGCCGGAATGCGGAATTCCGCGCGGAATGCGGAATTACCGCGATATCGGAAATCGCCTGTTACAATCATCCCTAGTTATTAACATACTTACCTCATTTGAGAGCACAGCAATGAACAATAACAATGGAGCACCTTTATGTAGCTAATAGAGCACAATTAACTCCCTAACTGTTCCAGTATGGTCTACTGCAGTACAATAAGCCCTAAACAGCAATGCAAATGAATAAATAGTTACTCCCACATATCCTCAATAACTTTTTCCGCTGGACAATCCCAGTTGATCTAGTTATGACTAGTATATAAAAATCCTAGGTGGGTTCATTTACCTTTTAATTATAAGTGGCCATTGCCAATAGGACACCTGTCACCTCAATCATGGTGGCTGGAGCCCATGTGAGGAGAAACATTTTCCACACATAGTAGTCCATGGCCCTATTTTGCATCGGCTGCTGAAAGGCTTTTCTGGAGCCTGTTGAATTATGAGTGTACCCAAGAAATCTGTCAGAGTTAATGTTGCAGATGTTCTGCTCTAGACTTCTGAACTGGAATGTGGAATGTTCCAGACTGCATCTAGATTAAACCCAATCATGAGCAGCAACACTACTTAGCAGGATGGACAGCTGGTATATACATGAAATGAGAGTTCAAAGATTTAGCTGGAAAAGATGATCTACCAACGTTTTAGAAAATGGGACAAAACTGTAATAAAGACAAAGGGACATTTTTCTAAATTCCTAATAACTATTCTATATATTACAATGCTACCAAACCTAGCTCACTTCTTAGCTTAGGCAGTTACCTTCCAAGCCATAACAAATAGGCTTTGACTATGACACCTTTACGGTAGTTAAGTGATTACTTCAACAGTGTAGGAAAATGCTAAAATCTATTCTAGCCATCCTAGCCTTATAAAAAATAATTTGTCAATATGTCTTTGTAACTGTTGAAGCCACGAGGGGTATCTGTGAACTAATATACTTTTGGAAGTGTTTTCAGGAAAGACTTGGCCAAATAGATATTTCACGTGACTTGCACACTTCCTCGGGGTTAGTTAGGACATTCCCAGAAGAAGTCTGCAAGTCATGTGGCTGGGCTGTTGGTCGGTGGGGATTTCTATCTGCCTTTATTGATGTTGAATATAGTGTGCACTAGTGATGGTCATGTCTAGGAGAACTTATGAAGAAGCATGTGATCAGTTTGGTCAGGTGATAGATATGCAAGTCTCTGATTTGCTAGCCATGATCATGTGCTAAAGCTGAATGTGATCACAGCAAATCAGTGCTTTGCAAATCTACCAGCTGATCAAACAAATCACATGCTTCTCCATGAGTTCTCTTATGCTGGGCATACATGCTCGATTCTGCAGGCAATTCTCTTATCTTCCGCTCGTTTTTCTTGTCTTTTTACATTGTCTTCAATGCAGAATCGAGCGGCGAAATGATCGGGCCAGAGATCGGTCATGTCGGAAATTATCTATTGAGCCATCTAAATGGCTCAGAATCGAGCCGTGTATTCCCAGCATCAGACATGACCATCACTAGTGTGCACTAAATGGATTAGCATTACGGCCTGTTTCCACTAGTAAGTGATGCAAATGTGGCTACCTAGCCGCATCGCATGACTTCCGCGGCCGGCCGCATCACTTCCGCATCACCTGATTCGGAAGTGAATTGAGGAGACGGGACGCGGCTGTGGGCGGATGCGGCCGTGCGAAAATCTGCAGCATGCTGCAGATTATTGGATCGCTCCGCACCGCACAACATGCACACTGTGGAAACTCTTCCACTGGCGTGCATGTGTTTCAGCACACCCGCGCTATGTAGCCGCATCGCACCGCTCCTAGTGGAAACGGGCGCTTAGCATATGGTGAGTAGAGATATATTTGCTGTTTTGAAGTTAAATATCACATTTTCATTTGTAAAAGAAGAACACCAAGAGCCCAATATAATGTAGCATGTATTGAAATACAATGGATAATAAATGTGAGAATAAAATACTCACAAACCAGGGTTACCACTAGGCAACCACTGTAAATGCAGGTCCTCACTCAGGAATAAGAAGTCGCTCTCTGTATGTCATAATATAGCAGCCATTTGTGATATTGCACATAATCCAGAAGCCATATTTTTCATTTTTCTGTCTGTTGTGTACTGTTTCAGATGTGTATGTATGTTGAGAGGCCAGTCTGGCAGCTGGCTTTGGGGTATAATTGGGCACCAGGCTGAAGGAAGGTGCTAATTGGATTGTCTGTATGGCAGTGTAAAGTACATTTGCATTCAGTTTCCTCTGGACACTGCGGCCTCCAGCAAGGAAACAGGTAATTAGATAACGAAAAGGTGTTGCATTGCTTTGAACTTTGTATGCACGTAAACAGCTACCTGTTGTTCTCAATATACTATTGGACTGACTGAGTCTGCAAAGTTCAACAGTGGTACAGGAAACTCTTGAAATTTGCACGTCACAATCTGGGGAAATTGCATTAGTTTTGGGACTGAACATTAAGTGCCCCAGGCTACCAATCGGCCTATAAGAGCCCACATAGAACACTCAAACCTTGTAGTTCCCTGGAGATAGCAAAGATGCTAGAACTGCCCTGGTCCAACCAGAAACTGCGCGCTCCTCACAAACAACTCTATGATCTGTATGCTGGTAACATTTTATTCCCGTTTTACATTTGTTTATGAACAAACTGTCTTGTTGTGTGTCTTTGTAATTTTTACTTTGTTTTTGTAAATCTTTTGTATATTTATCTTTCTGCACTGTTCCACTTTTTTCTGAAATATTAAATATTTATTTAATAAGCTTGACTTCTGATGTACTAGCAAAAACTCATACTCTTTGAGAGACTGCAATGTAATTTGTGTTACAAGTTCAGTGCCTGATTGTGCCTTGCTACTGTGTGATTGTATTGTGTGTGTGGCGTTCCCGTATTTTGGCCTAAGCGTGCAGCTGACCCAAATACAAAAACACTGGACTGAGTGCAGGCCACTCGACAGCAGAGTGGGAATTGTTGAAGTGTCTAGCAGCAGCTAGTGGTGGCAGTGAGAAGTGTTTTTTGAGGGGTGACAGCCTTGTGTTAACTTGAATAAGGCTGCTTCCCCTCTCGATCTGGTCAAAACCCCCAGTCGGGAACCATTTCTGCAGGCTTGCCATGGGGTCGGTTCTTGACACTGTAGATCGGAAAGAAGGGGTAAGTCACCCCTCCACCAAGGGAGGACATAATGCAAGTAGAAGAAAACAGGTGCCAGCAGGATAACAAAAAAACTAAAAACTTCAAAAAATGTTTGGGAGGCAGTGGTGGACTTACTTCCAATAAGCAGACACAAAAACTGTAAATGAAGACAAACAAATTTATTGTATAGTCCCCTAAAAAGATGCAACGCGTTTCGCAGGTGTAACCTGCTTCATCAGGCAATAGGTAGGGGCGGACAGAATGTCGTCAGAGCCAGGAGAAGCACCTTTGTCCTGACGACATACTGACATACTGTCTATGCCCCTACCTAGTGCCTGATGAAGCGGGTTACACCTGTGAAACGCATTGCATCTTTTTTTGGGGAATATACAATAAATTTGTCTGTCTTAATTGACAGTTTTCGTGTCTGCTTGATGGAGGTAAGTCCACCACTGCCTCCCAAGCATTTTTAAAGTTTTTTGTTTTTTTTATCCTGCTGGCGCCTCTGTTCTCTTCTACTTACATTGTCATTTGTGATATTTAACATTTTCCAAACATACAATGCTTTTTAATTTAATCTATTTTTAGCATCAAGTCTCATAAATAATTAAAAAAGTGAAACAAAAAGTGTTATACAATTCCTATAAGTATGCTGTGTAAATCAAAAGGACACGATCCAATTTCATGTATTTTAATTTCAGATTGTATCACTACAAAATGTGGAGAAGTTCAAAGGGGCATGCAGCCTTATTGAAAGAAGTGTGCATTCTGTTTTATGCTGGCAATATTGCATTTTTAGAGTTTTTCAGCAAAGGGCATTTTTCTGCCTACCTCACCATGATCTGTTGGTTCTTCATAACCTGACTGATTGTTCTGCTTGCATATATTTTAGGATTCCATTTATACCACTATCTCCATTTATGCAAATTGTCTCTGCTGATCTGCACATTTACGCTGGCTGCAGGAACTGCTAATACATTTGCTAGATGAACTTTAAATTAAGGACATGAAATTCTCTATCCTGATGCACATTTATGCTAGCAATTTGAAATGCTTATGTATAAAGCGCTCTGTCTGGTAAATGACTGGATTCCTTTTTTTTTTTTTTTTTTTTTTTTTTAGATTGATGCAGCTTTTACTATTTACTTCTTCTTGTCCTTGCTGGTTAACATAAATGCTGCAAATGAATTACTCTATGATTGGGATTAAATTGTGGTTTTCATTCTGACTTATGATCACATAAAGGTGAGTTTCAAAGTACTATTATAACACTATTCCTATAGGCCCTAGGTTCCTAGCACACACATGTACTCCGGGGGAACTTAGGTTAGGCTCAAGAAGTACTTGAACTTGTCACAATCCCTTAGAGCTATCTTTGAATAAAAAAGGCTAAATCATGTTTTAGGGCCCTTTCACACACACAGTTACGAAGCTGTGCAGTACACACCCGTCACAAGATCAATGAACGTCTATGGAGACTTTCATACTTACATGATGCAACGCGCTGCTCCGGAAGTAGTCAAATCGCTGTGATCCCTTTGCATAGTTGCCACATGATTCGTGCCTACTACACGTGTCTTTGGTGGTCCCAGGCGGTGGCAGAGCTTGGGACCTCACCTGCCATGTGCACCAGCATGTGTGTTTTTAACAGAGTAAGTGTATATAGTGAAGTGTATTGTGGTGCGGTGTGCATGCAAGGACCGACAGCAATCCCAGTGATGTACTTCCTGTCCAGCAGGGAGTATGTCGCTGAATCGGGTAGGAAGGAGGGCAGACCTTTGCAAATGAACCTGTAGACGCACTCTGCCGCATGGGTCATAAGAACTACAGATTTGTGCCGGAATCCAATGACAGGCTGCCATGCCATGGGATTACTGTACTGCACAGTGTGTGGAGCAGCTAAGGAGAGCAGCACACTTAGTAAAGAAACCTTTGGCATGTCATGTTGCCTGTATCCTCTGGTACTTCTTTCCCCAATCAATTGGGAGTTCTCCATCCCTGGAGGGGTCTAAACCTAGATTGAAAAGCCACCTATTAAGTTTGGCATTTACAGTCATGAATCTTTCTTCCTCTGTCACATATTTCTACCTGACGCTTATTACGGGGCTGAGACAAGCCATGTCTCCTGTGGGAGAAAAGTGTTTTGCAAATGTTGTTGTTGTCTCTGGAGATGCCTCTGTTGTCTGTAAATCAAGCATTTGAATTAATAGGTCTGATTCCTAGGGACCTAGTTGGAGAATGGACTAGAAAGGCAGTTTAAAGCGGTATTGTCACCATAAAAATCAAATTTTAACAGCAACTGGTCTGAGTGTATTAAGTGATAAAGATGCCAATCCTGCATTCAAAACTTGCAAAACTTTTTCTGCTGTTATGGTTTGGAGTTATCACATACTTTAGGAGCACTGGCCCTAGTGTCAAACAGTACCAAAGAGTTGAATGCTGGGAGTTCTTTTTATCTATAATACATTCCTCCTCTTCCATTTATTTCCCTGCCTAGCTGCTTATCAGAAACACCCTCTGATTACTTGTGTTTACAAGCAAGGCTGAGGTGACTCAGTGATTGGATGTGTAAATAAAAAAAGACAGTGCAGTTGTTAGTATACACCTCAGTGGGAGTGTCTGAAGACTCTGGGATGAGGGCAGCTAATGAATACACAATGAGCAAGAGAAGGGAGGGGGGAAAACAAGAGTCAGGGAGGATATGATGTCAGATAATTTCTGGAAATAATGGCCCTCTAGAAAATTTATCAAAACATGTGGATTTAAAAATCAAGGAAATTGTACGGAATATCCCTTCTTTTGTAATGGATACTGGGGACGTATTGGCGGGCATCGAGGGGATGCATGTGGAGGAGACTTGGACCCTGGTAGGATTAGATGTAGAATCTCTGTTTACGTCTATCCCCAATGATAAGGGTTTAGAAGCCCTGGGATACTATCTGTTTAGATATTATAAAGAATTTGAGGGACATGCCATCTTTGTTCTCGACTTAATGAGACTAATACTTAATCACAACTTCTTTGATTTTAATGGATCAATTTATAGACAAAAGAGAGGCGTGACTATGGGGGCGGCGTGTTCGCCGGCCTACCCTTGCCTCCACCTAGGATACTGGGAGCAGGAGGTGGTGAGGGGCATGCGTGGGTACGGCGAACACGTCGCCCTTTGGATCAGATACGTGGATGACGTGTTCATGGTTTGGAAGGGATCAGATCTAGAGTTGAAGACTTTTGTCGACGATTTAAACAAAAACGACAGAAATGTATACCTTACTTACACAAGTAGTTCTACCGCAATTTCCTTCCTTGACTTAATGATCAAGAAAACTAATAATACCCTGACTACTAGTTCCTTCAGGAAACCGACTGCAGGCAATACCCTCTTGTCCGCTAGTAGCTCCCACCTCCCCTCACAAAAATGGGTGGTGCCCACAGGACAGTTCCTTCGACTAAGAAGGAACTGTAATAGACTAGAGGATTTCAAAAAAGAGGCAGGTGATTTAAGGAGCAGACTGCGAGCAAGAGGTTATCCTAATAAAATTATCAACACTGCTTATCAAAAAGCGCTAGCTAGGGATAGAAAAGAACTGACTTTTAAAAGAAAAATTGCCTTGGATAGAACTACCACTCCAGCTGATCAAAAAGACCCAATTTGTCGAGTGGTAACTGTGGTGATATATTGGGGTGCTGATGATGTAAGGATAACGGGAACATATTTCTTTCATTTTCTATCGCCTTCAGCTATATATTTTGTCAGAGGTGTAGGCAGGCCAGCCAGTCTGGCTTTTGAAAGGTGTCACCTGGATATGTCTGTATGTAGATTAAAACAGTCATTCAGGGCAGAGATCAAAGGAACTGAAGTGTCTTATTGAATAGACCAGTCACCTTCAATAGGCAAGGAAGGGGCTCATTAGGCCACTAGCAGTCACCTGAGGGAGAACAATAGCAGACAATCTCGGATGTGATTGTCTGTGTCTGTTTACAGGCAATCTTTAGATGTATAGACATTGTAACCTGGGGAAATTGGACTAAGGAAGTCTTTTGTTGGGTGTGTGTACTATAGTGGATGTTGGATCTCTGGAAATCCAATTATGACTGAGGATGTAATTAAATCTAGTCCCCCCCCCCCCCCCCCCCGTCCACACAGGCTGACAGCCTCGAGGCGAATATTTCATTATAAAAAGCAGGGGACAGATACTTCAAATCAGTTCTCTTCTGACGGTAGCGGCAGCTGGACTCCCGGCCCAAGCTAGTGGACTCCTGGTCTAACCAGAATTATGTCCGTCCACAAAAGTCCAAGGTTCTTCTATCTGGATCCCTGTATTTTGGTAAGCAAATTGCTTGGTGTGTATTTTTGTAACTTTTATCTTTGTGACTCTTACTTTTGTAACTTTTTATTTTGTTTTTTTTTTGTAATCTTTTGTATATATTCGGTTCTGCATTGTTCCACTTTTTTCCCTGGAATATTAAATTATTATTTAATAAGCCTGACTTCTGCTGTACTAAACTAACACTTATAGCCTAGAAGAGACTGAAGTGTAACCGTGTATAAGTTTCATGCCTAATTGTACGCTTGAGCAACACTACCGTATGAGATTGTAATTGCATTGTGTGTATGAGGCACTACTGTGTGTGTGGGTGCGTGGCGTTCCCGTATTCGGCCTAAGCGCAAAGCCGACCCGAATACAAAAACACAGAGTGCGCATTGAGCCCTCGACAGCTGAGTGGACGTGTCTAGCAATGGCTAGTGGTGGCAGTGGGAAGTGTTTGAGGGGTCCCAGCCTGGTTTGTAGCTTAAATAAGGCTGTTCCCCGCTTAATCTGGTCAAACCCGCAGTCGGGAACCGTATACGCAGGCGTGCCGCGGGCCGGTTCCTGACATAATTGGCTGGCAGTGGTGGGAACGTTTAGTACATTAGTACGCAGTTTATCTCGCTATTCTGAGTACTAAAGGCTGGAAGCTTGCTAGAAGCAACTAGCCTACAGAAGTCTACTCAGTGCAGAATCTATATACGTTTTTTTTTGTTCAAAGATACACACTTGGTATTTTGCTTTCCCTTCCCCCCTTTTTTCTTTTTCTTTTTTGCAACACGATGGCTCAGAAAGCATCCAGCTATGCAAGGCAAAGCAAAGAGATACTACTCAACCTGTGTGAGCACAAAGGCATCGAGACGGTGAGCGGCCAGACTAAGGAGCAGTTAGTTCGTGCCCTCGAGGAGTATGATGAGGCAGAGCAAGCCCGTGCTTCAACGTCAGCGGATGCAGCTCACGACACGCCAGAGGAGGAATCGCTCCCGCCACAGGATGCGAGTGGAGACGATGTCCTGGATGATCCACCGAACACGGAGATGACATCTCTGGAAGCTGATCTACAGCTACTGAACTCGGCTGATCCTGAACTACGCCTAAAGCTGATCCTACTGCACCGACAGGCAGAGAAGGAACAAGCGGCACAGCGACTCCAGGCCGAGAGGGAACAAGCTGCACAGCGACTCCAGGCCGAGAGGGACATACTCCAGGCCGAGAGGGAACAAGCTGCACAGCGACACCAGGCCGAGAGGGAAAGTGCTGAACGGCGGAACCAGCTGGAGCTGGCTAAACTTCAGCAGCAGAACCGGTCTGCTGGACCTGAAGAACGCGAAGGTGAGCGAGTCCACAGAATCCCCCTGGATAAGTTCCCTGCTATGGACAAGGACTCTGACATAGACACTTTCCTACAGGGGTTTGAAAGGACTTGTCGGCAGTATGGGGTGCCCCGTGAGCAGGGGGCAAGATACCTCACACCAGGGCTGAGAGGCAAGGCCCTGGAGGCGTTTGTGAGTCTCCCCCAGGAGGAAGAAACAGACTTTGAGACAATTAAGAAGGCCATCATTGCGCGATACCACCTCACGCCAGAGGTGTATCGCAAACGTTTCAGGACAGTGCAGCGAGGTCCAAAGGACAGTTACCTGAATCATGCGTGCAACCTGCGCACTGCCTTCCAGCAGTGGTTAAAAGGACTGTCAGTCAAAACCTTGGACGCCCTGCAGGAGCTGATGATAAAAGACCAGTTCCTACACACCTGTCCTGTTGAGGTCCGGCTGTTTGTGCTGGATCGAGAACCCAAGACAGTGGATGAGGCTGCGGAAATGGCCGATTCCTACACCGCCCATAGAGCACCCGAGTCCCGGAGGACTACTACGCCCAGCTGGAGGGGAGAACAGATTGCTAAACCTGTGTCACCCAGCACCCAGAGGAGGCAAGCTGTCTCCTGGATTCAGGCAACCAACTACGGACACTCGGAAATGCTTTGTATGTGACCGGGTGGGTAATATCAGCATGACCTGCCCAGAGAGGAAGAGGGAGGCCCCAAAATCCAGTGAGGCCTCAAACCCCAGGGAAGTCCCAACTGCTTTGTGTGCTATGAGAAATGCCAGTGGCTATGCAGAGAATCTGCAGCTTGTCACGGTTGGGGGTACAATTGCCACTGGGCTGAGAGACACTGGAGCAGAAGTGACTCTCATACATCCCCAGCTTGTGAACCCAGAGCAGTACATACCTGGGAAAATGATTGCTGTCACAGGAATTGGGGGTGTCACCCCAGCAATACCCACCGCCTTGGTCCACCTGGATTGGGGGGCTGGCAGCGGACTGAAAGAAGTTGGGGTAACTGACAAAATCCCCACCAACGTTCTGCTGGGTACTGACCTGGGATGGTTGGTGGCCCCGTATGAGCCTACTCCAAACCCGTGGAGCCCACCTCCCCAGCAGAAGTTCAGGACTCTTGCCTGGTGCTGTTTGATAATGCTGGGCAAGTGGGGAGTGCTGGCGAGGCCCCAGGGGCTACGGACTGTATACTAGGAGCCAGCCCTAGTGATTCTCCAGTGCCTAGGCCTGGAGTGGGACATGTCGATACAAAGAATGCAGAAACTGATGATGTCATTCATGACGCACGGACTATCGAGGTGATCGATGCAGGAACTGTTGAGGCTACTTGTGAAGTGCTGGGTAGCACTGGGTATAATGCGGCAGATAATGTTGATGTGGAATATGATGTTCTAAATGTCAATATGTGTAAGACGGATAATGCTGATGTCATATGTATTGTGCTACATAATGCTGTGTGTAATGTGGGCGCTCCCTCAGCTGCCGTGGTAACCCGCAGCGCTAGCGAGTCTACAGCAGAGGGACTGTCCACTGAAGTGACAAATGTTGCTGGGTCAGCCACATCCAATTCGGAACCTGGCCCTGAGGACCCAGGGGCCTCTCCGTCTGCAGCCTTCCTGGAATGCGTGAAAGGCAGCACTGAGCTCTCTGGGGCTGTTCGATTTGACAGCAGCCTGGAACAGCTCAGGGGTCTGGCCAGCAGGTCACCAGCTGGGAGGGGCGGGCTGAGAGGGTCCTGGGAAGTTATTCCCTCTGAGCTGTCCGAAGTGGAGGAGGCAGACCGGCAGATAATCGTTTCCCAAAGGGAACGAGAGATAGCTCCTGCCACTATAGAGAAAGTGCGTGTAGCGACGGTTGGAACCCTTCCCCAGCTGCAGCACGGTCTCTATGGTTGCGAATTCACGGTCGCCACTGACGGGCATTCCCCTGGTTGGTTACGTCAGGTTGCCAAGGGCAATGACACATTGCAGCAACCTGACCTAGCTTTCCAGTCGTGTAGCTTGGAGCTAACGGACAGGTGGGGAACCCTCCTGAGGATGCTAAAGGGTTACCCCACCCGGCCAGGCCGTCAATGTAGGCTTTGGCAGGATGATTTGTTAGAATCATCTGCCAGCGCCATTCTAAAGAGGGGAGGTGTGGTGATATATTGGGGTGCTGATGATGTAAGGATAACAGGAACATATTTCTTTCATTTTCTATCGCCTTCAGCTATATATTTTGTCAGAGGTGTAGGTAGGCCAGCCAGTCTGGATTTTGAAAGGTGTCACCTGGATATGTCTGTATGTAGATTAAAAAAGTCATTCAGGGCAGAGATCAAAGGAACTGCCAGTGTCTTATTGAATAGACCAGTCACCTTCAATAGGCAAGGAAGGGGCTCATTAGGCCACTAGCAGTCACCTGAGGGAGAACAATAGCAGACAATCTCAGATGTGATTGTCTGTGTCTGTTTACAGGCAATCTTTAGATGTATAGACATTGTAACCTGGGGAAATTGGACTAAGGAAGTCTTTTGTTGGGTGTGTGTACTATAGTGGATGTTGGATCTCTGGAAATCCAATTATAACTGAGGATGTAATTAAATCTAGCCCCCCCCCCCCCCCCGTCCACACAGGCTGACAGCCTTGAGGCGAATATTTCATTATAAAAACTAGGGGACAGATACCTCAAATCAGTTCTCTTCTGACGGTAGCGGCAGCTGGACTCCCGGCCCAAGCTAGTGGACTCCTGGTCTAACCAGAATTGTGTCCATCCACAAAAGTCCAAGGTTCTTCTATCTGGATCCCTGTATTTTGGTAAGCAAATTGCTTGGTGTGTATTTTTGTAACTTTTATCTTTGTAACTCTTACTTTTGTAACTTTTTATTTTTTTGTAATCTTTTGTATATATTCGGTTCTGCATTGTTCCACTTTTTTCCCTGGAATATTAAATTATTATTTAATAAGCCTGACTTCTGCTGTACTAAACTAACACTCATAGCCTAGAAGAGACTGAAGTGTAACCGTGTATAAGTTTCATGCCTAATTGTACGCTTGAGCAACACTACCGTATGAGATTGTAATTGCATTGTGTGTATGAGGCACTTCTGCGCTCGACAGCCGAGTGGGAAGTCTAACAGTATCGTTCGGAACGACTGTTAGTGGTTTTGCTGCACGACAGTGTAACTTGCATTACAAATCAGTGCCTGATTGTGCTGTGTTACTGTACAACTGAACTGTGTGTGTTGGTGCGTGACGTTCCCATATTCGGCCTAAGCGCAAAGCTGACCCGAATACGAAAACACAGAGTGCGCGTTGAGCCCTCGACAGCTGAGTGGACGTGTCTAGCAACGGCTAGTGGTGGCAGTGGGAAGTGTTTCAGGGGTCCCAGCCTGGTTTGTAGCTTAAATAAGGCTGTTCCCCGCTTAATCTGGTCAAACCCGCAGTCGGGAACCGTATTCGCAGGCGTGCCGCGGGCCGGTTCCTGACAGTAACCACCTATGGGGCCCATTATAATGAAATAAGAGGGATTCTACAAAGACATTGGCATTTACTACAACGTGATCCAATTATATCTAAAATTGTGGGCACATATCCACATATTGCGGCAAAAAGAGGGGTGAACCTCAACGACTTATTGGTGAAAAGTGAATTCGGTTGGAATGGGTCAATAAGGAAAAAAGTGGCAAAAATGGAATGCAAAGATGTGGTGATTGAACGATATGTAGACATGTGGAAACGGGAAATACCTTCTATAACCATGATAGTACAAGGTCTTTCTTTGTAAATGATTTTATTTCATGTACAACCCCAAAAGTAATGTATAAAATAAGTTGCCCTTGCAATTTGAGTTATATTGGCAAGACGTACAGACCACTAAATGTAAGAATTGGTGAACACTTGTCTAATATCAGAAGCACCACAACAGACAAGAAAAAATTGAATCCCCTGGCAATGCACTTTAGAACTGTCCATAATTCAGATGTCTCAGGACTTAGAGCAATAGGTATTTATAAGTTAAATATAAGCCCCAGAAGGGGGGACTATGATAAACAATTATTAAGGAAGGAATCTATGTGGATCTACCAATGTGGCAGCTTGTATCCACAAGGTCTAAACAAGGACTTGAATATTAAATCATTCCTATAATGCAATCGAATGCTTCATATGTTGTGCCCTGGAGTGCTGTTCCAAATTTACCCACAAGTTGTCACTATTGCTAAAACATGCGTACAAGCGTACTTTTAATGCGACCCGGCGCAGCTAGAAAATACAGAAGCCCTGCACATACACAGTACGTTTGAGGAAGTCCAATGTGACGAAATGCGTCACGTGCTGTGTGACGCCTGACCCAGGAAGCGGCCTCCGTGGCGTCCGCCGTGCCTCCGCATCCTTCCTCTCGCTCTAGCCGGCTACGCGACATTACTGCCGCATGAGAGGACGTCTCTACTACTAATATTGATACCTGTAAGGTCAATTCTACTTACAGCTCCTAGAGTGTCCGAGCGGATACCTTGCATACACTAGTGGCGGATTGAGCTACCAACACTGGAGTATCCCACTATGAAGGTTCTGAGCAGAAGGTGCACTTAAGGACACGTGAGTGTATTTATGAACGAAGTTAAGGCTGGCACAGTGGTTGAGGTTGGTCTTGTATAGGACCGTAATAGATGCGTACATGCTTAAGGCATAGAGGTTTGCTGGATATATGCAAACGGGGTGACTGAGGTTTATATTAGCTTACTGGATCCCTGGCTGTTACTATTGAAGATTACCTATTTTATGGGCCTGAAGATTTTCTGTGTACACAGTTTAGCTCTGGTGGAATAGGAGTGCACTCCAATCAGGACTAATATGGCCATTTATACTAGGTGTATCTGATTTGTTTTTAGGGGGGGGGGGGGGGGGTTATATATGTCTGTACGTATGTAATTTGCTACTAGATTTCAAATAAAGCCATTTTTTGAATAATTTGCTCTGGGCTCCCCAAATCCACTATTGTCTTATAGAAATTTATATGGGTGAGACGAGTGTTTGAATTTAATGGTTGATATCCCGTTATTTCCACTTTAATATACAGGATATGATGTCAGCATTAGCTTGTCAAGATGGCCACTGCCTAGAATAGGATTTTCTGCTTTTCCTTTATAAAATTCACAGGAATCATTATGTGGATAGCACAATACATCTGTTATGTAAGTAGAAGTAGTATTTATCTACTTATATATGTGTTTTTTTTATTTCTAGGTTAGCATGTGTGTCACTTGTTCTTTAAGAAGTGTTAGAAAAATGTTCAAATGATAATCTTTGAAGGGTAACAAATATTTAAAAGGTTTAAAATAAAAACGTTTTTTTTTTTTAATTCAAAGTCGAATGCAATGAAACTTCAAAGACCTCCCTAGCAAGACGAAGAGACGGCTGCATCTTATCTATATATTGACACAGATTAAACAATATATCTTGCCAAATACCGGTATATTCCACTTGAAGGACACAGTTAATGCCTCCTTCTGTCCACTGCTGAGTATGTGGACCCGGCTGCAAAATAGACAGCTGCTCTCTCTCTGCTACACTAATAACACTGGACAGGCCCCAGGAATCCTGAAAGGCATGTATCCTACATATGTGCCAAGGTTCAAAAATATACCAATAGCTCCGTCATACCAAAAACTACTTAAAGCCACAGTTGCAGGCTAATACTGACCTCACACTAGTTCATTAACAGATTTTTTTAATTAAATTAGATTATTTTGAAGTTGTCAACTTGGATAAACAGACTTAGCAAGTTACATAACTCTTTGCTGTTATGTGTGATTTTATAAAAGTATTCATTAATTATGTTCACTAATGTCGTGGCTTATTATTGTAAGGTAAACTGAGCTTGTAGGAACTATTGCCTATTTTGGCTGAGATGTTTATTAGGCAATGGGCTTTCTGGGGAGAGCTCATTGTAATTATATGACATCACCCACTTTTTAACCTATACACACACATATATATATATATATATATATATATATATATATATATATATATATATACACATATATATGTGTGTGTGTGTGTGTGTGTGTGTGTGAGATATCGCAACGTTTAATTTCAATACATTTTAAATATGTGTAAACTGCTATTAGGTATATGATGATATACTGTGTATATAGCCATTTGTGGTACATACTGTATATTATACGGATGTGTTAGAAATGGGTGCTATTTTTATATATTGCATATTATATATTATATATATGTACATATGTATACATTTATTGTGTATCGACCTGAGGAAATGGGTTAGTACCTGTGAAGTGCGTTGACTATCTGTGTTTTGGATAACATATTTTCCAGTTGAACTTCTGAAGAGGTAAGAGAACACCTCTCTTTTTTATGATTTTTATGCCAATAGAAAACTATTCTTTACTTCTCTGGGTGCCCCATGCCCACAAAATTCATTAATTATGTTCAACTCCAATAATGTGGCTCTAGATATTTATTGAATATAAAACAAAATGGATTGCCTACAAAGCAGAACAACAGCTGTTTTAGGGAAAACAAATATTCTGGTAACAGATGGAAAATTACAGGGTTGATTCATTAAGCTTTATGAGTACTTTAACGTATATTTTATCACATATTTTACAGTTATCTCATGATTCTCTAACATTAAAACCCGAGTAAACACCAATCTATTTAGTGTAAATAATTATAGGTACTGCTAGCTAGTGTGCAGCTGTTGGGCGCAGCGCAGGTTTAGTGGGAAGTGTGTGTGAGAGGTTGTGGGTAGATCGCATTGAGAATGGTAATGTGCTACATTTATTTATTTTTTAATTCTAAGATGGCAGGGAGGGGTAGAGTAACAACATAGTTTATAATGCTAACCTGCTTGTAAATATGGTTGCATGGGGCAGGGCGTAGACAGACTCATAATGAGGGAAGAATCTTTATTAAGTACAACATGATTAAAAACACTTAAGATCAAGTACAGAGGGGCACTCCATAATAACAGTCAATTGTCACATGCAAATTAACAACATATGTCCAAATAACCCCGCACAATATCACCAATATAAATAAATATTACAATATTGAAACAGTAACCATGTATATAGGAAACTATAAAAAAGGATGATGTTTCCCCGAGTAAGTAGACCAGCACAGTGATCAATACAGTGAATAAAAAGTGCATGTAGTAGTGCATATAGAACGTAGGAGGATGGAAAGTAATGTGGAAAGCCATCCACAATGTAACAGTATACATGTGGAAAAACGTGTAGATGAAATGCCAGTGAGAGCTGAGCAAAGAGTGAGACAATAAAAACAAGGGTGTATAAGGCTGGAGCTTACCGAGGTGTGTTTGAGCAGGGCAAAGGAAGGGAGTGCCCCCGTGATTGCCATCGCGATTCGCTGCCTGCAATGTGCAGCTTCGTCTGGGCATAAGGACCTGTATGCTAGCCGGCGTTTTATGTCACCAAGGACCTTAGTGGGCGGGGACTGGGGAATCCCTATTCAACCAATGTATGTGCGCGGCCGCGCACAATGAGGAGACAGAAGCGGCGTCATCAGACGCCATACCACTTCCTCAAGCTATCCTAAAGGAGCCTGGGAGTCGTAGTTAAAGAAGGATTGTAAGAGCCGGATATTAAAAGAAAGCGTACTTATACACGTATAATAATAGCACAGATTATGAAACACAAATTATAAAATACCTATACTAAGAAGACTAATACATTATTTGTAACATGGATAATCATTACAATATAACCATATAAACGTAATTGGTCACACATGTTGCTATCTTGTGGCGAAAATCAAGTAATACATCAGTGCATATATATATATATATATATATATATATATATATATATATATATATATATATATATAAGCAGCAGCATAGTAAGGAGATCCACAGAAATCACACAAAAGTGGCGAGGCTTGTCAAAAAAATGTCCAGGGCAGCATCTTGTAGGGGAATATTCAGTCATGTGGAATGTGGAGTATGCAAAGATCTAAAAAATTATACAAAACACAGTTTTTTAGATACAAACAATTATTTAATGATTATGGGAACCACAATTAATAAAGTTTCCTACATTATGCCAAGTACTAAGCACCAGTACATATAGATCACGTGATGTGATCCCACCTATAACTCAATAAGCCGACAAAATACACGAATGGTGCCCAAAGAAAACGGGCATGGGACTACTTACTTATCCCTGCCCGACCGCTTCTACATGAGTAAAGCTAAGACACCACCCAAGTGTACACTGCAACAACAACATGGCCAGAAAACGACCCACTCAACAAGGGTCAAGTCTGTGGTAAGCACGCGTGGTCAATGTAAAAAAACAAGAAATGAGAAGTCCTCATTAAGACCTACCGGCGATTTCGAACCCAAGTCGAAGATCCATTTTGTTTCATGTCTCAGAAGTGATGAGACTACATTGCCACCCCTAGAAGACAAAAATAATCGTTTTAATCCACAGACAGTCCAACCAGTTGTGAGGCCCCCATGTACTTTTAAGGCATGGTCTGCTACTGGGGTAAGAGGTTTATCCTCTTCAAAATCTCTCTCTGCCAAATGTATGGTAGAGAGGTGTTTCTGAATACGTGTTTTCAATTTATTTTTAGTTTACCCCACATAATAAAGATTACAAGAACACCTTAGTAGGTAAATAACTGCTTCTCTTTGGCAATTAATAAACTCCTCTATTCGATGCATTCTCCGTGTTTTTGGACTCATTACTTCCTTGGTAGGCTTCATCATGGGACATATACTACAACGACCACAGGGAAAGCTGCCCTTGATTTCCCGTCGTACAGTAGATGATTGTTGGAAATGACTCCTACATAAACGGTCTTTTAATGTGGGTGCTTTCTTGGCCGTGACTGCAGGTTTAGTGGAGATACATTTTCCCAACACTGGATCAGTATGTAAGATAGGCCAATGTTTAGTCAATATACTTCTCAAATCATCCCACCTCGTGTTGAAAGGGGTACAGAGTCTTACCATAGTGTTGGTTGTCTTTCTTTTTCCATATAGCAACTCTTCTCTCTTGGAGTGTTTCGCTCTTTGATAAGCTTGTTTGATCGTACGTCTGGGATAGCCTCTCTGCAAGAACCTTATCCTAAGATCTTCATCCTGTCGTTCAAATTCCAACTCATCTGAGCAGTTCCTACGAATCCGCAGAAACTGTCCCGTGGGAATATTATTTTTCAGTTGTTTCGTATGAAAAGATCCATAATGTAACAGGCTGTTAACAGCAGTCGTCTTACGGAACAGGGTACTTTAATCATGTTGTACTTAATAAAGGTGTTTCATATTTTTGCTTTTATGGGTTGAGTGGTGCAGTTTTTTATGGAACTACTTGTTCTTGTAGCGTTTTCAGGTGTATTTTGGTTCCTTTCTGAACACTCCCTATTTACTTATCCATATTTTATGGTTTTGTGGATGGTGCTCGCCTACCTTCTTGTTGCTTTAATATATGACTTATGACCTTAGCTTGGTCTTTTCTAGGGCTACAGCACATCCCTGGATTATTCTTTAACCTATACTTGCTACTGGATGGTCATTACATGTTGCGATTTGAATACAACTTAATATGGAGGCATTGAATCGCCTGGAAAGAGGCTGGAGTTCCCAGCTGAATTAGATCTTTGGCGGCAGCTTAGTGGAGGAGGACTCTAGATTTTCACCTGATTTCAGAAAATTGTGCAATGATATAAAGGGTGCACATGCGGAATATGTCAGACTGTGGTGGAATGCTCACAGTCTGGAGAATTATAAGAGGGAAGGAATCTTCCCTAGAGGCCTCAGGGTCCAGATCTTTCCCTCCTGGGAAGTATCTGAACAGGTGAGGAAGGATTGGGAACTGGGGCTGGGTAGATGTTCTATTATTATTATCGACATGCTTTTGAAACATGACAAGGAACTTTTACCTAAGCTCAAGGACAGGATTAACAACCTACTACTACTTAATCCTGTGTCTCCCACTGGAGCAAAGGGCCTCAACAAATGTGTGCCACCGGTTTCTGTCCTGGGCAATTTTTTCTATCTCAGTCCATGTTGCCCCTGCCTTCTTTATTTCTTCCTCTACACTTCTTCTCCAGGTTATCTTTGGTCTTCCTCTTTTTCTGCTGCCTTGAGGATTCCATTTTAAGGCTTCTTTCTCAATTGACTTGTCCTTGCGAAGAGTATGGCCAATCCATCTCCACTTTCTGCGTTTGATCTGCACGTCCACTTGTTGTTCTTGGGTTCTTTCCCACAACTCTTTATTTGAAATTACATTTGGCCACCAGATATTTAGTATTCTTCGAAGGCAGCGGTTTATAAAGGTTTGGAGGCTTTTTGTTATCTCTGCTGTCACCTTCCATGTCTCACATCCATACAGGAGGACTGTCTTCACATTACTTTGGAATATTCTCAGTTTGGTTTTTGTGGAAATATCATGGGATCTCCAAATTTGGTACAGTTGTATGAAGGCTGCATTTGCCTAGTAGATGGGCTAACTTTATTTCCATATGCTGGAAACTTTGTGAGAGTAAGCATATATCATCTGCAAAGTCGAGATCCTATTAACAACCTGCTGTCCCAATTAAATAAATTTGACAGTGTCAGATTTGTTCAACCCTTTCTTAAACAACTTGACAAGGATGTACAGCAAGTGGAAAAGGTGACTATTGAAAATAAAAAGACAAAATTAACACGAGACAGAAATGATTATGCATCAGGAAAGGCCTTTAAATTGAGACATCAAGGCAATAGAAAGGGCCAGGGATTCGACCGTCCAAGACGTTCCAGAAGGCCAAGGAAACCTAAACAGGGTGATCCCAAGCAGCCAATATCTAATATCCCACAGTACACATCATGTTCTGAGACAAGTACTGATTTTTTTAGAAACAGAAAGCGAGGCAGAAGGGGCGGCCGCGCTTATAAAAGGAAGAGGGATAGACAGCCCCGGGGACTTCACCAACAAGAGGAGGAAACTGAACGTGAGCCCAGGGGAAGTGAGGAGATAAATGCACTACAGGTTGTCAACCTGACTGATTACCAACTTAGTTCCGCCCAGTTAAGTGTCTTGCAAAAGGGCCTTAATTTTTCACCTACTAAAAATATGGACATTTTTGAAGTTGTCAAGGATTTGTATCTGTTCTGCCGTAGACTGGCCCTGAAACGTTTATACTATCAGGAGGATAATGAATTGGACGCACGTACCCAACAAATTGTCGACTTGCCTGATGAAAATGATAGACAAGTATTGGAGGACCTTATGGATTTGCTCAATGAGAATGAGCACCGTCCTGGCTCTGATGGAGAACAAACTACTAGAGGTAGGTTTAAACCGAGATCTACTTTTTTACCTAACCTATCACTTTTTCCACCTATTAAAATATTCTTTGATTTAGTGGTTCATGACATAGAGAGATTGAATGTACAGTGTCCATACTCGTCCAACTTGACTAAAGAGGAGTACAGAGCTGTCAGAGAATTGGCCAGTCGGGATGACTTCATCATCCGTGAGGCAGACAAGGGTGGTAATATTGTTCTATGGTCGACACATGATTATCTGAGGGAGGTTAAGAGACAGTTGAGTAATAGAAGATATTATAGACGCCTTACCAGTAATCCTACAACAGTTTTTAATGCCCAACTTAATCATCTATTAGATGGTGCACGAGATAGAGGTCTGATCTCACAAAAGGAAAAAGCTTTTTTGACAGTGAAGGAACTGGTTATCCCTACTTTTTATTTATTATCTAAAGTTCATAAAAATCTGGAGCATCCACCCGGACGCCCGATTGTTTCAGGGATCAGGAGTCTGATTAAAAAGGGGTGCAGTTTCTTAGACTTCTTTCTTCAGGAGCATGTAGTTACTTTAGACTCATATGTCCGGGATTCGCTGGA
This sequence comes from Hyperolius riggenbachi, assembly GCF_040937935.1. Classification (NCBI taxonomy): domain Eukaryota; kingdom Metazoa; phylum Chordata; class Amphibia; order Anura; family Hyperoliidae; genus Hyperolius; species Hyperolius riggenbachi. The sequence goes on along the minus strand of NC_090647.1, from coordinate 325,953,559 downwards.
TCTGATTACGAAACTTAATTATGTTTCTGTACCCACAGGAACTCGTTTTATATCTCTTGACGTTGAGTCTCTTTATACGAACATTCAACATGGGGATGCGCGTCGTGCAGTTCAATATTTTCTATCTATGACCACCACAGGTAGAGCAGAATTTAATTCTTTTTTGATTGACCTTTTGGATTTCATATTGGCCCACAACTTTTTTGTGTTCGATGGACAATTTTATTTACAGACCCATGGTATTTCCATGGGTGCGAAATGCGCTCCCGCCATTGCCAATTTATTTTTGGGGTGGTGGGAGCGAGAGACAGTGTGGGGCCCTTCGATGGAACGGTACCACCCCAACATTTTGGGGTAGTATCGTTTCATTGATGATATATTGATATTGTGGGAGGGCCCAGAACAATTGGCGCAGGAATTCATTTGCAAATTGGGACAGAATGACAATAATATTGTATTGACCTCCAACATCTCCTCTATCTCTGTGGATTTTCTGGACTTGCACCTTTATTTTACAGAAACTGGACAGATTGGAAGTACCCTGTTCCGTAAGACGACTGCTGTTAACAGCCTGTTACATTATGGATCTTTTCATACGAAACAACTGAAAAATAATATTCCCACGGGACAGTTTCTGCGGATTCGTAGGAACTGCTCAGATGAGTTGGAATTTGAACGACAGGCTGAAGATCTTAGGATAAGGTTATATGGAAATAGAAAGACAACCAACACTATGGTAAAACTCTGTACCCCTTTCAACACGAGGTGGGATGATTTGAGAAGTATATTGACTAAACATTGGCCTATCTTACATACTGATCTAGTGTTGGGAAAATTTATCTCCACTAAACCTGCAGTCACGGCCAAGAAAGCACCCACATTAAAAGACCGTTTATGTAGGAGTCATTTCCAACAATCATCTACTGTACAACGGGATATCAAGGGCAGCTTTCCCTGTGGTCACTGTAGTATATGTCCCATGATGAAGCCTACCAAGGAAGTAATGAGTCCAAAAACACGGAGTATGCATCGAATAGAAGAGTTTATTAATTGCCAAACAGAAGCAGTTATTTACCTACTAAGGTGCCCATGTAATCTTTATTATGTGGTGTAAACTAAAAATAAATTGAAAACACGTATTCAGAAACACCTCTCTACCATACATTTGGCAGAGAGAGATTTTGAAGAGGGTAAACCTCTTACCCCAGTAGCAGATCATGCCTTAAAAGTACATGGGGGCCTCACAACTGGTTGGACTGTCTGTTGATTAAAATGATTATTTTTGTCTTCTAGGAGTGGCAATGTAGTCTCATTACTTCTGAGACATGAAACAAAATGGATCTTCGACTTGGTTCGAAATTGCCGGTAGGTCTTAATTAGGACTTCTCATTTCTTGTTTTTTTACATTGACCACGCGTGCTTACCAGACTTGACCCTTGGTGAGTGGGTCGTTTTCTGGCCATGTTGTTGTTGCAGTGTACACTTGGGTGGTGTCTTAGCTTTATTCATGTAGAAGCGGTCGGGCAGGGATAAGTAAGTAGTCCCATGCCCGTTTTCTTTGGGCACCATTCGTGTATTTTGTCGGCTTATTGAGTTATAGGTGGGATCACATCACGTGATCTATATGTACTGGTGCTTAGTACTTGGCATAATGTAGGAAACTTTATTAATTGTGGTTCCCATAATCATTAAATAATCGTTTGTATCTAAAAAACTGTGTTTTGTATAATTTTTTAGATCTTTGCATACTCCACAGTCCACATGACTGAATATTCCCCTACAAGATGCTGCCCTGGACATTTTTTTTGACAAGCCTCGCCACTTTTGTGTGATTTCTGTGGATCTCCTTACTATGCTGCTGCTTATATATATATATATATATATATATATATATATATATATATATATATATATATATATATATATATATATATATATATATATATATATGTATATGTGTATTGATATATTACTTGATTTTCGCCACAAGATGGCAACATGTGTGACCAATTACGTTTATATGGTTATATTGTAATGATTATCCATGTTACAAATAATGTATTAGTCTTCTTAGTATAGGTATTTGAATAATTTGTGTTTAAAATCCTGTGATATTATTATACGTGGATAAGTACGCTTTCTTTTAATATCCGGCTCTTACAATCCTTCTTTAACTACGACTCCCAGGCTCCTTTAGAATAGCTTGAGGAAGTGGTACGGCGTCTGATGACACCGCTTCCGCCTCCTCGTTGTGCGCGGCCGCGCACATACATTGATTGAATAGGGATTCCCCAGTCCCCGCCCACTAAGGTCCTTGGTGACATAAAACGCCGGCTAGCACCTCTTCACCCCCGGGTGAAGAGGCGCACCCCTCCAAAGGTTTTAATGTGTGGTCTCAATTGAATTGCCTGTGTCCAAATTGAAGTGAAGCATGGCCTAAAAGAATGAAGTATCGTAATAGGTCAGCCTATGCTTATCCCTCAAATAAAAGGCAGCTTGTCCCCCAAAATATGTAACCAGGTAGCAGAATGTCACATAGATAAAAACTAGAATCTGTATGGAGAACACCAAGGATGCTATGAAGAAGCGCCGCCAGTAAGAGGCACCCATGGCACATGCAGTACCTGCATACCTGTAGACACACCAGCCAACAGAAGATAACACACAAGCCAGCTGAGGGGACTCCGCCTAGTTATGTTTAGGGAACACTTTTCCTTTTTATGTGAAATGCTGTCTAGATATTTGAATGTGGGGAGGAAATGCTGCCCACTTGTGTTTCTAATATATATATATATATATATATATATATATATATATATATATATATATATATATATATATATATATATATATATATATATATATTGTTATTGGGAGCCTTGTTTTGGGGGAGTGAATGCTGCCTTAAGCCCTGGGCACACTGATGCCTTGCAGAGCGAATTTCAACAACACCCAGGCCCTTAATGAGTTACACTACTGCTAAGTTTATGTACATTTGGCCCCACCTATTACCATGCACAGCCCCCACTACACAGCCATGCCTATTTTTTTTCTCTAACCTGGTGCCCCAAATCTCAGAGGATCCTAGCAACACCCGTGGCTGTATTTCATAACCATACTATCAGTATGGACAGGGCAGGGCCGGTTGTAGACTTTTTGCTGCCTGAGGCAAACTTGTGAGGGTGAGTGCCCCCTCCCCCCCCCCTGCCCCAATTTGAAATGATAGCACAGCACCCGATAATTTACTCTGCTTCATCTAATGCTCTCATATGGCATGCTGCAGCCAAAACACAATAGCACCCCAGCTGGCTGTGAGTCTGTGACAAACAACTGCTCACCCCAAGCCAGTCGGCCGTCCGCCATTCCTCCTCAGTCAGGACAGCAGTTCCGCCTCCTCCCTTCCCTTCTGTGCAAGTCAAATGAAACACTGCTGCTCTCCTGCCTCGCCCCTCCTCACTCACTGTCAGACTCCTCACACAGCACAAGAAGCTGCTTTTCCCCAATGATGACCTCTTCACCTCGCTTGCTCTCCTCTCACGTCTCCTCATACTCTGACTGCATGCTGTTAGTGTAAACACAGTACAAACATACTGCCCCTGTAATCTCTGCACCTGTAATCATTGTTTCATGAGAGAACCGGCCCTGGGAAGTGGGTTGGGTGGAGAGTAGTGTGTCTGTTGGATAGGCATCACTAGCAGGTGGGGTCATTGTTTCTTTTTTTTTTACTAGTAAAAATTTCTATTGAATTATTTCTATTGAATATATAAACATGAGAGAAAGGGAGAAAGAAACAACAACATTACATTATCTTGTCACTGTATGCAAATTAGCCATCAGTTCATATATATGAATATGGATATATTTCCCACCAATGCCATACTTTACTATATTTTTCTTACAGCCTCTACATTCTACTATGATGAAGGCATACATAGATGTGGGAGTAGTACTTAACCATTTGCAGATAATTCATTTACGAGCACAAAAGGACAGCAAGCACACATAGTATAATTTCTTTTTGACAACATTTTGGGAATTCTGTTGTCTCCCTATAAGGACCCTTACCTATTCCTGCAATGGATTAAAGTGAAAGAAGAAGAAAAACCTAGCATAATTTAAACAGATTATAATAAAAAAGACATTTCCTGTAAAAAAAAATTACATTCTCTTACTGTTCCACTTCATAATGCACATCAAACAAGCTGTCCCAAGCATTGTATAATCCTCTGGGGTCTTCTGTCAACCTTGATTGAAAATCAAAGAAAGAAAACAGCAAAAAATAAATCAACATAAGCAAGGAAGAATTTTAAAGCACAATAAAAAACTTTACAGTACATGTTTTGAGAAAAAAAATACACCTCATTCAATTAATAGCATTTTAGATATGGCCAGTAGACTAACCTAAGATGAGTGCCTTAGAGGCAAGAACCCCAAAGAAACCCATACTCATGTCTTAACTTTCTTACCACCAGTGTTAATGGCCAAAGCAAAGAATGTGTTATTATATTGAATAAACATTGTTTTATCCTTTTTAAGTGACCTTTGGTTGAAAAAAATGAACAAGAATCTAATACAGATATTCCATAATAATCTACAAGATTACTGCCACAAGGATCTAGGTAAAAGCCATTCTGCTTAGAGATGGTCAATCAGATGTTAGTTTTATGTTAATTTTATGCTAGTTTATACATTCTGGAATTCCATGCTGTATATATTTGCATAAAATTAACATACAGTTTACATCACCTCAAAATTATCAGCATCTTACTAACTATTTCTAGTTTTACTATATGTGAGGGACAAAAGAGCGATTTTGCAATAGACTCAATAACAACAGTTATAATTTCTGGAAGGAAGAAGATGCACAATAAAGACTTCACAATGTTATGAGCTATTTTAATTGAACAAATTCCATGAGATATTCGTATTGGGTTCTGAAACTAGGCACATTAATGCCTGAAAGGTAAGATGGAAGTAGAGTTTGGCACATCTGTTTAGATGATTATTTAAATTAATTATCTCTGAGATACCAATCGACTAGAGATGCTCAATGACATGCTAATCAATTCAAGTTGATGCAAGTGTTATGCAAATGTATGCAGATTGGAACTGGAGCGACTAAATGCAGTAGAGGATCATTTTGATGGGTCCTACTCCAAGCCACATACATTTTCAAGAAATTGACATTAAACTTTACATCAACTCAAAATTATTAGCAGAAAAGTTTAAAAGAGACAGGAGAAGCGCCTCCACCCTTCCAAATTTTTAACTTATCACAATGCTTGGGAGAGGGCTATCATTTGTCCTAGTAAACTATCCAACCTCTATTGGGCTATGTATCAACCTGAACATCTTTGTGCAGAAACTAACACCTAAAGTGGAACTAAACTCAGAATGTATTCTCTGCTGTAAAAGATTACCTTTATGGACAAAAAAAATAAATCTTCATTACAGTTTATGGAAATCCAGAAAAACAGAGTTTACTAGTTAGTTTCAGTTTGCAGGTAGCACTGAAGTGGTTAAGCCTCAGTGTTTGCTGTATGGGGAGAGTGTTCCTGCCGATAAGAACTAATTAGACACCTTGATCTGGCTAAAAAAGCACAGGAACAAAGCACAGTGTATTTCTTCAGAAACGATGTGTGGAATAAAGACTTTTCATTGTGTGCTGTGCAAATGTTCGGTTCTGCTTTTCAAAGTTTTTTTCGCTACAGACAAACCCAGACACAGTAAAAATGGACATCTGTGAACTATCCCTAGGAAGGCACAGGCCTGTTCTGCCTGTTTGCTCATCCACTGCCATCCATTTTGGCAAACAGTTCAACAGAGGACTTACTAATAGCAAAGCCTAATACCGGCACAGATTCTAAGTTATACGCTAAGCAGCATACAAAACGTAATTGTAAAAACGTATTTGGTGATCCATAAAATCTTCAATAAGTAAAACGACTTTACATATAAGCAGGTTAAAGAGACAATTGAGGAACTCCAATACTGAAACCTATTATACAGCAGAAGAAATCACACCACCGGGACTGCACCATGCTTCTGAAATGCTACTCTGAGTCTTTCTTGACACAGTTAACTGTTATAATACATCTTTTCTCTCTATTTCAACAGCCCACCATCCAAAGCAGCTTAACCCAGTTGTATAATATTCATTTCTTCTTCTGGATAGTGTATGATATTCTAAAAGCTTATGTCTCCTCCTCATCTTCTACAGGCAATCTCATTAATAGTGTACTTCATTGCCGTTTACACAAGAATCCCTGGGAGGCCCCGCTGAATACACTGATTACTGTTCTCCTGAAGCGTGATCACTGACTGGTGTCATTTATTTTTATTGCAAAGAAACAGAATATTTTCATACCTTGACAGAATCATTTCTCAGAGTCACAGAAAGGAGATAGCTCTGCTTTCAGTCTGTCCAGGCTGATCTCCTCCAGCCTATTATTATTATTAATAATAGAACTTGTTTGTACTGGATTTGGTAAGTGTAGTTATAAACTGCTGTAAATGTGTTTGGTGACCTAGAATTCACTATGAATAGTATCTGAGTTGTTTTTACACAATCCACTTGTGAATTAAGCCAAATGAAATATAACAATAAATAGGGAGTGGTTATTTGGGAGAAATACTCGTTATATCAGCTGTGTACACATTGGCCTCAATTCACTAAGATTTATCAAACACTTTATAGAACGTTTGATAATTTACCTCATGGAAAAAATCTAATTTTTAATTCACTAAGGTGTTATAGATTTATTGAACATTTTATTGATAAAACATTCGAAAAATCTATAACACCTTAGTGAATTCAAAATTAGATTTTAACCATGAGGTAAATTATAAATTGAGGCCCTTGTTTCCATAGTGCGAGTAAAACAATGTGCACACCACATGGAATGTTGCTTGCATAAACACGTTAAATGGCTTCTCAACTTTAGTGCAAAAATCAGTATAATGCGTATCATCTTTATACAAGGTACACACTTCCCCTCCCGTATATGAGGTGCAAATACCGATCAAACCTCCAGAGCACGAGGTGGAACCAAGCTCACTCAAATTTTATGATGCAAATCTTCTTGCTCTTTTATTGCAAAAGATATCCATAAAGTAAAATTCGTGTTTCTCAGGCGCCAGCTACTTGCAATACATAGGCGTCACAGATACCCACATTAAATGCTCACCAGAAACTTTGCCCAGATAGTCATCAAAAGGCTAGAGTTCATAGTTCACAGTTCCAGAACAGGTGTGTCTCAAAACATGGCAACAAACACTGGCCTAGAGCTGTTTCGGGCGTCTTGCCGGTCTTCAAACCGATACATGTGCACTCCTCATTGGGACGTTGTAAACAGCTGTTATTTCCCAAAATGCAATGAGGTTCACAGACAGGAAAATGTCAGGACCATGGTCCTGACATCTCACTGTGGGAGGGGTTTCACCACAATATCAGCCATACAGAGCCCCCGATGATCCATTTGTGAAAAAGAAGAGATTTCTCATGGGAAAGGGGGTATCAGGCGGTATAACCATCTCCATTTGTCAGGAAATATCTAGCCTTCAATCCTCACCTCCCTCCCATCCAGCTCCTCCTCTATCCTATCCTCCCCTCACCTCCTTCAGTCCTACTACCATTGAGGAAGTCAACTATCTACTGCAGACTTCCCATGCCACTACCTTCCCTCTTGACCCCGTCCCTTCTGACTTACTCAGTGCTCACTTCCCGGATTTGGCCTCAGTCTTAACTGCCCTGTTTAACCTCAGCCTATCCACAGGCACATTCCCCTCAGGCTTCAAGCAGGCCACTGTACTACCCCTGCTCAAGAAACTCTCCCTTGACCCCTCATTACCCTCCAACTACTGCCCTATCTCCTTCCTCCCCTCTGCCTCAAAACTCCTTGAACATCTGGTTCACAAACACCTGACCCAGTACCTCAATGCCAACTCCCTGCTAGACCCACTGCAATCTGGATTTCAGCCTGCCCACTCAACCAAAACAGCTCTCACCAAAGTGGTCAATGACCTTGACTTAGTTAAGCTGAAGGCAATTACTCCATTCTCCTCCTCCTTGACCTTTCAGCAGCTTTTGACACAGTGGACCATCCCCTACTCCTCCAGTCCCTCCAGTCCATGGGCATTCATGACCTTACCCTGGCCTAGCTCTTATCCTACCTCTCTAGCCGCACCTTTCCGACCTCCTTCAGTGAGTTCTCATCCACCCCCAACCATCTCTCGGTAGGAGTCCCCCAAGGCTCGGTCCGTGGCCCCTACTGTTCTCCCTATACACATCCTCCATTTGCAAGGTTATCGCCTCCATAGTTTTTAACTATCATCTGTATGCAGATGACACCCACATCTACCTCCACACCCCTGACCTATCCACCACTACCATGGACAAGGTCTCCTCCTGCCTGTCAGCCATCTCCTACTAGATGTCCACTAGGTTCCTGAAACTAAACCCGGACAAAACGGAATTTATGATTTTCCCACCCCGGCCATTCTTGACCCTCCCAGATGTGAATGTCACGGACACTGTTAACCATGCTACTATTCACCCTACCTCTCAAGCCCCCTATCTGGGTGTCACCCTGCACTCCACATTCTCCTTCACTCCTCACATCCAAAACCTCACAAAGTCCTGTTACTTCCACCTCCGTAACATTTGCAAGATCTGCCCTTTCCTGACCTCTGTCACTACCAAACTCCTCATCCATGCTCTCATAATTTCCTGCCTTGACTACTGCAACGCCCTTCTGTCTGGTCTCCCTATGACCCGAATTGCCCCTCTGCAGTCCATCATGAATTTGACAGCAGAATTATGAACTCCTCCCATCGCTCCACCACAGCGGCTCCCCTCTGTGAATCCCTCCACTGGCTTCCTATCCAGTCCAGAATCAGATTTAAGATGCTGTGTCTGGCCTACAAATCTGTCCACAAAACCTGCCCAACCTACATTTCCAATCTTACCCAGAGGTATACACCTAGCCGCTCACTCCACGCCTCCATTGAACTTCACCTGACTGCCCCCCACATCACCCAATGCCATGCATGCCTCCAGGACTTCTCAAGAGCTGCTCCAACACTATGGGACTCCCTACCTCCTCCCATTTGGGTTCCCCCTCCTTCAACATCTTCAAGAAGGCCCTCAAAACTCACCTTTTCACTCTGGCCTACCAACCCTCACTAGTGCTCTAAACCTGCAGCTGAACTCTGGTCCCCTACCTTTTGTGTCCCCACCTCTCCCTCTAGATATTAAGCCTTCGAGAGGGTCCTCCTCCTTATGTCTCCTACCTGTTCATGCACCTCCATTACCGTCCAATTCTATGGATCTGAGTGAACTCGACTTGCCTAATCTCCATGCTCCCATCCAGTGACTGGCTAAGCATTACCCTGTACTCATACTGTGCTCCGTGCTCTGGTTTGCACCCCTAAATATTGTCTGTAACCTTAACTAATGTACAGCGCTGCCTAATATGTTGGCGCTTTATAAATACAATAAATAAACGTTACTGTGCACTGCACGAAAGTTTAACACACGGCAGTGCATTAAGTGTAACATGCATAATGCACATAAGGTGAATGTTATCACATACATAGATTATATGTGCCTCTGAAACAGGCATTATTGACTGTTAATGCACAAACATTGTGCAAACAGGCATCCCGTAACGCATGCAATAGGGGTAAATATTATCAATATTTGTAAAAACCCCATACAAGTTCTTGAGAAAGCGGGTGTGGACTCCCGTGATACTTGTGGGGCAACCATCAGTATGTTTCCCAGATCTTCTCCTGGCTGCTAACTACAAACCTGGCATTCACTTCACTACAGAACCGGTGTAGTATTACTGTATTCCACACTCAATTGCACTACTGTCTAGAACATTTGTATGCTGCTCCATTCATATATGCTCTTTAGTCGGTTTAGGTTGTGTGTTTTAGGATTATATGTATATGTATTTGTGGATTTCCCTTTTGAACAGAATGTTTTTTACTGTTTGCTCTAAGCACTTTTTTGGCTCTAAAGGTTTCATTACTTTCTTATTTTCTGCACATTTAACCTGGGTTCTGTGAGTACTATGACTAAGGACCAGCGTGAGTCTGAAACATGTCAATCATCTTGCTGAATGTTTTTTACTTGATTCAATAAAGGCGATACAATTTTGGATACGGCATTGTGCGGAGCCTCCTCTTTTTACTTGTTCAGATTCTGTAATTGAAGTGGTTCTGATTGAACTGTGGATATATATATATGTATATATATATATATATATATATATATATATATATATATATATATATATATATATATATATATATAGGGATGTGAAAATTGTGACAACCTTGTTAATCGTCAGGATTTTCCTGTATAATCGTGGCTGTTACAATAAAAAATGTCAGTTAAATGTATCATATAGGAGAAACACACAGTGATATTTGAGACGTGAAATTCAGTTTATTGGATTTACAGAAAGTGTGCAATAATTGTTTAATCAAAAGTAGGCAGGTGCATATATTTGGGCACCACAAAAAAGAAATGTACTAGCTACCTTTTTAAACTGTTTTAAGTGTATTTTACTCTATGATTGTCGCCTCTGTTCAAGTATTTCTAACCATTTTGTATCTCTCCCCAAGGCATTTTGCAAAAGCTCAATATTTACACAAAATGCTCTACAGGGGTCAATTAAGACATGTTATTAATATTTTGATATGTAGATCATTTGAAGATTAAAGCAGAACCTCAGGCAATATAAAATACCTTTTAGCCCAGTTGTGTATTCATTAAATAAACATTAAATGTACAGTACTTGAATATATCTTTAACATTACTGTACAACATCTGTCTATATCACTTATACAGTGGTTTGCAAAAGTATTCGGCCCCCTTGAAGTTTTCCACATTTTGTCACATTACTGCCACAAACATGCATCAAATTTATTGGAATTCCACGTGAAAGACCAATACAAAGTGGTGTACACGTGATAAGTGGCACGAAAATCATACATGATTCCAAATATTTTTTACAAATAAATAACTGCAAAGTGGAGTGTGCGTAATTATTCAGCCCCCCTGAGTCAATACTTTGTAGAACCACCTTTTGCTGCAATTACAGCTGCCAGTCTTTTAGGGTATGTCTCTACCAGCTTTGCACATCTAGAGACTGAAATCCTTGCCCATTCTTCTTTGCAAAACAGCTCCAGCTCAGTCAGATTAGATGGACAGCGTTTGTGAACAGCAGTTTTCAGATCTTGCCACAGATTCTCGATTGGATTTAGATCTGGACTTTGACTGGGCCATTCTAACACATGGATATGTTTTGTTTTAAACCATTCCATTGTTGCCCTGGCTTTATGTTTAGGGTTGTTGTCCTGTTGGAAGGTGAACCTCCACCCCAGTCTCAAGTCTTTTGCAGACTCCAAGTGGCTTTCTTCCAAGATTGCCCTGTATTTGGCTCCATCCATCTTCCCATCAACTCTGACCAGCTTCCCTGTCCCTGCTGAAGAGATGCACCCCCCGAGCATGATGCTGCCACCACCATATTTGACAGTGGGGATGGTGTGTTCAGAGTGATGTGCAGTGTTAGTTTTCAGTCACACATAGCGTTTTGCATTTTGGCCAAAAAGTTCAATTTTGGTCTCATCTGAACAAAGCACCTTCTTCCACATCTTTGCTGTCCCCCCCACATGGCTTGTGGCAAACTGCAAACGGGACTTCTTATTCTTTTCTGTTAACAATGGCTTTCTTCTTGCCATTCTTCCATAAAAGCCAACTTTGTGCAGTGCACGACTAATAGTTGTCCTATAGACAGATTTCCCCACCTGAGCTGTAGATCTCTGCAGCTCGTTCAGAGTCACCATGGGCCTCTTGACTGTATTTCTGATCAGCGCTCTCCTTGTTCGGCCTGTGAGTTTAGGTGGAAGGCCTTGTCTTGGTAGGTTTACAGTTGTGCCATACTCCTTCCATTTCTGAATGATCGCTTGAACAGTGCTCCGTGGGATGTTCAAGGCTTTGGAAATCTTTTTGTAGCCTAAGCCTGCTTTAAATTTCTCAATAACTTTATCCCTGACCTGTCTGGTGTGTACTTTGGACTTCATGGTGTTTATGGTGTTGTTGCTCCCAATATTCTCTCAGACAACCTCTGAGGCTGTCACAGAGCAGCTGTATTTGTACTGACATTAGATTACACACAGGTGCACTCTATTTAGTCATTAGCACTCATCAGGCAATGTCTATGGGCAACTCAGACCAAAGGGGGCTGAATAATTACGCACACGCCACTTTGCAGTTATTTATTTGTAAAAAATGTTTGGCATCATGTATGATTTTCGTTCCACTTCTCATGTGTACACCACTTTGTATTGGTCTTTCACGTGGAATTCCAATAAAACTGATTCACGTTTGTGGCAGTAATGTGACAAAATGTGGAAAACTTCAAGGGGGCCGAATACTTTTGCAAGCCACTGTATATGATAGCCTTAGGAGCTCTAGCACAACAATCATCCCTCCTCTAAGTCTCTGCTCTGACTGTAGAAGCGCTCTATATACAGTGGGATGCGAAAGTTTGGGCAACCTTGTTAATCGTCAAGAGTTTCCTGTATAAATCGTTGGTTGTTACGTAAAAAAATGTCAGTTAAATATATCATATAGGAGACACACACAGTGATATTTGAGAAGCAAAATGAAGTTTATTGGATTTACAGAAAGTGTGCAATAATTGTTTAAACAAAATTAGGACGGTGCATAAATTTGGGCACCACAAAAAAGAAATGAAATCAATATTTAGTAGATCCTCCTTTTGCAGAAATTACAGCCTCTAAACTCTTCCCGTAGGTTTCAATGAGGGTCTGGATTCTGGTTGAAGGTATTTTGGACCATTCCTCTATACAAAACATCTCTAGTTCATTCAAGTTTGATAGCTTCCAAGCATGGACAGCTCTCTTTAATTCACGCCCCAGATTTTAAATTATATTCAGGTCTGGGGACTGAGATGACCATTCCAGAACATTGTACATGTTCCTCTGCATGAATGCCTTAGTGGATTTTGAGCAGTGTTTAGGGTCGTTGTCTTGTTCTTGTTGAAAGATCCAGCCTTTGACAGGATTCCCAGTCCCTGCTCTGGCTACATAGCCCCACAACATGATGGAACCACTACCATATTTTACTGTAGGTAGCAGGTGTATTTCTTGGCTTGCTGTGTTCTTTTTCCTCCATGCATAATGCTCATCAACTCATCAGTGCACAGCACCTTATTACAAAATGAAGCTGGCTTGTCTAAATGTGCTTTAGCATACCTCAAGCGGCTCTATTTGTGCTGTGGGCTTCCTCTGCATCACTCTCGCATACAGCATCTTCTTGTGTAAAGTGCGCCGAATGGTTGAACGATGCACAGTGACTCCATCTGCAGCAAGATGATGTTGTAGGTCTTTGGTGCTGTTCTGTGGGTTGACTCTGACTGTTCTCATCATTCTTCGCTTTTGTCTATCCAAGATTTTTCTTGTTCTGCCACCTCAAGCTTTAACTTGAACTGAGCCTGTGGTCTTCCATTTCCTCAATATGTTCCTAACTGTGGAAACAGATAGCTGAAATCTCTGAGACAGCTTTCTGTATCCTTCCCCTAAACCATGATGGTGAATAATCTTTGTCTCCAGGTCATTTGAGAGTTGTTTTGAGACCCCCATGTTGCTACTCTTCAGAGACAATTAAAAGAGGAGGGAAACTTACAATTGACTCCCTTAAATAATCTTTCTCATATTTGGATTCACCTGTGTATGTAGGTCAGGGGTCACTGAGCTGACCAAGCCAATTGGAGTTCCAATAATTAGTTCTAAAGGTTTTGAAATCAATAAAATTAAGCAATTATTGCACACTTTCTGTAAATTCAATAAACGTCATTTTACGTCTCAAATATCACTGTGTGCGTCTCCTATAAGTTTTGCGTCTCCTATAAGATATATTTAACTGACATTTTTTATCGTAACAACCAACAATTTATACAGGAAAACCACAGTGATTAACAAGGATGCCCAAACTATCGCATCCCACTGTGTATATATATATATATATATATATATATATATATATATATATATATATATATATATATATATATGGTGCTGTGATTTGATCATTCTGTCCTAGGGTGGTATAGTTCTCATTGTGGTCAATATGCATGTTGGGTGGATTGTGCGCTCACCTTCTGTGCATTATGCATGTTACGTATCAGGTATTGCCATGCATTCAACTTTCTGTGTGAAAACAGTACAGTATGGTGAATTTATTCAGGTGTGTACAATAATGTGAATGTGGGACTAATCCAACACTCTCTTCACAACAGCCTGCTCTACTTTTCGATACCATTGTCATGTGCTAAAAATAATCAACAAAATGTATTGAAAGTAAAACAAACCACAGAAAAAATACATGGTTTGGGTTTTGCAGTCTTCATGTGCATTGAATGCTGTTTGGAAGTGCCGTGATCACTACTGGGAGCCGACAGCGGAGTATGTGCCGTGCACAAGGAGATCAGCCAGCTGAGAGCACATATATAATATTTATTGCCCTCCAAATATAGTTCATGCCTGACATCCATAGGATGCTTCCTGCAGTTCTTTTTCATTCAGCTGAATTTGTAATGATTTCCTTAGAATTCAACATGACTCATTTGACTGGCATTGTTAAAATAAGCATTCACCAGACATTTGTCAATCATTCACTTTGTGTGAATGGGAGTGCTCAGGATATAAACTGCTAATAAGTTATTTTTGAGCCCTGCATCTTATTTGATAATGGTTGTGCATATGAAGGCTCTCCTATACGCACTGTATGTGTATTTTAATAGACAACTGCATAAGTAAAGCAGGAGGTTGTCAGCCCACCACCACACCCAACAGTGTGTGACTCACCAGTTCCAAGGACCCTGGTAACTGGGTCTAGCTGTGCAGATGGGAAATTTACTTACTTTGACGCCCAATTCCAACCATCAGCACAATCACCCTGCGGCGGATGAGCAGGGTCAGGCGGGGACAGCGCGGTTGATGAGAAAAGTGCCGGAAGTTCTGGCAGACGTGTGGCCATGCAAACGCAGCAGCCAATGTGACCGATGGAGGTGCACCCGCTCAGTTTGCTTACTGTGCTGTTTATGCATACGACGCGTGTGCAGTCTAGTGTGTAGGGCTGAAGACACAAACTTTGTGCTACATGTTGTCTTGCATTTATATAATTAATCATAGGTATGCAGAATGACAAGAGTGCAGGTAAGAAGCTTGTTCAGTGTATTTTACCTAGTTACATTTACCAATTTGCAGGTAAACATGCAGAAAATTACTGGGTAATACAGGTAATATTGTCTCTACCTAGACTCTTAAGACTACCTTGCATAGGGCCCCATTTTAATCCAGTTTTGGTAGGGGTTGGTACAGAAGAAACCCTACTTTTGTATAAAGGCAGTGAGGAATTGGGAGTATGCAGAGGGTTAAATGAAAATGTTGCATTACCTTTTTTCCTACATTAGGCATATGCATGAGATTCTGATAGATTTTCATGGGCAATGACTTCTGTTTATTGTATAAATAAAGCTGCGTGTGTGTAGTTGATTCTGTTTGCTGCACCTCTTCTCTCGCATCTATTCCTCCCGTTCCTCTAGCTCTCTCCTGTGTCTCTCCTTCCCTCTCCTATCTTGGTCACATTTCCTCCATTCATTTGAGGCCCTGCCCTCCCTCCTTCCATCTCCCCCTGAGCTCTTAACATATCAGATAAAAGACAGTATGCTGCAGTGAGTGACGCTCTCCTTCCCGTGTGGGAGCGTGGGAAGATAAAAGTGACATGTTTAGGGTTATTAAAATATTTTTTTTAGCTAGTTTTCTTAAGCGACTGACGGGTGGTTAACCCTTCATCTGTGCCTCACGTATGTAAAGTAGTTTGCATCAGTGTTCTCAGTGAAGTTTAAGGCCTACTAATGGCATTTAGTAGGAGTCACAAGGGCAGACTCTGGCAGTGCAGAGTTCCTCAGCCAGTCAGGGGGAAGCAGTGACTGTTACACTCTGAAGGGATGGCTGCAAAATTAAGAGTCAAATGCCATGCACAGAGAACTCTTGCTTACACCTGGGACATTCAGAAGCTTTTAATTAGCAGCGACCTTCCGACACACTCTTCTCCCCTGACAAGTGGCAAGGACATGGAAGGTCAATGCAGGAAACACTAATTACTAGCATGATGCTCCATAAAGATCAGTATCGACATATGCTATCTAATATGTAATGGTGTTAAAGGAATAGGAATGGTGTTCCTAGGAATAGGAAGCATGCTGGGATTTCCTAAAAGTATTAGGAAGCTGATCTGAAACATAATTAACAAACACATGATGTATGGTCAAAGTAAAAATCAATTATTTATTGCAGTATTTAACCATCAGATGTGATCATTAGCAATTACTGGCAAAGGACTGAGTGGTTTTGCTTATAAATAGAAATAATGGGTAGTATACAGGTAGAACTGGTTACATTAATGATGCATTAAAGCAACCTTGATCTTGGGCACCACTCAGGTCTTGGTCCCCGATGTTCAACATTGCCTATCTCTTAGCAATGTCATATAGGGCCATTTTAGCCATAGACAATCAGGGCAAATGCCTAGTTTGCCATGTGCATGGGGGGACCCCACGGAACTATTCTAAGCACAACTGCTAGCTCTGTTAAGGAAGGGAAGGATGGTAATTATATCACAGAAATAAGCACTGCTGCTCAGAATAACAATGAACAAAATACAACCATGGACAATAAATTCAAATTAGCCTTGAAAAGAATTACTAATAACAAGGCTACAGGAAGTGAGGGAGTTCAAATGGAACTACTGAAAAGCTTGAAAAGCTTGTATGGATATTGTTGGAGTGCTGTTGGCAATCTGCCAGCAAATATGGAAAACACAAGAGTGGCTGGTGGTGGATCAGAAAAGGTCAGTTTACATTCCAATTCCAAAAAGGGCTGAAATTATGAAACATTTGGACCTATCTCGCACTAGCAATGTAATGCTCAAATTCTACAAGCAACACTAGCTGGACAGGACTGCAGCAATATCTGGAGCGAGAACTACCAGATGTGCAAGATGTGCAAAGACCAAATTGCAAACATTTGATGGAAAATGGAAAAAGGAGTTCCAGAAGAATGTCTACTTTTGCTTTAATGACTATTCAAAAGGCTTTGATTGTGTAGATCATAATAAACTGGGGCAGATCCTCATATAAAAGGGAGTACCAGTTAACCTCATTTGCCTTGGGACGAATCGCTAGGCAAACCAAGAAGCAAAAATTACTGAGTATGGTACAACTGACTGCACAATAATATGCACAAGGTTGCATATTATCTTCCTGCTTATTTAACTTATATGCACAATATGTAATGCGGAAAGGTGGCTTAGATGAGTCACATGCTGGAAGATCATGTTTGTTAAAGCGTACCTGAACCGAAGCTCAGGTTCAGAAACTAATACTCACCTAAGAAGAGGGAAGCCTCTGGATCCTATAGAGGCTTTTCACACTGTCTTCCGGTGCCCTGACACCAAGTGTGGACCCACCGGAATATTCAGACAAAGACTCGACAGTATTCACATCGAGCCACGCTCCACTTCAGGCACAAGCGGCTCTGTGCTACTAGGCAGAGGTGCCCGTGCTCACGCAGGTGCAGCTCAGACATGCTCATGCTAGAAGAGTAGTGTGGCCCAGATGTAGGGAGGGTTCTGGTGAGGACAGCATGGGAAGCCTCTATAGGATCCAGAGGCTTCCATCTTCTTAGGTAAGTATTTGTTTCTGGTTCTCTTTAAAGCTATGGTCTTTCCATTAATAACATACGGCTGTGAAGGTTTGTGACCTATAAACAAAGCTATGCATATAAAAACTGATGCTTCTGAATTGTGGGCTTGGAGAAAACCTTTGAGAGTTTGCTGGGGGATAAAAGACCTAACCAATCAATAGTTAAAGAAATAAACTCAGAGTGTTCACTAGAAGGGCTAGTACTGCCATTAAAACTCAAATACTTTGGTCATGTAATGAGCAGATCAAATTCTTTGGAGAATTCTTTGATGCTTTCAAAAAACAAGAGAAAAAGGAGAAGGTGCAGCAGAGGCTAAGATGTATAGACAGCATATGTGAAGCTAGAAACTTGGCCTCGCAGCAGCTGAAAGAAGCAGTGATTAACAGATACATCTAGCATGAAAAATTACATGACAAAAAAAGGAGATGTTTCTATTCCCAAAATTGGGAGGAACAAAAGGTGCTCTGCCTAGGTCACCAAAATAGCTAGAACTCCCACAGACCCCTCTCTTCTATGGGTCTATAGACGTGGCAGGTATGGCAAGCATGGTGGTGTTGGGGGGGTGGTGAGCTTATATGACTCAGCTCACTGCAAACAAGAGCTGCGCTGATATACAGTATGTTTGTTTGTTTGTCTGCCTTTCTCTTTTGGGTGCAGATTCACATTTCATCCTGGTGCTCTATGCTCTGTTGGAGGTGTGGTTGTGGCTTTTTGCACTTTGTGTGCTTGCGCCTTCTTTCGATTGTTTCCCTTGGAGGTTTGTGGCTGGCCATTCACTTTTCTCGTTTTAATCCAGTCGCCTTGTGGATTGATGCTGGGCTGGTGTTTTCTTGGGTGTGGGGTAGTGTTTGCTGTCCCTGTGTCAGCACTCTTCTTGTTTTGCCCGCCATCTTCCCTGGTCTGAATCTGCTTCTTTGTCTTTTTTTGGTCTCTGCTTTCCATTGTCTCAGGCAGTGGTGGGGTGGATGCTTGCAATCTTTATTTTGGTTACGGCCATCGTTCGTCTTGCACGCGCCCATCTTTTTCAGTTTCTCGGCCCAATGCTTTGGGTGCATTTTTGACATGATTTTGTTTATATATTGGTTGGTGAATTGTTTGTCTTTGGATCTTCTTCGTTTTGCAAGGGCCTGATGGGGGGTCGAGGTTGGCCCGGGGTGGACTTGTGTTGTCACCTGAAATTGTTGTGCAGGTAAGGTGTGCAGTGTGGGTCTTGTGCGGGATAGTCAGGATTATGCGCTTTAAGTCCTATGGGAGAAAAGCGCTTTACAAGTGTTATTGTATTGTATTGTATGTGGTTCCCTTTGGAGGGATTGGTCTTGTGTCTTCGAGATGTTTTGATGCAGAAATCTTTTTACCGGAGTATAGAGTTGGACATTTGTGTGTATTTTTTGTGGTTTCTCATGAGTACATATTATTTCGGCGCCACTCAGTTTGGTGTGGGGAGAGCCGAATGACGGCTTTCCCCACTGCAGCTAAACTCCTAGGTGGCGTTAAATACTGTTCCCCCTCCGAGTTGTCACAACTCGGAGGGAGATGAAATTCAAGATCTGGCAGCCAGAGCCCCGAATTAACGCTACGCGGGGCGTCATAGCATTGCACTCACAGAGCCGCGCACCGAAATGAACTGATCCGGTTTCTTATGGTCCTTATCCTCTTGTCAACATATATGTGAATATTCGAGTTTAGTGGACTACTCGTATGGAGATTTTTCTATATTTGTATGAGTTGTGTAAGACTCTTCTCTATAACTATTCTAGACTGTTTATTGTAAAGCACACATGTAGTGTGCACATTTAACCAATAATATACACAAAAAAAATGCAAGCATCTATAAACATCTTGGTGCCATATATTAACTGATATCTTTAGAGTTCTTGCTGAATTTATGCCTCAAAGAGTCAGAACTGTTTTGGTGACACAAGTGGGACTTACACAATACTAGGCAGTTCAATTTAGAGTCGTAGTAAACCTCAACAATAAATGATCAAGACATTAAAATGTACTCTCACAATCTTCTCCAAGTGCTGTGCAGTGGGAACTGTACTGGGTTCGATTTCGGTGGCCTGCGGCTGCCAGGTGAGTCTAATAGGCTCAACTGTGGCCACCACCGCTTTCAAGATAAAGAGGCGTTGGATTCTGTTGTTGGCAGGTGGGAGATTCGAAATGTATTCAAACAAAAATTCATTCAAGGGGAAGCGGGTCGGTTTTGTGTTTGGACAAAAACGCAGTGCTCGGTGTTACTTGAGGACATCGTAAGTGCGAAACCAGCTGGATTGGAGAGTGGGCTGGCAATGCTGTGCACTATGTGTGTCTGTCCTTTGATTGATGTGCTGTGTTTTTGGATGGGTCCTGTATGCGGTGATGTGCAGTGTGGGTGTATCTAGCTCATATTTTTAACCTGGTTCAATGCACTTCAAATTTTTTGCTTCGTAGTGATGGAGACTTGTGCCTCTTCATCTTCAGTGTGGTGACAGTGGGTTTGTTGGCTTCACTTGGTAACTGCGGGCTTTTGTATTTGAACTCAGTGTAGGTCCGGTTGCAGTGTTTGTAGAGGGTTGTGTAAGCTATTGATGTGCTGGGGTTTATTATGAGTTTATGCTAACCATTAATGGTGAATGCTACTTCTGGCAACTTTTTTCTGGATTTGACACTTTGAGAAACTTGAAGTAGTATGGCGTCGCCATAAATATTTTCTAGTTTTATTAAAAGGACAATTATCCAAGAAAATCATTTTTCACAAACTCCATTATGGGAAAAGCAGAGTGTTTAAATGTTGTCTTGAGTGTTGTAATACAGACTAATCATTAAAAAAAAAACAAGAGCTAGTGGGTCACTACAAGAACCAATGGCAGTCAACATGACTGCTGTTATTTCCTGTAAAAATCAACAATACATTAACAATTTGTGTGGAAGAGAGTGCTGTTAAGGTTAAACTACTTGGAAGAATGGGAGCCATGCCGGTACAGGTCTTACAGAAAGCTAGAATTACCAGTAATTCACTACTCTGAGTCCAGTTAAATGGCACACATTCCAAATGTATTCTACATACCTCTGACATTAGTTTGATGTTTCATCTATACTACAGAATACAAAAGGATGTCAAAGTGCTGATATATGGATGTGGCTGACAGAGGAATGAAAATGAGCTGAATGCAAACTGACAGTAAAAGCTTGTGTACCACAGGCCTGATGCTGAGTACCCCACAGTCATGTTATTACAAGATCTTCCGACAGATGAGTAAACAATTAACACATAATGTCAATTAGCTAAACTGTCGGCTGAAGTAAGCGTAATACTTGAATGTGTGTTCAATCATTAGGACTGAACTTACTCTAAGAGTGATAAAGAGTGATAAAGAATCGTGTAGAGCAGTAAATGTTGTCCAGTTGAGGCTACCTTAATTTCCTTTGGATTTGTTTTCAGTAATTTTCATGTAGCATTGATATAATAACTGCTAGGAACCATGGGGTGCTTTGCCTTATCTGCTGCTGACACAATTTACAGTATGATTGTACTTTCTTTGTTCACCCGCAGGTTGGTGTCCTCCACCCTGAACTGGCCTGCTTCTCCTTGATTCATCTGAGATGATATGTGAACTATTCTGATGATGATATGTGAATTATATGTGTACAGGATATGTGAACTATTCTGGACTTTCAACTCTTACTAGTAGATGTTCTTTCATTGTTTGCAACTCCAACAGACACATCTGCCTGTCCTCTGTATACGGACTGGTTTCCCACTCAGCTATGGTCAGAGCATTGTGTAGCCTTCCCTAACTCTGGTCCTACTCACTATTCCCTTGTACCTGTTTGTGATCCCTTATTCTGTTTCCTGAGAGTGGCTGCATAGTGCAATGGTTAAGGGCTCTGCCTCTAATTCAGGAGACCTGGGTTTGAGTCTTGGCTCTTCCTGTTCAGTTAACCAGCACCTATTCAGTGAGGAGACCTTAGGCAAGACTCCCTAACACTGCTAGTACTGCCTATTGAGCACACCCTAGTGGCTGCAGCTCTGGCACTTTGAGTCGGCCAGGAGAAAAGCACACTATTAATGTTATTTGTCTTTCCCTGATCTTGCTCTTGCCTGCTGACTTTTTGTTGTTTTTGTTTGTTATCTATGACCTTGGTTCTGGCACATCTTTGACTTAGTTTATTGTTTTCTGTCTGCGTTCTGCATAGCTGGCTTTATATACGAGTTACCTAATTCTTGTGTTGTCTTTTATTGCACTAGTTCATTAGGTTTTTGTTTTAATTGTGTATACTCACCTGGTCACGAATATTATTATATACACATGCCTCTTTTGAATAAATATTATCCACTTTTTACTGTGTAAAGTCTTCAGAATATTTCTATTGCTGCAGAAATGGTTATTAGTTTATTGCCCGTGGTTGCCCTAATAGTCCCATATTATTTTCAATTATCATATCACAATATTCATGATTAGCATAAAAATAAATAATTCATGCCATTCATTTCAATAATTCATTATGGCATGTATACCTGTTGCTGTAATCTAATAAATAGAGGTTTATAGTGTGTAGTGCTCCTCCATGGGGATATTTATATACCTACAGAAGTGAGCTAACAGGCTAATCCTTGATAATATAGTGTCATGGCCCCTTGCTTTTAATTATTTTTATTGTATTTGTGGCTTTTATTTTTCTGAAGAAATTTTGCTGATACATATTTAAGTCTGTACTATTCAAACTTTAGTTTAGTATGAGGCTATTCTCCCTTTTCCCTGTATTACAGCCAGAAATTGGTATTGTTGGAAATATTTGATCACAATTGGATATTATAAATACAATAATATCTCTCTCTTGTAAGTCTTAGGTGGTTGTTGGTAAAGAAGAATAACTTCAATTCAGGTATAAAAACTTTATGTATTAAAAGGGTTGAGACAAAGATATAAAAATGATATCACACAATTGATGAAA
The DNA here is from genome assembly GCF_040937935.1 of Hyperolius riggenbachi. NCBI lineage: Eukaryota > Metazoa > Chordata > Amphibia > Anura > Hyperoliidae > Hyperolius > Hyperolius riggenbachi. The sequence continues at coordinate 325,930,816 of NC_090647.1, read as the reverse complement.
TAAAGAAATCATTGAAAACTTTTGTAAACTAAATCAATACAAAAAGTCTCCACAAATATGTACGATAAAACAGTATGCAATTGCCCAATACACATATATGAAATAAAACGGTATACAGCTACCCAATAGACGGGTCGTCTTGAGCCTTCTTCTCCCAAGCACTCAGGTCAGCACCCCTTCCATCCCTTTCCCTGAGTATTTATTTCAGTAGACACCCCCCTCTCCCTTTATCCACCTCCTGAGTGTCAGAGGGAGAAATTTCGGGAACTCAGGTCTTTTGTTCACCGTGTGCTCTAGGAATGGTACAATGGCTGCCCAACAAGAAAAGCTGTGAATCCTGTACAGCCAATTTCTTGCAATTCCTCATATTAAATTGGTTCTGTCTATATAGTGTGTTTATGTAGTATGAAAGTTTAAACGGTCTCTCCAAATTACTTGCAATCTAGAGGACCATCATGCTAATGTTTATGAGTAATAATTGTTAATTCGACAGATCAAATCTGAAACAAAATCTGAACGTGTGCGCTTGCTTCCTCAGAGATTTCTGAGGAAGCTAGCTTGCGAAACAGCTGTCAGATCGTTGCTATTATGTGTATCTTTCTTGTCTGGGGATGAAATAAATTGGTGGAATATTTGCATACTCATCTGGTGCCTGGATCTTCCTGTTTCTTCACAAGTACATACTATTACTTATTCTCTGGAGGCACAGTGAGTACCCCACCTGACCCCCAGAGGCCTATCACTCCAGCATCTGGTGTTGATCCTTTTTCCCCTCCCCAAGTATATTATAAGTCCATTAGTGATTGCTACTTTTTTTTCGACTGTCATACTAAGCAAACTGGCATAGATGGAGTATCGACTGCCATTTAGTACCCCATTTCCTAAGGGTTTTGTTTTTTTACTTCAGAATAGAAGCAGTTGTAAATGTACTATAACATTTACTTAATGCTTGGCTTTAGAGTGGGATAAAACTCTGAAATACATTCAATAAAAATGTGTTTTCCTTCTTTTTATTACGCATTCAATTTCCATATTTGCTTTTGTGCACAAGTAATATTGTATGTTTTCAAATGACAAGTTCGCAAAGTACAGTTTATCTGCTCCGAAAGCTGCCATTGCATTTTATTGTATAGCTGCTGTATTTATACATTACAATCTATTTAGTGATCATTTCTCACCTCTCTCTGCTTCTCAGAGCCGTTCAATTTTAGCACACTGCTGGCTATATACTAAATGGATCTAACAAATGAATGTAAACAAAAGATAATGTTATCACCTCTTCAGATGCAGCCGGAAAGCTTTCCACTGAAGAATAAAGTTCTGTGTTTAACTGTTTGAATGCTGTTCTGCTACAAAAAATGTTGTGGTGGTAGATTTTATGCTGTAAATAATCTTTGAGAACAATGAGGAAATGCTGGGATTCATACCACTTTAAATCATTGATTACGCTTATTCTTACTTAGAATAACTAGAGCGCCCTTTAATAAACAAGGTATCCTCTTGTTCAGAAGGCATACGCAACACTGGAAGGATACATCACTAATACAAATCAGATATATTGATGGCATCTGGGACTTACATATTTAAGTCATTTATTTCCCCTGTTATGTTTTCTGTGCCTTATATGGCATCCCTGTGATAGAAAACAGATAACACTGACGATATACAGGTAGTCCCTGGTTAAAGAACGAGATAGGGACTGTAGGGACTGTAGATTTTTCTTAACTTGAATACATTCTTAAGTCGGGACGTTTGAAACCGCTTCTTCAAACTTCCCCCACGGAAATGACATAATCGCGATGGGATCGGGCCGTTTGTATTGGCTGGTTGTTCGTAAGTCGGGCGTCTGTAAACCAGGGACTACTTGTACATATATAGGCTGTAAACTACTAAGGACTCATATGTATAAAGATTTTCACAGAAATAAAAGAGTAGTTCCTGTTGTATTAAATAAACTCTCTCCATTCTCAAAAGACTGCAGCTGATCTTAAGCTGATCAACCTCGTCATGGTGCTTGCCCTTAACAGTCCCTACAGCATCCCTGTAACAACATGTTTAACACAGCAAGTAAAAACATTATGCAGCACACCTCATGTCTCTTCTCAATCCGTTTACTATTCATGTTGTATGAGTGCAGATATGTCTGTCCTTGTGTTCATATAAGTTTATGTGGTCAGGCTGTTGCTCCCCATTTCACATTTAATGCCTGTATATATATATATATATATATATATATATATATATATATATATACACACAAATGTTAGGGTAGCTGCATCCAGGGCTGGATTTACCATAAGGCATTGTAGGCACATGCCTACAGGCGCCTATTGATGGAAAGGCGGCTCAATCCCCTCCCCGAGCGTCTCCCTCCCTCCTTTCCTATGCAGAATCCCAAGCAGAGTGTAAATGAGAGGTTACTCAACCTGCTGTCCACATTTCACTGACAAGATCTCCCTTCAGTCGGGGCACCACTACCTACTTAATACTGAGTGTACGTCTGGTTCCCTAATACTAAGAGGCACCTGTAGCTATGATGAGCAATGGAAGTAAGGGAGAAGTGACAGCAGGGCCAGCCAGCACATTTGCGGTGTGGTTAGGAAGGGATTTGTATTTTCATGGAGGGCGAACTCTAAGGTGCAGTAACTATGGAAGATGCATATCATTTTAAAGCTCTCTTTCTCCTCTTTCCAATTATATATAAACCACCACCCTACGCTTTTTAGTTTTCGCTATTTTTGCGATCGAAATCGCGGCCACTGCAAATTCGATCGCGAAAATAGCGAAAACTAAAAGGCATAGGGAGGCGGTTTATATATCATTGGAAAGAGGAGAAAGAGATCTTTAAAATGATATGCATCTTTCCATAGTTACATTGTATTACACAGGACGACTTTTCTCCAAAGTCGGCAGCTCGATTCAGCACAATGCAATGACATATAAGGAACCCAGGGGGATATAATTACAAACATCATGCTGGTAGGTGTGAGGATGTAATTAATTAGTTGTGGGTATGCTTAAAGGCATAGCCACAGGCACTGCTCGGAGTCCCTTTAAGGGCTCTGCCTCTGACACAGGAGACTAGGGTTCGAATCTCCGCTCTGCCTGTTCAGTAAGCCAGCACCTATTCAGTAGGAGACCTTAGGCAAGTCTCTCTAACACTGCTACTGCCTACAGGTTGCGTCCTAGTGGCTGCAGCTCTGGAGCTTTGAGTCCATAGTTACATAGTTACATAGTTATTTTGGTTGAAAAAAGACATACGTCCATCGAGTTCAACCAGTACAAAGTACAACTCCAGCCCGTCCCCCACATACCCCTGTTGATCCAGAGGAAGGCGAAAAAAACCCCACAAGGCATGGTCCAATTAGCCCCAAAAGGGAAAAATTCCTTCCTGACTCCATATGGCAATCAGATAAAATCCCTGGATCAACATCATTAGGCATAACCTAGTAATTGTAGCCATGGATGTCTTTCAACGCAAGGAAAGCATCTAAGCCCCCTTTAAATGCAGGTATAGAGTTTGCCATAACGACTTCCTGTGGCAATGCATTCCACATCTTAATCACTCTTACTGTAAAGAACCCTTTCCTAAATAAATGGCTAAAACGTTTTTCCTCCATGCGCAGCTCATGTCCTCTAGTCCTTTGAGAAGGCCTAGGGACAAAAAGCTCATCCGCCAAGCTATTATATTGCCCTCTGATGTATTTATACATGTTAATTAGATCTCCTCTAAGGCGTCTTTTCTCTAGACTAAATAAACCCAGTTTATCTAACCTTTCTTGGTAAGCGAGACCTTCCATCCCACGTATCAATTTTGTAGCTCGTCTCTGCACCTGCTCTAAAACTGCAATATCTTTTTTGTAATGTGGTGCCCAGAACTGAATTCCATATTCCAGATGTGGCCTTACTAGAGAGTTAAATAGGGGCAATATTATGCTAGCATCTCGAGTTTTTATTTCCCTTTTAATGCATCCCAAAATTTTGTTCGCTTTAGCTGCAGCGGCTTGGCATTGAGTACGATTATTTAACTTGTTGTCGATGAGTACTCCTAAGTCCTTCTCCAAGTTTGATGTTCCCAACTGTATCCCATTTATTTTGTATGGTGCTAGACCATTGGTACGACAAAAATGCATGACTTTACATTTGTCAACATTGAATTTCATCTGCCATGTATGTGCCCAAATAGCCATCCTATCCAGATCCTGTTGCAATATGACACTATCTTCCTGAGAGTTGATGATTCTGCACAATTTTGTATCATCTGCAAAAATAGCAACATTGCTCACTACTGCATCTACTAGGTCATTAATAAATAAATTGAAGAGCACTGGACCCAGTACAGACCCCTGTGGGACCCCACTGCTAACAGTCTCCCATTTTGAGTACGATCCATTGACCATAACTCTTTGTTTTCGGTCCATTAGCCAGTTCCCTATCCATGCACACAAACTCTTCCCCAGTCCTTGCATCCTCAACTTTTGCACCAGACTTCTGTGGGGAACAGTGTCGAAGGCCTTTGCAAAGTCCAAGTATATCACATCTACAGCATTCCCAATATCCATATTAGCATTCACTACCTCATAAAAGCTGAGCATGTTAGTCAAACAGGACCTGTCTTTAGTAAACCCATGTTGATGCTGAGAAATAAGATTATTTTCTACTATGAAGTCATGTATAGTATCTCTTAGTAACCCCTCAAATAGTTTGCATACAACTGATGTTAAGCTTACAGGTCTATAATTTCCTGGATCAGATTTTTTGCCCTTCTTAAATAATGGGAAAACGTGGGCTGTACGCCAATCCACTGGGACTCTGCTAGTTGCAAGAGAGTCACAAAAGATAAGATAAAAGGGCTTAGCTATAACTGAACTTAATTCTCTTAGGACCCGAGGATGCATGCCATCCGGGCCAGGTGCCTTGTCTATTTTTAATTTATTTAGTCTTGCCTTTACTTCTTCCTGCGTTAAGTATTTATTATTACAGTTAGAAGATTGAGACTCTTCTGCCTCTGTAATTTGCAACAGTGCTGTTTCCTTTTGTGAAGACAGAAGCAAAGAAAGCATTTAATAACTCTCCACCATTGAGTTCCCACCCTCATCCTTTAGGATTCCTATACAGTCAACCTTTCTTTTTTTAGAGTTGATGTACTTGTAAAACTTTTTTGGGTTAGATTTGATATCCCTAGCGATTTGATTTTCAGCTTCGATCTTTGCCAGCCTAATTTCTTTTTTACAATTTTTATTGCACTCCTTATAATTGCTTAGTGCAGCCTCAGTCCCCTCCTGTTTTAGGACCTTATAGGCATTCTTTTTCCTCTTCATTTTATCCCTAACCTTTCTATTCATCCATAGAGGCCTTTTTTTATTCCTAGACATTTTGTTTCCATATGGGATATACATACTACAATATTGATTGAGAATACGTTTAAAAGCTTGCCATTTCCCTTCAGTGTCCTTCCCTTGTAGTACATTATCCCAGTTCACCAAACTTAGTGCCTGCCTAATCTGATTGAACTTTGCTTTTCTAAAATTCATAGTTTTAGTGGTCCCGCTGCCCTGTGGCCTATCAGTCACCAGATCAAACGTTATCATGTTGTGATCACTATTTCCCAAATGTTCTTGAACCTGCACATTTGATACATTATGTGGTCTATTAGAAATGATCAGATCCAGTAACGCATTCCCCCTAGTTGGTTCCGTTACCATTTGAGTCAAGTAATTGTCCTGTAGTGCTGCCAGAAATCTGCTGCTTTTACCAGAATGGGTAGCCTCAATACCCCAGTCAATGTCTGGAAAGTTGAAGTCGCCCATAATTATGACCTCATTTTTACTTGCAGCTTTTTCAATCTGCTGTAGTAATCGCAGTTCTGCAGCTTCATTAATAAGAGGTGGTCTGTAGCATACCCCAATAAGCAATTGGCAACTTTTATTTTCACCATGAATATTTACCCAAACGGACTCCACATCTTCGCAATCTTCCTCCATCTCATCGTTGAGGACAGCTGTAAAAGAATTCTTAACAAAGAGACAAACCCCTCCACCTTTTTTCCCTGTTCTATCCCTCCTAAGCACATTGTATCCTTTTAAATTAGCTATCCAGTCATGGCTTTCATCCATCCATGTCTCGGTTATTCCCACAATGTCATAGCCTTTGTCATTCAGAATGAACTCTAGTTCGTCTATTTTATTTGCAAGGCTCCGAGCATTGGTTACCATGCACTTTATATTTTTACCAACACATTTACCAATTTTGTTTACACGAAATGGGCTACTTGAAGTTTTACCAACCTCCTTAATCTTTACACTGTCCCCACCCCCCTCTCCACCCCCCATAATGTTAGGCTCCCACTGTCTTTTTACCTTATCTTGTCTACATATTGAGACTTTATCCTCCCGCCTCCCCCCAGATCCTAGTTTAAAATCTCCTCCAACTGTTTAGCCATCTTCTCCCCCAATGCAGCTGCACCCTCCCCATTAAGGTGCAGCCCATCCCTGCTGTAGAACCTGTAGCCGACTGCAAAGTCTGCCCAGTTCTCCAGGAACCCAAACCCTTCCTTCCTACACCAATTTCTCAGCCACTTATTTAACTCCCTAAGCTCCCTCTGTCTCTCAGATGTAGCGCGTGGCACTGGCAGTATTTCAGAGAACACCACCTTGGAGGTCCTTGCTTTAAGTTTATCTCCAAGTACCTGAAAATCATTTTTGAGGACCTTCCATCTCCCACTAACTTTGTCATTGGTGCCAATGTGTACCATGACAGCTGGGTCTTCCCCAGCCCCACCCAATAATCTGTCAATTCTTTCCGCTACATGCCGAACCCGAGCACCCGGGAGGCAACAGACTGTACGGCATTCACGGTTTCTTCGACAGATTACCCTATCTGTGCGCCTAATAATTGAATCCCCTACCACCAGTACCTGTCTAGCCTTAGCTGCACTCCTATTCCCTTTCTCGTTACAGCAGTCTGCCCCTTGGTTGCTAAGGAGCACATCCTGCTGCAGCATTGCTACTCCTGAATCATCCTCCCCAATATTACACAAACAAGCATACTTATTAGTGAGGGACAACTCGGGACTAGCCTCCCTGCCACTTTTTCCCCTACCCCTTCTAACTGTGACCCAACTAGCGGCTACCTCTGCTTCTTGCTCCGGCTTTACTCCACCCACCTCATCTTCACCGATTCCATCCAGTGTCTGGATCGTGAGATCCAAGCTCATCTCCATGTTGTGTATGCGTCTCAGTGTTGCGAGATGCTTATTTAGCTCTGCGACTTCCGCCTCTAACTGAGCAACACGCACACACCCAGGGCAACAGTAAACACCCTCAATCCGCTGATCAAGGCATGCATACATGTCACAGGATGTACACTGTACAGCATAGTCCAACATGATGACTATTGTGTGGGGAAATTTTATTTAAAGTAAACTGTGGCGGTAAAAGTTGAAACGGGAGAGGGAGTGAAGTTCGGGAGTGAGTGCAGCTGGGGTGGAAGAGGGGGAGGGGTGGAGGGGAGTGAGTGAAGTTGGAGTGGAGGAGGGGAAGTGAGTAAGGTTGGGGTGGAGGAGGGGGAGTGAGTAAAGTTGGGGTGGAGGAGGGGGAGTGGAGGAGGGGGAGTGAGTGAAGTTGGAGTGGAGGAGGGGGAGTGAGTAAGGTTGGGGTGGAGGAGGGGGAGTGAGTGAAGCTGGGGTAGAGTCCTCAAAACTTAAAGACTACACCACAACGTGTTAGCACATCCTAACCAATGCAAAGAACCGCAATATTGTTTACATTTTTTTTTTTTTACCTGCTTCCTCTCACCTCTCTGTTTGTGCCTGTGTTGTAACGCCAGGAGAAAAGCGCGATATAAATGTTATTTGTCTTGTCTTGTCTTGTCAAATGATGTCGTGCGCTGCTGATTGTCTTCAGAGCCAGGCTCTTCTCCTAGGTCCCCCTCCTGCTACTGTGCGCTCTGTCACTGCCCACTCCTCCCTCCCTTCCCACAGAGAACCACAGCTGCAGCAAGAATGATAGCAGCAGATGGCAAACGCTCACTCACCTATCCATGATCCAAGCGATAGAAATCACGTCATCTGAAACCCATCTGTCTCTTCTACAGTGCAGCCGCTCGCTCTGAACTTCCTGATTCTCAGATCAGACAGGAAGTAGGAAGTAGTAGTAGTAGTAGTAACAGAGTGGCAGTACTCTAGAGGAGATAGATGGGCTCCGGATGACGGTACCTCTATTGCTTGGATCGCAAATAGGCATACCTCCCAACGTTTTGAGATGGTAAAGAGGGACACTTAAGCCACGCCCCTGCCACACCCCTGATCACGCCCTTATCACACCCCTAGTCACGCATACCATAAACATTTCATAAGAAAAATATGATGTTTTATAATTCAAACCACACTGGTCCTTTCTATCCTGGTTCATTTTCCTTCATATTAACATTTTAAAATTAGTAAGGAATCAATTAAAGGATGGGAATAAAGTTTAGAGTCAATCAAATACATTTTTTAGTAGAGCAATATATATAATTACATAGAAAGAGTGACAAAGTCCTGAAAGAGGGACAAATGAGGAGGAAAGAGGGACAGAGGGACAGGGCTCCCAAAGAGGGACAGGCCCTCCAAAAGAGGGACAGTTGGGAGCTATGCAATAGGTGAATGTGAGTCATCTGGTGCTGTTATTCTCCCCCGCTGCTGCTGCCTTCTCTGCTGGACTATCGTATTCACTGGGATGGAGGCTGCATGGTGGCTGTCTAGTTTGGGAGGAAATCGGTTGTTCAATGGTGGGGGTGGTTATGTAATTCTGTCTGGGGAACGGCTTCCGGTTTGGCGGTGTCCAGAGCTTTCTGCTATTGCCAGACTGGAGATGCAGGAGGGGGAAAGTGCTGCTGCTGTAATATCTTGCGCCCTCTTCACAGCCCCTGAGTGCAAATGTCCCAGCCATTCATCTCTCACTTTGCATTTTGCCGCTGCTATTCCCTGCATTGTGCACCCACAGAGGAAAGTGGGCTGTTGCCCATAGCAACCAGTAGCTCGGCTGCCCCGGTGTGTGCGGCATGTTGCTGTGCAGCTGCATCTTCTGATTCTATTACGACATCATGGGGGGGCCCAAATCAGTTACCTTGCTTAGGGCCCCATTTAGCCTTAATCCGGCTCTGATCATAACACAAGTCCATATATGTGGGACCCAACAGATAGTGTCCTCCCTTGCAGAGAGGAGCCTGGACAGATTCTCCCAAAGAGCAGCATAATGTGTTCTCTTGTAGTGTTATACATGTTACAAGGTAGGCATAGGCACTGATAAGTGGAAACACTTTGATTAGGCTGATCATGATCATCATTCTCATCATACGCTGACGAGTATTTTGTGACTTGATGGTTCCCATGTGAAGCAGCAGTACTTGTGTTTTTATTTATGTCTGTGTACACAACACATTACTAGTATCTGGATCACACCTGCATCAAGAATTCAGCCAGAGAACTCAGGAAGGCCCGAAGTACAGTACATTCTCACTGTGGGTCAATGTGTCAGGATATATTAGAGGCAGAGGAAGCATTAGCAGCGGATTTCAGAATGAGGTCAGCCATGGCACCTTCCATTTTCCTCCTCTGACATCAAACAGGTTATTATACTTGCAGGTTCTCTTATCTAAACTGGAAATTAAGCACACAAACACAGGGATATTGTAGCCAGCTTCCTCAGTGTGTCTACAAAATAATTTCCAGAAATAATTACACAAAACAGCTCAAGCCGTCTGCTGCTGACAGGTCTATTAACAGGTGCAAATAACTGCCGTGCAATTTATTTGTCTATCCTAAAATACTATAGCTGAACTAGACAAGGGAGCTCACTAATTAAGCCTTGCTCAGGGTTCACAGACCTGTCCTTAAATGTTATTACACATATCAGTGCAATCCCTTGCCAAAACATAATTGGAGGAAAGCTACAGGACTGCAAAGATCTGGGCTCAAAACAGAGCCTTCCTCTTTTTGTGTTTTAATACAGTAAAGTCTTAGTTAACTGGAACTCAGGCATCCAGCAGTCTCAACTAACCAGAATGCCTGGTGGGGGAGTTCCGATCTATGTTTTCAGAGCACAGCATAGTGGAAACAACTTAGAGATCTTCCAGGTGCTGGTCTTCTTCACTCCTGCAGCTCCCAGCTGCTTTGCTGCATCCTCGTATGGCTCCCCAGTGTGTCACCTGACCCACATCAGGTCATGTGATGCATCGGAACTGTGCAGAGGGGGCGCAGCAGAGCAGTTTCCGCTGGGCTGTGCTTATGACCAGTACCGGTCATAACCATGCTCAGAGAATCGTGTTTATTTTTATCTCTTGCTGCACAGAGGGCCATGTGATGCACATTTTTTGCGTGCATGAAAAAAGGGCGTCGTGAAAAAAGACTTATTAACGAATTTGGCGTCAGGTATTAACGAAATTTGAAAACGAAAACCATCATTGTCAAGCTTTAATAACGATATTTACTGCTGCAAAAAACAAACGAGATATAATAACGAATAAATATTAACGTTTCGTCAATACTGCTTAATCCAACCCTACCCTCACACAGAAGCCTCCCCTGGTGGTGCCTAAAACTAACCACCCCCCTAGTGGTGCCTAACACTAACCACCCCCCCGGTTGTGCCTAACCCTAACCACCCCCAGGGGTGCCTAACCCTTGCCATCCCCCTGGTGGTACCTAACACTAACCACCATCCCTGGTGTTGTCTACAACTAACCACCGCTAGGTGGTGCCTAACCCTAATCACTTCCCCTGGTGGTGCCTAACCCTAACCACTCCCTCTGCAGAAACACCCTTTTACATATATTAACTATAATACCTTTCAAAATGTAAAATCTGCACTTATTAATGAAATAATATGACAAAAACTATAACGTTGTAAACTTCTAAAATGATAACTACCTCAAAAACTATAATGTTCTAATGTTAGTAACAAAATTTTTCGCGGTGCCCTTTTTTCTGCTTTTTTCACCTTATTAAAGTCCTCCACCCTCAGCAGGCACCCTTTTTTCCTGCTACCCTTTTTTTATTTTTTTCCTAAGTGATGACCTCTCCCCAGTTTTTCTGATGCACCAAAATCTTTGCCTGGTTAACAGGTGTCTACAATATGTCCTTTCATAAAAATAAAGTCCAATTTGAATGATATGATACATAGGGGGGAAAAGGGTGTTTTGAAGAACATGGCTTGCATAGGGCTGTCACAGTTCATCTCCTCCCTTAAGCTGGCCACTAACGGTCCAATTTCTAGCGAAAAATCGTTCGAGCGATCAGAAATTCTGATCGGATTGGTTGTAAATAATCTCCATTGGTGGACACAATCGATTATGAACGAGTGAAAAAAATGTCGCCTGAATGAATTTTCATCGAACGAAAATTTGGATTTTCTTGGTGGTCGTGATAGATAGGAAGCAAAGATTGTTAGTTGATGGTGTAGTGAACGATTTTTCGTCCGATCAGAATTTCTGATCGCTCAAACGATTTTTCGCTAGAAATTGGACAGTTAGTGGCCAGTCCTGATGTTAGAAGGGGTCATTGTGTACTCTGAGGAAAGACAGAGGCAAGCTCTGCATCACACTGCATCATCATGACACAGCCTCTACACCCCATATACCTCTTGGAGTTCTCCAGAGTCAGCATCCAGCTGCCATCTACATAGCACACGTTACAAAAGATGGTTATTACTTTATGTATTGCCTGTAGAAAAAAGGCATTTTCCACTTTCCACAGTTACACAATCCCCCAATAACAACATTGCAACTCCAGTGAGCAGATCATCTGTGTACTAGAAGACATTAGGCAGTAGATGAGAATATGCACACAATAGCAGTGTCACGCCTGCAATAGACCCACAAGGCAATTTATTTCTTTGCAGCTGCCACCATCTTTCATGTAAAAGAAACTATGATACTGGCAAATGTGTGCTTTTGATATCATTTTTGTTCCACTGCGCTGAACTCACTAAGTCACTTTGTGTATTCGTAAAATGATCATTAAATCCTCTTCACTGGGCAGAACATCCAGGAATATTATTATACACGAGTAAGCACAATTGGTGGTGTATTAGGGGGATGATTATTATTATGCTGTGTGAATCTGACACAGAACTACTCCTGAAGAGTATTTTAGTCACATGTATGCAATTACATAATAGGCACTAAAGCAATTAAATGGAAGTTGATGGGCACATTTTGACAGACTGGTGTTGCACGCTGCACTGAGCCGCAGAGGATCACTATAGCTGAATTATTACTGAATCAGCATGCTCTCTGAGCTTCTCCTGGAAGCAAAGCAGAAGGAGGCAGTGTCAGGGAATGCAGCACCATCAGTCTTGCCATAGGAAAATTATCTTGATACTTGATGGTGATAGGGAAAGTAAATTAATTTAAAATCTGAGTCTGGCTAGTATAGTCCAATTTAGAGTCTGAAGTGAAATTTAAAACAAAAAACATATTCTTACCTAAGGAGAGGGGAGGCTCTGGGTCCTATAGATCCTTCCCTGTCTCCTCGCGGTCCAAGCGTTCCTCCGCAGGATCCCCCGTTAGCAGCTTATGAACCATGGGTTGTAGACTGCTCTCTTCCGTGTTGGGCTGGCTTCGGCAGTCTTCAGAAGCACTATGGCTTCCGAAGATGGGCTGCTCTGTACTGCGCTCACGGGAGCGCCCTCTCTCGTGCACTAGCTTGTGCGCAGTACAGAGCAGCCCGCCTGCGGAAGCCCAAGTGCCTCTGAAGACTGCCGAAGTCTACCGCGGCAGGAGATTTAAACCAAAAAGCCTGCGGGGGAACGAGGGGACTGTGAATGCTCTCTAGGTAAGTATCTATTTTTGTTTAAATTTAACTTCAAATTTACTTAAAAAAAATGTATATTAGTAGAGATGTCGTGTACATAGAATTTTCCGCAAATGTTCGCGAACATGTGAACCCGGCAAACTGCCATAGACTTCAATGGGCAGGCAAATTTTAAAACCCACAAAGACTGTTTCTGGCCACAAAAGTGATGGAAAAGTTGTTTCAAGGGGTCTAACACATAGATAGGGGCATGCCAGAGGGGGATCCATGCCAAAAGTCCCACCAAAAATTACGGAGTTGACGAAAAGTCGAGTTTTAATCCCTAAAGGGCTGAAATCACATTACATTCCTACAAATAATGCACTGGAGTGGTACTGTGCGTGCAACTTAATGTAGCTACAGTAGCAGTAGTGTGCTCAGCTCTGGGTGTCAGTGGGCTGTGGTGTCACACACACAAAAAACCCCGTAGGAGCCCTATGTACTAGCCCTCAAAAGGGCTATTTGGGGTGCTTTCACAGCAAGTGAAGAACAAGAACACAGGCCTAGCTAATGCTTTCCCTACCTATCTGCAGCAAGTCTGACCCTGCTCTCACTAACAGTCAGCAGCTAGCAGAGAAAGAATCCAATATGGCCACTGCAACTGCTTTTAATGGGGGGTTGGGGGCCAGGAGGGGGTGCTAGCTGATTGGCTGCCATGTGTCTGCTAACTGTGAGGTAAGGGGTCAAAGTTTGGCACCATGATGATGTATAGGGGGCAAGTCGAACATGCCATATGTTCGCAGTTCGCCAAAAACACAAACAGCAGAAATTCACCAGGAACTGTCCGCCGGCGAACTGTTCGGGCCATCTCTACATATTAGTGAAGTTTAGTTTTGCATTAAGGGGTCACTTAAGCCAGGAATAAAAAGACAGTTTTACTTACATGAGGCCTCTACCAGCCCCTTGCAGTCACTCACGGAGCCTCCAGTCCCCCGCTGACAGCTAGTTTCATTTTCGCGGTCAGGGAGTCTGGAGGCTTTCTGCGCCTGTGCAGGCCAGGCCTTGTGTATCCTTCTTCATGTTCCCGTCCTCAATAGCGTCCTGCACAGTACAAAGGAAAGTAAAACTGATTTTTTTATTCCTGGCTTAAGTGTTCCTTTACATCAAGGTTAGCTTCACAATACAATATGTAAGCGCTATGGAAGATGTCAGCACTAAATAAATAGTAAATAATAATTATGTAGCAATTAGCAATGTAGCAAAACAGGAAGTAACTGGGAGGCATACAAAAACTTGGCTAAGAACATAGTGCAGTAAACCATGCGGTCAAATCATACTATACATTCATATTGAAATAACCGTAAATTCCATCAATACTGGATCTGATAATCTCATAAGAATACACATGAGATATACAGTCACCATTAAATATTCATAAAGTGTACCCCGAGCCGAAGCTCGGTTACAAAATCAGATACTTACCTTAAGAGAGGGAAGCCTCAGGATCCTTTTGAGGCTACCCTCGCTACTCCATTGTCCCCCATCCCTGAGTGCAACCCACCAAAAGATTAGCAACGAGGCATTGTTATTAATCACATTGGGGCCGTGCAGCTCCTCTTCCTGTAATATGGCCGCGCACTAGCCGTGGACCCCGTGCTACTGCGCATGCGTGGGCAGGCTTGCTCATCAAGTGCGCAGCCATGATCCAGGAAGAGGAGCTGCGTGGCCCCAATGCTCAGCAATGGGGGGCTTCCGACCACCAAGGGAAGCCTCAAAAAGATCCTATTGAGGTTTCCCTCACTTCAGGGTAAGTATCTGATTTTGAATCTGCTCCACTGAACCCGCCCTGAGCCCCAGCGGTTCCAGTGAATTTAAAGGAAGTCATCCCTGCATGCTGACTGGCCCGATAGGCAGCCTGTCAAGTGAGCAGCCATTAATTAGAGGGAGCGCAAGTAAGTTAGCAGCGCTTACTATGCTGCACTACCGCAGCACAGTGTGTGCTGAACTCACGCTCCTTACTTACGCACACTAAAACTTAAGGCACGCTGATGTAATAGCATGAGTAACAGGAGGTTACTCGTGAAATTCAGGTTAGTGAATCAACCCCTATAAGCATAATTGTATATGATGACCTGAAGATAAATACATCATCTGTCATGTTACCTTCTGCAGCACTTTAGACTTGCTCTGTGAGTACACTGGAGGCCAGGCATGAAAAAACCTTCAAATCATATTGTGCTATTTTGGGCCAGTGATCATGGTTACCCAGTAATTTATTGGATCTTCAGATGTCAGAAAATTAAGGGCACTTGTAGATAGCATGCAGCCAGATACCTTACTGTCTGTGTTACTGGCTGCCAGTAGTGATCTTTTGTTGGGATTGTTACTGAAGCTTTGGATGCTGAACAAAAAAGTTCTCTAAACATCCATTAATTCGGCTACAGCAGGTTGAGCTTGGGGGAAGGCCTCTACCAGACTGACAGCTACTAGGTGTTGTAATATCCTCACAACTGTCTTTAGCCTCCTCTGTCCACTCTGCCCTTTCAAACAGACCACCAAGGGTCCTGTCTAACATGAAGACAGGATGAGTAATATTTTTCCTGGCCTGCTTCTAGCTGACCAGGTGGTTTACTCAAAAGATGTAAGAATTTTACAAACTGTATCATTTTAGCAACTGCCAGTTGCTAAATCACAGTAGCAATGCCAGCTATGCTCAGCAAGGTAGAGAGGAAGGTGCACAAGACCACTATACAGGGCTTTCCTGGAGTGCTCTAGGCTCAAAAAGAATTTACCATGACTGTATAGCAAAGAGTAGAGCAGCCGGGCACATCCAGATAAAATGCCTTTATTCAAAAAATATTAAAATCAGTTCCACAACAGGCAATGGCAGCAATCCACCAGGAGAGAGAGGGTAGACATGCAAAGGTGTCGACAGCTGTTTCGCACTACACAAAAGAGTGATTCCTCAGGACAAAGCAACCCCAAATCATCACCCCTTAAATACTTTACTCACAGTTCTTGCGCGGAAGGAGTGGAACGCCAGGCCCAGCACACCCACGGACGACATAGCAGCACTTTCTGGACGCCATCTGTGCTCCAGGCGCCGGAAGCAGCGTCACCGGAAAAGGTCACCGGCAGAGCTGCACCAATCAGGATCGAGGGGCCGGAGCGTATTACGCTCATGGAAAGTATCAGTGGTCAGCTAATGGATAGACCCGCCCCTCACTCCCAGGAGACATCTCCACCCAAAGGGGTGTAAACCTATCGCCCGCCCCGAGTGCACGGGCTGCGGTGAAAAAAAAAACACCGCCCCCTGCACATCAAGGAGAGCGAGAGGCGTCCCTGGCAGCTGTTGCCAGGGCAACAAAAATGACAGCGCAGCTGTCTATAGAGTGGCCTATCATAAAAACCCTCCACCCAAACATAGAGAGGAGTAATTCCATGCCCCATATAAATAGAGGGGCAACATAGTCTGACCACTGAATAGCACTAATAAATTACCTGCCCCATGGAAATGGTCTGGTCTTCAGGTGCGCTATTCCTGGTTCCCTCCTACACAGGACACAAGAGGTGACAAAGGAGAAAGAAGGAAAGTGATAATTGTAATAGGTCTTGTTGCTTTTTTATTACCATGTTTTCATTGTTTTTAATCACTTTCCTTCTTTTTCCTTTGTCAACTATGTTGCCCCTCTATTTATATGGGGCATGGAATATCTGCTTTGACACTGTCCAAGCGATGGTTGCCTAGTATGACAGAAAACCAGAAATTTTGAAGGATGACCTGGAGGAGAATGCAGAACCTAGAGAACATTGTCAGTGATCTTCTCTGACCGTCAGGGTCACTTAACGATTGGCTGTCAGAGGAATAACTTGCAATATATGGCCAGCTGCTCTAAAAAATGGAAATCACTGTCACTGCTGCTCTCGTGACTTGGTAATGGCAACTAAGGTCTGTCCTAGTCATTGTTTGCCATAGAGAATGAGAACAGGCTTAGTCTGTTAGTCTACTCACTTTCATGCACATCTACATCACCTTGGAAAATAAAATGGCATTGTTATGGATCTGGGTGTATTTTGGTGACCTCAGCACGTATTATCATTGGTTGGACAGAGATGGTGGTGGTGCTTCCCTATCCTGTAGCACTTTGCTGACTGGTCAGTGCTATTCACTGAAGTCTACCTGCTGGGGTGGGATGGACCCCCTTTAAATGTTACCCCCCCCAACAAAAAAAAACAAAAAAAATGTTAGTCCTTCAACATGTTCGTCTGTTTTTAGCAGCTTTGTGGATGTGCAGCATGAGCTGCACCTCAACCCTTCTTTAGTTACTAGTAGTGGGATACAGATGTCAGTAAGCTTGGTGCAAACATTTGAACATTTTATTTATTATTAGTACTAAGCAGGGGTGTAACAATAGCCCCTGCAAGGGATGCAGCTGCTGGGAGGCCCTTGGGAGAGAAGCTTAAGGGGGCCCTGGCTCTTGGGGCCCTTTTAGGAGCAGGGCAGGGCACAGCGCAGGAAGGGGGAGCAGCAGGGATGGGGGCCCGACTCTCCACCTCCCTCACCTGGGGCTACCATCAGTGCTCCCCTCTCCAACAGCTGGGAGGGGGG
This sequence comes from Hyperolius riggenbachi, assembly GCF_040937935.1. Lineage (NCBI taxonomy): Eukaryota > Metazoa > Chordata > Amphibia > Anura > Hyperoliidae > Hyperolius > Hyperolius riggenbachi. The sequence goes on along the minus strand of NC_090647.1, from coordinate 325,913,435 downwards.
GCACCCAAAGTTTCGCAGTTACGCCCCTGGGACTAAGAGTACAGCTTCTTCTGAAAGCAGGATGACGCCTACTAGAGGATTAACACATAGACATTCTATGTGCAACATATAAAATAGACACAAAGCCGCAAAGCAATGCATATTTTGAAGGTGACTCTTTTCCATACCCACTGGAGATAATCCTTTTCTCCATTTTCACAGGTAGTTCTGGGTTTTGGTGTTATCATCTCTGCAATCTTCTTCATGGACGTCACCTATGAATGAGTGGGACAGCAGCATAATATCACTATCAAGGCCAGATTTATACTTTTTCTACCCTAGGCCAAATATGTTGTGGCACCCCTTCCATGTACATCAGTGCCCATACCATTACATGTGCAGCCCCCTCTTCCATGTGAAAAATCTATGTACTGCACCCCTCTCTTTCATGTACAAACTCCCTTGGGCAATAGCTTTCTTTTCATAGGTTGCTCCCCATTTGCTGCCTTCTCTTTCATACGTAGCAACCCCTATTCCATGTCCAGGTGCTCCCTTGGGCTGCAGCCGCCCAATGCCCAGCCTTTATGACCTTTCTACAAATACGGCCCTGACCATTATAAATATAGCCTACAAGTACTGAACATATATCATTTATTGAATTTGTTAGAAATAAAAATAAAGATATAAGGTAAAACACATTCAATTCAATCATAGGTTGATATCAAATTCCATGCAAATAGGGGTTCTTATTTAATTTGGATCATAATTCCTGGATTCTTCTTCAAGAACAAAAATGTAATACATCTTTAATGGGGTATTTTACTGGAGCAGACATCATTGCAAAACTATTCTTTAGACATCAGTCTGTGGAGTTACAATTTAAATACAAAAAAATATCAATACAGGTTGTGTGACGCACACCATCATTTTCACCTGGAGTTAAAGAGTGGTGGTAGGTGAATTGTGATCTGCACCTGTCATTACCATTGTATCTGTATATTGTGCTTCGGCAATAATCAGAAATATGTTGGGTTGAGAATTGTTTGGCTTTGTTCTTTCTCAGAAAGATTAACACACATCTGTGGCTTAACCCTTTCCACTCGTATGTGCCGCATAGCGGGATTTAGCGAATTTCCCGTCCCTGTCCTGTCAAAATTTCAGCCGCGGTTTGCAGGCACATCTGCGGGGGGCAAAGTCCGATCTCTCTCCCCTTGTATAGTGGGCATGTAAGAGTACATGCCCACACAGTTGGTACCCTCCTGCCCCAAACCGGAAGTGCGCGATCAGCACTACCAGGAAGTGACCAATGCATTGAACTTTCCTTGCATTTTCCTTGCTGATTCCTTGCAGATTCCTTGCTTATTCCGTACTGATTCCTTGCTGATTCCTTCTTGCAGATTCCTTTCTGCAGATTCCATGCAGATTCCTTGAAGATTCCATTGCAGATTTCTTGCAGATTGCTTGCAAGGTTGAATAGAGGAGCAATGGCATCCTATGCAATGAACGCGGAGGAGCGTCTAAATAGTAGCCAGCATTCCATTGCTCTAATTCCCATTCGAAATACCAAAGATTGCATCGTGTGTAGTGACATGAAGACACCGGGCGGCAGACATAAAATCACCTATTATTGCGAAACTTGCTCACGCAAGCCAGGATTACACCCAGGAAATTGCTGTAAAATTTACCATACCTTGGTTTTCTTCTCTGCTACCAGCCAATAGAAGATGCCAAACTGTCCAAATAAAGTATTAAATTAAACGTTATAATCTGTTCTTTAAAATAAGATATACCATGTTACTATGTTATGTTCCATGTTAAAATGAGAGCGAGAGTAAGAGGGAGAGTGCATTTCTGTAAAAAAAAACTCCGAGCAGAAACGACTCCCTTTAGGAAAAAACTCTGAGTGGAAAAGGTTAAAGCGGAATATAACCCTGCATTTCAACTTTGCTCTAAAACATTATTTGCAGTATATTATATGCAACCAGCATTTTTTTTACTAGACCAGCATTGGAAGGGTTACACAGGGCTTTAAAGTTCCTGGAGATTTCTGCAGACGCATCCGAAGCTGACATAGATACATTTATGTATCTAAGTGTTGAATGTGACTCACTCTCTCTGAATGAGAAGGAGCTGGAGGACAGCCAAAGAGTGTGTAACATTTCTCAATAGATACATTTAACTAAATAGAATGTAACAATCTGAACTTCTGCATATCTCTCCACGGAACTTTAAACCTCCGTGTTTAACCCTTCCAATGCTGGTCTAGTAAAAAAAAAATGCTTTTTGCATATAATATGCTGTAAATAATGTTTTAGAGCAAAGTTGAAATGCAGGGTTATATTCCGCTTTAAACTCTTCAACAAATATATCACAGCAAGACTGTTTTGAAATTAGGAGTGAGATTTCACCTTCCCTTAGCATTCCTTTGGAGGGCTGTAAATTACAGTACAGCCTACACTGTGGGTATGCAGAAAGAGACAGACCTATGTAAGAAACACCTACAGCTACAAACTGTTGTGTATGGTAGCAAATTCCAGCAGGTTAGCAGATAATAGACAGAAAACCTCAGTGTCAATTTTGTAAATGTTCTTCATTTACTTAAAGAGAAACCGTAACCAAGAATTGAACTTCATCCCAATCAGTAGCTGATACCCCCTTTCCCATGAGAAATATTTTCCTTTTCTCAAACGGATCATCTGTATGGCTAATATTGTGTTAGCAGTTTTGGATCTGCTGGCATGAGGCGCCTTCTATCTGTGCAATGAACAATGAAAAGACTATCAAGACTTTCTGGAGTGCAATATACTCTGGCAGAAGACTTTGTCTCGGTCACAGGTCATGAATTTTCCAACAGGTCCCAAAACACACAGATAGAAGCACCCATGAATGGTAAGGGAGGAAACATTGAACTTTCAGCCCCGACTTGAATCCTGTTGAACAAGTGTGAAAAGAACTGGAACCTGCTATTTGGAGAAGGCAACCTTCAGACCTTAACCAGTTCGCATTCAGTCGTTTTTCGCTTCATGCATCCGAACAATGTTCACCTCCCATTCATTAGCCTATAACTTTATTACTACTTATCACAATGAACTGATCTATATCTTGTTTTTTCCGCCACCAATTAGGCTTTCTTTGGGGGGTACATTTTACTAAGAGCCACTTTACTGTAAATGCATTTTAAAAGGAAGAATAAGAAGAAAACGGAAACAAATCATTATTTCTCACTTTTCGGCAATTATAGTTTTAAAATAATACATGCCTCCATAATTAAAACCCACGTATTGTATATGCCCATTTGTCCCGTTTATTACACCATTTAAATTATGTCCCTATCACAATGTATGGCGACAATATTTTATTTGGAAATAAAAGTGCATTTTTTCCGTTTTGCATTCATCACTATTTACAAGCTTATAATAAAAAAAAAAAAGAAATATTTCATCTTTACATAGATATTTAAAAAGTTTAGACCCTTAGGTAAATATTTGTGTTTTTTTTTTTTTTTTAATTGTAATGTTTTTTTTTTTTTTAATTAAACATTTTATGTGGGTATTTTTGGGAGGGTGGGATTGAAATTGTATTTTTTTTGTAAATATATGTGTATTTTTATTTTTATTTAACATTTAGATGTAGTTTACTTTTTGGCCACAAGATGGCAGCCATGAGTTGTTTACAGTGACGTCACTCTAAGCGTACCACGTACGCTTAGAGCGACATAGGAAGCAGAAAAAGCGTAGCTTCCGAGAGAAGCTGTCGCTTTTTCTGCGGGGGAGAGGAATCAGTGATCGGGCACCGTTGCCCGATTCACTGATTCACTGGCTAACAAACCGCCGGCCGATCGCGCGCGTGCATGCGCGCGATCGGCCGCGTGGACGCGCAGGAGCGCACATGGCTTCCTGGACGTGAGTTTCACGTCCAGGAATGTGAAATAGTTAAGGTGGCCACTAATGATACAATTTTTTTCATCCAATCTTACCAAATCTATGTAGTATAAGGGTAATTGAGTGAATGTATTGAATGGATAAAGTAGGCAGTTCCCTTATATTACATAGAAATGGTAAGATTAGATGAAAAAGATTGGATCATTAGTGACCACCATTAAATCGTCTGAGCAGTGAGCATAGAGCAGTGAGCTCAGGAAGACTAGGCCAAAGCAGTGCTGGACGTAATGGAAAAAACTACGCTTACGGATCATTACGCGTAATTTTACGCTATTACGCATTACAGAATTACGCTTACGGCATAGACATTTATTTACGTTTCATGTCTGTAATTACGCATAGTCCTTACGCAATTACGCGTAAGAATACCATAATGCAGGTTGTTACGTTATTGCCTTACGCGTAATTTCCTACTAGCAATTAATGCGTAAGGCCATGCTCCCAAGCGGAAAAGTTGACGCATGGATCAATGTTAGGTAGCCGCCGTCTTTAAGGGTTAATAGCAAAGCCCCCTTAATTGCTAAGAGCCTCAAATTTGGAGAATATATTAAGGAGATCAGAAGGAATAAGAGGGAAAAATTTTTTTTCAAAAAGACCCTATAGTTTTTGAGAAAATCGATGTTAAAGTTTCAAAGGAAAAATATATACATTTAAAAACCCGCCAACTTTAACGGTTAATAGCAAAGCCTGCTTAAAATTTAGGAACACCAAATTCCCAGGGTATATTAAGGGGATCAGTGGGAATAAGAGGAACATTTTTTTTTTCAAAAAGACCTTATAGTTTTTGAGAAAATCGATTTTTAAGTTTCAAGGGCAAAAATGTCTTTTAAATGCGGAAAATGTCAGGTTTTTTGCACAGGTAACAATAGTGTATTATTTTCATAGATTCCCCCAAGTGGGAAGAGTTTTACTTACTTCGTTCTGAGTGTGGGAAATATAAAAAAAAAACCGACGTGGGGTCCCTCCTCCCAGACCTCTTTAACCCCTTGTCCCCCATGCAGGCTGGGATAGCCAGAATGCGGAGCACCGGCCGCGTGGGGCTCCGCACCCTGACTATACCAGCCCGCATGGTCCATGGATTGGGGGGTCTCGGAAGGGGAGGGGCAGCCAAGTTTTCCCCTCCCCCTCCGAGCCCTTGTCCAATCCAAGGACAAGGGGCTCTTCTCCACCTCCGATGGGCGGTGGAGGTGGAGGCCGCGATTTCCTGGGGGGGGGGGGGGGTTCATGGTGGCATCTGGGAGTCCCCTTTAAAAAGGGGTCCCCCAGATGCCCACCCCCCCTCCCAGGAGAAATGAGTATAGGGGTACTTGTACCCCTTACCCATTTCCTTTAAGAGTTAAAAGTAAATAAACACACAAACACTTAGCAAAAAGTATTTTAATTGAACAAAAAACATAACCACGAAAAAAGTCCTTTAATATTCTTAATTAACCATTAATACTTACCTATCCCTTTAAAAGCCAGTTCCCACGCAAAATATCCTCGGAAATTGGCTAATCAGTTACAATGTAACAAAGTTGTTACAATGGAACAACTTTGTTACTTTGTAACTCCACCGCACCCGACGTCTCTCGCCGCTCACCCGCCGGCTGCCGCATACATTTACGCTAAGTCCCCACCGGCTCCCGCCGTCCACTCCGCCCACACCTGTCACCCATATACATGCTGGCACCCGTGGGTGCCAGCATGTATATAGGTGACATGTGGGAGAGGCGGGGAGGGCAGCGAGAGCCGGTGGGACTTAGCGTCCTGCACGGACCACAGAGCTCTGAGCTATATAGCTCAAATCAGAAGGAACCCCATTGGTCTGCTAAGGACCAATGGGGCTCCTTGGAGCCCAAATACAAAGATGCTTAGAGAGCTCTGAGCTATATAGCTCAGAGCTCTGTGGTCCGTGCAGGACGCTAAGTCCCGCCGGCTCTCGCTGCCCTCCCCGCCTCTCCCACATGTCACCTATATACATGCTGGCACCCATGGGTGCCAGCATGTATATGGGTGACAGGTGTGGGCGGAGTGGACGGCGGGAGCCGGCGGGGACTTAGCGTAAGTGTATGCGGCGGCCGGCGGGTGAGCGGCGAGAGACGTCGGGTGCGGTGGAGTTACAAAGTAACAAAGTTGTTACATTGTAACAACTTTGTTACATTGTGACTGATTAGCCAATTTCCGAGGATATTGCGTGGGAACTGGCTTTTAAAGGGACAGGTAAGTATTAATGGTTAATTAAGAATATTAAAGGACTTTTTTCGTGGTTATATTTTTTGTTCAATTAAAATACTTTTTGCTAAGTGTTTGTGTGTTTATTTACTTTTAACTCTTAAAGGAAATGGGTAAGGGGTACAAGTACCCCTATACTCATTTCTCCTGGGGGGGGGGGGTGGGCATCTGGGGAACCCCTTTTTAAAGGGGACTCCCAGATGCCACCATGAACCCCCCCCCCCCAGGAAATCGCGGCCTCCACCTCCACCGCCCATCGGAGGTGGAGAAGAGCCCCTTGTCCTTGGATTGGACAAGGGCTCGGAGGGGGAGGGGAAAGCTTGGCTGCCCCTCCCCTTCCGAGACCCCCCAATCCATGGACCATGCGGGCTGGTATAGTCAGGGTGCGGAGCCCCACGCGGCCGGTGCTCCGCATTCTGGCTATGCCAGCCTGCATGGGGGACAAGGGGTTAAAGAGGTCTGGGAGGGAGGACCCCACGTCGTTTTTTTTTATATTTCCCACACTCAGAACGAAGTAGGTAAAACTCTTCCCACTTGGGGGAATCTATGAAAATAATACACTATTGTTACCTGTGCAAAAAAAACTGACATTTTCCGCATTTAAAAGACATTTTTGCCCTTGAAACTTAAAAATCGATTTTCTCAAAAACTATAAGGTCTTTTTGAAAAAAAAAATTCCTCTTATTCCCACTGATCCCCTTAATATACCCTGGGAATTTGGTGTTCCTAAATTTTAAGCAGGCTTTGCTATTAACCGTTAAAGTCGGCGGGTTTTTAAATGTATATATTTTTCCTTTGAAACTTTAACATCGATTTTCTCAAAAACTATAAGGTCTTTTTGAAAAAAAATTTGTCCTCTTATTCCTTCTGATCTCCTGAATATATTCTCCAAATTTGAGGCTCTTAGCACTTAAGGGGGCTTTGCTATTAACCCTTAAAGTCGGCGGCTTTTTTATATTATACGGGAGCGTAATATTACGCGATTACGGCAGACTGTGTAATTTCAATAGGAGTTTACTGTCTTACGCGTAATTTGTTACGCGTAATAACGTAACCTACGGTCTACGCGTAATTAATTACGTGTAGTACCGTAACCTTACACGTAACGCTTACGGTGCATTTGTAGTGAATTACGATGCGTAATTACGCTAATGCGTAATTTCGGCCCAGCACTGGGCCAAAGTACCTGTTTTGCTGACAGGTGTAGAAGAATCATTTGTTTGCAGTGTTGACCTTTAAAGTTGTGTGACTAAATGTTAGGTAAACGGACTCATAATTTTCATCTGTGCTATGTTCATATTTGTAATATTTGAAATATTCTGTTGAATCAAAACTCTAAACACAAAGTGACTTTTCTTAAATAATGAATAAACTGAATTTTTGTTTATAATCTATCAATTAGTTATTGGTACCTGCAAATGAATTCTAGTAGTCTATGCACAATATTAGGGGTGGTAAAAGCTGCTTTGCCTGAGGCACCAAAGTGGGCAAAAACCGCTCTGCTTTCCAGAGCCTATGTGGGGAGATGTGTTGAGCTCCACATGAGATTATTATTATTATTATTATTATTATATATTTATATAGCACTGACATCAGTTTTGTATTGGTCCTGTGCTGGTAATAATCACTTCTATAGATGCTTTGAATAGTAGTAATCATTAACAAACTGTAACCCATCCCCTTCTTGCACCTCTGACACTGTGGTTGTCCTTGGCAGGATTTGGTGCACTGTATCAATTGTTATGTATAGCATGCTTGTGGGGCCCAATGTAAAACTTGCACTGGGGCCCATGGTTCCTTAGCAACGCCACTGCCATATTTTGCTTGTTTGCAGAAAATATATTGCTTATTAATCCTGACTTGAAAAGGCACCAGGGAATCAAACAATAATTGTTCTTACCCAGGCATGTAGTACTCCCAAAATTTTTAATGTACTGTAGATGAGACAAAATAGGTCTTAACATGAAAAGCTGTCACAGGCCAGGTCAGCAGAGGTGAGGCCTTTTGCATTTTTAATGGAATGCACAAACTTTATTAAGAGCAACAACCTGTGGTGGGTACGCAGAGTGCTCTGTTAGACAAATGCTGATGAAACTGTGGCTTCCCAACAAGGTTCCTGCTAACAGTCAGAGCCAGAAAAGCTTTAAGCTGAGGCCCATTTGCAGATTTCCATTTTTATACATAATATGAAGAGGAATTGGCAGCTATAAATTGTTTAGCATTTAGATTAGTCTGCTCAACAATATATTGCAGAAATTATTCTGTAATGAAAATCCAGAAGAAATCAATTTACCTCATGTTTTCTGTGTCACCAGTATAACACTATTTGCTGTAAAAGTAGGGGTAATTAATACTATTGATTCTATAGCACTCTCATCTGCAAAGGTTCAAAGAAAGAAACAATTGTAAATTGTACTAAATTGGTGTTCACCTGAATGGGCCCCAACGTTCTAGTTTCTGGAGGGCCTGATGGGACAAACACCTCTCTCAGCACCACCCTGCACACAGATTTTCTAACGTCCAGACCAGGACCACAAGCTGAGAGAGGTTTCATGGGTAATATTATCCCCTTCTTTATGAATGTTATCTTTTCTGACAACCCTTGCCAACTTACATCCAACCTTGTGGTTTGTTAGAGAAAACACAGCCTGTGTACCACTTCTGCAAAGTAGCTTTACCTGGAAACATGGTGCACTGAGGACTGCAGAAGACTAAAACAAATCATAACAAATAAACAATGTGATGTCGCTATCCAGTCGTGTCTGACTCTTTATGACACCATGGACCACAGCACACCAGGCCCCTCTATCCTCTACTGCATCTCGAAGCTTGTCCAAGCTTGTATTTGTTGCTTCCATGATACTATCTAGCCATCTCTTTGCCTGCCATCCCATCCTCCTTTTGCCCTCGATCTTTCCCAACATCAGGGTCTTCTCCAATGAATTCTGCCTTCTCATTATGTGTAAGATTCTATTAAGAGTAGAATGATAGATACAATTTTTCATCTCATCAGTTTATTTTCAGTTCAGGTTTGTCTAATTAGGTTCCAATGGGTCTAATCAAATTCTTAGTGGTACCGTGCTGTTGCAATAGAGCTTTGCCAGTCCTTTCTCCGTGCCCTCAGTCCACCGATGTCCCCATTCAAATTTTGCTCAGGTGGTAACAAGGTGATGGGAAATTCTGGTGCTTGCAGAGCCAGATTTGTACTTTCCGGTGCCCAAGACCAGGTGTCACCAAATGCCCACCCATTCCCCAACTCCATTCTGTCCGAAAATCTTACTTGTAATCACTGACTTGAATGGGCTCCTTTCCATTGTGCTGCTCTGCCCTCTATTCAACCAAGCAGCACATTCTCTGTCCACTCGTGCTCCCTGTAATTCCACGCTTCTGCCCAAATGTGCACAGCAGCCAATACTGTTCTGGGCATGTATACTTCAGAAATGAAGTTTGTGTATGAGCAGTACTTGTCAAGTACGCATACCCGTAACACTCTCGGCCTGAGCCCCTGTGTGTATCTACACAGGAACGCAAAATAAAAAGAAGTGTGGAAAGAGCATGCAGTGCTTCTTTGTCCTCTGTGGGACTGGCTGCAGTCAGAGCCACAAACAATGACAGGACAGCGCAGTGAAGAGAAGCCCATCCAAAACAGAGAACAGATAAGTAACAAATAAAATCTTGTATACAGGAAGAAGGCAGCTTAGTAACAGAAAGCTGTTTCTTTTTCTTTTAGGTTAGTCAATAAATGATATGATCCTGATTAAAACGTTTTGCCTTCACTGATGGCTGACACGGTACAATACTTTACTGCTACAGGTAATTAGAAGGATCCTAAACTACATACAGTGGCATAGGTTTAGCTCAGGTGTCCATTAAACAGTGACAATGTAGTGCTTAAAATAGAAAGACAGATCTGAAAATGAGTCAGGAAAGAGTTAACTGAAGCGGAGATCACTGCTGCCATAAACATCCCTGGCTAAGAAGAAAAAAAAAGTCATAAATGTAGGTTTAGATAAGAGAAAGTCATTAACAGGAGTCATTCTGACAACTTAGGAGAGAGGGATAAGTAACTAGCAGAGCTGAAATTCCTCTGTAGCAGTAGCGTATTGTATGGTGTATCATGCTGATTCAAAACTTCTTGAAATTACTCTGAATGTGTGCATTAAAACTGAAGTTTTGTCTGCTTCACTGTAAACTGGCACTTCTCAAACAGCAGCATGTATGTCCATCATACAGAGGACAGGATCATCATCAGACGTGCAGGGATTGGGGAACGCTGGAATTTAGACATCAATGCAGAGTAGGGCGCTGCACTGCGGGACCAGAAGAGATGATTTACTTTAACATATGACCTCTTCTCTTTCTCCAAGTCCTGCCGCCCTTCTGATCTTATCTGATTTGATAACCCTAGGCCATGGCCTTTGTGGCATTCCCAGAAATCTGGCCCTGAGTGCTAGCTAGCAGCAGAAGTTTGGGCACTGCCATAGGCACCCATACAAAATATCAGCAATGGGGGAAATTTGGGAGCCCAAATTTTCCCCATTGCTGATTTTTTTCTATAGACTCTATGGCAGCACTTGAGAATGTGTGTTTTTGTGGAGGGTTTTTTACACAGCAGCTAAGGTTAGGTATTGAGGGGTTGGTTAAGGCTAGCTGTGAAGGGGAGGGGGTTTAATTAAGGTTAGTTGTGGGGGGAAGGGGCGTTTAAGGTTAGGTATCGGTAGTGGGGAAAGTTCAGTGTGAGAATAGGGTTGTATTTAGCTGTAGTAAAATACTGGTATTTTTTACTGATATTTTACTATCATCATTTGCACTAAAATAGTAAAATATCAGCGCCCTTTTTGCATGTACGCCATAGCACATCTATTTGTACATGCCTGTGAAATTCCTCCTCAGACACAGCCTGTGGAGGGCTGACAGCACATACTCAACCTTCATGCAATTCTGACTGAGTTCTCAAAGCCTGCTAAGTGTTAATAGTCAGTCCTGGTGGGATCTCTTGGCATGCATACAACACGTGCCTAGCACACATAAGAAACAAGCAATTAATATTCATATCTAGTGTTGCTGTTCATGCTTGGGTAAAGTGAAATTCTCCTCAAATATCAGATTGGCTCCTGAAGCAGTCATAGCACAAGAAAACTGTAACAGGCTTTTGCAAGAGATGAGGGATGCCTGTAATTTTGCACGTGGTAGCAGCCCAGTGCCTAGCACTATTGCTTTGCAGCACCTGGGTTTCCAGCTTAAAAACTTTGCATTTGCATAGAACGTGTGTTATCATGCATTTCCTTCAGGCAACCTAGTTTTCCTCCACACCTCAAAATCATACTAATATGTTAATTGGTCCCCCCAAATCGGACTTAAACTATAATAGTAACATTAGGCTTTGATAGGAGTTATGCCAGAAACCCAGTAGGAGCAATTTTCTGAGCACTTTGCGATTTGAAAGCTCTTGCTAATGTAATGCTTACTTTGTCATGCAAGGGATTAGCCTGTCATGGGAAAGGTTGTCTAGTGAGTCTACATGCCTGAACTGTTGTTGGAGGAAAGCTCTGACTGAAAGGAAAGGTGAATGTGCATTTTGGACAGAAAAAGCATGCTGGTTTGACCATTGGAGGGTTGTGAAAGTAATTGAATGTGATTGGACAAATGCACTGTAATCGTGTTATGACTGTGAGATTGTGTGTGTCGTGCAGGTGGCCCCTAGTGACAGATCAGGATCTTACAGGTAGAGTGATCTTCAGATTGTGTGGATTGGTATATATATATATATATATATATATATATATATATAAATATATATATATATATATATATATATATATATATATAATGATTATATTATCATCAATATCATCATTATATCATTATAATGCCCATGTTATGTGTGATCTGGGAATGCCCATGTTATGTATCATCTTGGAGTGCCCATGTTATGTGTGATCTGGGAGCAGGGCAGTTTCTAGGCTAAATTTCACCCAGGGCGAGGGTGTAAAAATCGCCCCCCCCTCCCCCCGTGGAGCCAGGTATAGGTGCCCACAGTATAGGTTAGCTATGTAGGTGCCACCAGTATGTGTTAATTAGCCAGGTGCCTGCAGTATAGGTTAGATAGGTAGATGCCCCCAGTATAGGTTAGATAGGTAGGTGTCTGCTGCATAGGATAGGTAGGTAAGTGACTGCAGTATAGGTTAGATATGTAGGTGACTGCAGTATAAGTTATATAGGTAGGTGACTGCAGTATAGTTTAGGTAGGTAAGTGACTGCAGTATAGGTTAGATTGGTAGGTGACTGCAGTATAGTTTAGGTAGGTAAGTGACTGCAGTATAGGTTAGATTGGTAGGTGACTGCAGTATAGGTTAGGTAGGTAAGTGACTGCTGTATATGTTAGATAGGTAGGTGCCAGTATAGGTTAGATAGATAGGTGACTGTAGTATAGGTTAGGTAGGTAAGTGACTGCTGTACAGGTTAGATAGGTAGGTGAATGCAGTACAGCTTACATAGGTAGGTGCCAGTATAGGTTAGGTAAATGACTGCAGTATAGGTTAGGTAGGTAGGTGCTGCAGTATAGATTAGGTAGCTGGGTAAGTGCTGCAGTATAGATTAGGTAGGTAGGTAGGTGCTGCAGTATAGATTAGGTAGGTAGGTGCTGCAGTATAGATTAGGTAGGTAGGTAGGTGCTGCAGTATAGATTAGGTAGGTAGGTAGGTGCTGCAGTAAAGATTAGGTAGGTAGGTGCTGCAGTATAGATTAGGTAGGTAGGTGCTGCAGTATAGATTAGGTAGGTAGGTGCTGCAGTATAGATTAGGTAGGTAGGTGCTGCAGTATAGAGTAGGTAGGTAGGTAGGTAGGTACTGCAGTATAGATTAGGTAGGTAGGTAGGTGCTGCAGTATAGATTAGGTAGGTAGGTGCTGCAGTATAGATTAGGTAGGTGCTGCAGTATAGATGAGGTAGGTAGGTGCTGCAGTATAGGTTAGGTAGGTAGGAAGGTGCTGCAGTATAGGTTAGGTAGGTAGGAAGGTGCTGCAGTATAGGTTAGGTAGGTAGGAAGGTGCTGCAGTATAGGTTAGGTAGGTAGGAAGGTGCTGCAGTATAGATTAGGTAGGTGCTGCAGTATAGATTAGGTAGGTAGGTGCTGCAGTATAGATTAGGTAGGTAGGTAGGTAGGTGCTGCAGTATAGATTAGGTAGGTAGGTGCTGCAGTATAGATTAGGTAGGTAGGTGCTGCAGTATAGATTAGGTAGGTAGGTGCTGCAGTATAGAGTAGGTAGGTAGGTAGGTAGGTAGGTACTGCAGTATAGATTAGGTAGGTAGGTAGGTGCTGCAGTATAGATTAGGTAGGTAGGTGCTGCAGTATAGATTAGGTAGGTGCTGCAGTATAGATGAGGTAGGTAGGTGCTGCAGTATAGGTTAGGTAGGTAGATGCTGCAGTATAGATTAGGTAGGTAGGAAGGTGCTGCAGTATAGGTTAGGTAGGTAGGAAGGTGCTGCAGTATAGATTAGGTAGGTAGGTAGGTGCTGCAGTATAGATTAGGTAGGTGGGTAAGTGCTGCAGTATAGATTAGGTAGGTAGGTAGGTAGGTAGGTGCTGCAGTATAGATTAGGTAGGTAGGTGCTGCAGTATAGATTAGGTAGATGCTGCAGTATAGATTAGGTAGGTAGGTGCTGCAGTATAGATGAGGTAGGTAGGTAGGTAGGTGCTGCAGTATAGATGAGGTAGGTAGGTGCTGCAGTATAGGTAGGTAGGTAGGTGCTGCAGTATAGGTTAGGTAGGTAGGAAGGTGCTGCAGTATAGGTTAGGTAGGTAGGAAGGTGCTGCAGTATAGATTAGGTAGGTGCTGCAGTATAGATTAGGTAGGTAGGTGCTGCAGTATAGATTAGGTAGGTAGGTGCTGCAGTATAGATTAGGTAGGAAGGTAGGTGCTGCAGTATAGATTAGGTAGGTAAGTGCTGTAGTATAGATTAGGTAGGTAGGTGCTGCAGTATAGATGAGGTAGGTAGGTAGGTGCTGCAGTATAGGTTAGGTAGGTAGGAAGGTGCTGCAGTATAGGTTAGGTAGGTAGGAAGGTGCTGCAGTATAGGTTAGGTAGGTAGGTAGGTGCTGCAGTATAGATTAGGTAGGTAGGTAGGTGCTGCAGTATAGATTAGGTAGGTAGGTGCTGCAGTATAGATTAGGTAGGTAGGTGCTGCAGTATAGATGAGGTAGGTAGGTAGGTGCTGCAGTATAGATTAGGTAGGTGCTGCAGTATAGATGAGGTAGGTAGGTAGGTGCTGCAGTATAGATTAGGTAGGTAGGTGCTGCAGTATAGGTTAGGTAGGTAGGAAGGTGCTGCAGTATAGGTTAGGTAGGTAGGAAGGTGCTGCAGTATAGGTTAGGTAGGTAGGTAGGTGCTGCAGTATAGATTAGGTAGGTAGGTGCTGCAGTATAGATTAGGTAGGTAGGTGCTGCAGTATAGATGAGGTAGGTAGGTAGGTGCTGCAGTATAGATTAGGTAGGTGCTGCAGTATAGATTAGGTAGGTAGGTAGGTGCTGCAGTATAGATTAGGTAGGTAGGTGCTGCAGTATAGGTTAGGTAGGTAGGAAGGTGCTGCAGTATAGGTTAGGTAGGTAGGAAGGTGCTGCAGTATAGGTTAGGTAGGTAGGAAGGTGCTGCAGTATAGGTTAGGTAGGTAGGAAGGTGCTGCAGTATAGATTAGGTAGGTGCTGCAGTATAGATTAGGTAGGTAGGTGCTGCAGTATAGATTAGGTAGGTAGGTAGGTAGGTGCTGCAGTATAGATTAGGTAGGTAGGTGCTGCAGTATAGATTAGGTAGGTAGGTGCTGCAGTATAGATTAGGTAGGTAGGTAGGTGCTGCAGTATAGATTAGGTAGGTAGGTGCTGCAGTATAGATTAGGTAGGTAGGTGCTGCAGTATAGATGAGGTAGGTAGGTAGGTTCTGCAGTATAGGTTAGGTAGGTAGGTGCTGCAGTATAGATTAGGTAGGTAGGTAGATGCTGCAGTATAGGATAGGTTAGGTAGGTAGGAAGGTGCTGCAGTATAGATTAGGTAGGTAGGTAGGTAGGTAAGTGCTGCAGTATAGCTTAGGTAGGTAGGTGCTGGGAGCGGGCATAATAGTAATAACTCACCTTTTTCTTCAGCAGAATAGCCGATCTCGTCCCACGCTGCTTCAATGTACTTCCTTTCCCAGCATCTGTCTCAGTAACAGCGCCCCCTGTGTTGACATGCGGAACATCAACACAGGGGGCGCTGTTACTGAGACAGATGCCGAGAAAGGAAGTACATTGAAGCAGCGTGGGACGAGATCGGCTATTCTGCTGAACGAAGGTGAGTTATTACTATTATACCGGCTCCCACCGCCACAGCGCCCCCCTCAGGCCGCAACAATACAGCGCCCCGGGCGATTGCACGCATCGCACGCCCATAGAAACGGGGCTGTCTGGGAGTGTCCATGTCATGTATGATCGGGGAGTGCCCATGTTATGTGTGATCTGGGAGTGCCCAGTAGTTGCATAGTATGGACTTGTTACTCATTTTCCCAATTGGACTAATCCAGTGTCTGTACTCCACAAAAAAACAGTACAGATTTTATGTGGAAGGTAAATTCGACACTGACCCCGA
Organism: Hyperolius riggenbachi; assembly: GCF_040937935.1. Taxonomy (NCBI): domain Eukaryota; kingdom Metazoa; phylum Chordata; class Amphibia; order Anura; family Hyperoliidae; genus Hyperolius; species Hyperolius riggenbachi. The sequence continues at coordinate 325,897,687 of NC_090647.1, read as the reverse complement.
TCAGAAAAATTAGGTGATGCCATGGACCGCAATATACATTTGCTGCTATGGCATAAATTGATCACTGAGGGCCCCGTAGATCAGCTATCATATAGCCAAACTTTGGGCATCATGTAGCGGGGGTGTCAATCGGGGCTGGGGTTGGACTATTACTATATTTTCTGGCATATAAGATTGCTTTTTAACCCTTGAAAATCTTCTGGAAAGTTGGGGGGTCGTCTTATATGCAGGATGTCATTGATGCCAGGTGATGTGTGATGCTGATACGCGATGCACGTACGTGACATGCTGACGTTTATACAATGCTGATATGCGACGCGGGTATGCGACATGCTGATTTTTATACAATGCTGATATGTGATGTGTGTGCGTGACATGCTGATGTTTATACAATGCTGATATGCGATGCGGGTATGCGACATGCTGATGTTTATGCAATGCTGATATGTGATGTGTGTACGTGACATGCTGATGTTTAATTACTGAGTGCTGGAGATTTGGTGGTCGCTGCATATGCTGGGCGGGAGCTCACCGCTCACGCTGCAAGGTCTGGGACGCCCAGGGTATGGAAGAAAGAGATTGCACTGTGCCCATAAAACACGCCTCTTCCACCCGTCTGGCATGCCCTATCCTATTACAGCCTCTCAGATCTCGCTGCTGAGGACTGTAGTGAAGCGGCGCAGGCGCACATGTGCGAGATCTGTGAGGCAGAGAAAGAGGTAAATAGTTTACAAGGGCGGGCCAGACGGGTGAAAGAGGCGTGTTGTATGGGCACAACACGATCTATACTTCCATACCGCTCTGATAAATAGGGAGAGCTGACCAATCCGCTTGGAGACAGGTAGAGCTGACCAATCCGCTTAGGGAGAGGGGGAGTCTACCAATCCAACCAGTCAATCGCCTGTATACTGTTATATACTGGGTATCACATACAATACAGCACCAGTATCTGTTCATACATAGCACCAGTATATGATTTTTTTAAAATTTTTATTTGGTGCTTCATAGGAAGATACCCTCCAAATTTAACTTGGTCTGTGATCGCTGGATAGGGAAATAAATAATACCCCTTCCCCAACCTCCCTACCCTATTCATATGTAACTGCCTATATAATACATACTGTCTGAGATTTGATCTGTCTCCTCTTTTGGACGTAAATGTATATATACCCCTTTATGTATGATCATACTACTTGAAAAGTATTGCACCAATGCCTCTATGCTAAAGCTCTAAATATGTCCTTATGTTGTACATTGTTTTTTATCATGTACCTCTTTTGCCTCCACCGGCAATGTTGTATATTTATCCGGTCTTTCAATAAACTTGATCTTGGGTTAAAAAAAATAAATTATTTGGTGTGCGTTGGAAGAGGGGTAGTCTTATACGGCGAGTATATCCCAAACTCTATATTTTAACTGGAAAAGTTAGGGGGTCATCTTATACGCTCATTCGTCTTATACGCCGGAAAATACAGTATAGTTGAACACAGACTATTGTGCAGCAGGGGGTTATTTTGATTATCACTCGCAACAGTCAAATAACAGCAATACCCAGCGCCCAAATTACCACACGCTTCTTTTAAATAGATGCCAGATTCCAGGTTGGCAGAGAAGTGCAATTTCAGCTTCAGTCAGTATGGAAATTTATAGGCCTCTATTAAGAAAAGAAACATACTTTTGACAGCATTACATTACAAAAAGTCTTGTGGGGCTCTGATATACTTTCCCAGCAATGTTCAAAGAAAACAGAATTTCAATTTTGTGAGTAAAAAAAATGCTGGTATCAGTACTGACAACTAGTTAAAATGTATGAATAGTCACATCTGAGCATCCTGTAAGTCCATATGATGTTATAGGAATTATGGGAAGTCTGGTATTATTGTTTTTTTAGGAAAACATTGGGAAATAATATTTAAAGTGGGTATTTCCTGTTTCTTATCACACTTTTCTTTCTGCACATTCAGTGTTGCCATAGCAACATATACTGCTTTGTGTGTAACAAAGATGTCCAGTTATACCCTGATACTAAGCTCACGCACAGTTTTACACATCACTGCAACACACAAGTGATGAAATACTTTTTTTTATATTTAGAATGTCTAAAACACACATAGCAGGGAAATGTGTATAAACATACCTGGCAACTAGCAACATATGTTTACTCCTGACCATGATAAAATAGTCTAACGTTGCTATTTTCTTTTGATAACTGTGATGGGTAACTGTCACGGAAAAGCTCCTTTACCACCAATTCCCTGAACGGTCTCCTGCAAACAGGCTATATCAGCAGGATCAGAGCACACATACTGTATGTTTTGTAAGATGATGTTCTTTTATATGTATTGGCTTTCAGGAACACTAAGGAAGGATGTCATTGCGCTGCACTCTAAAAGGCTAAGGCATATCCCCTGCTTCTGGGTTCCTCTGTACCGCCACAGGCCCCCCTCTCTCTTATCTTTTCATTTCTCCCAAGACAACCACTTCTAGGAAAAAGATGTACAACACTTCTTTGTAGATAATGGCAAATGGGCTCTGGGAGTTTGCTGAACTGTGGGTACATTGAATGTAATGTAATCTGGGTACAGCGTAGGCATTAAAGCACTAGGCGTGGAAATGAAGCGGGAAGTTGACACAGCAGGGTGTTGCGCTAGCTAACATATGTTATAATACCTAGAGGACTCCTGGAGTTTGCTGGTTGCTACTGGTAAGTTTTCTATTTCTCTTCTTTTCATTTGTGTTAAAGAATTGCTATGAACATATACAGGGGCGTCGCTAGCCCTGTTTTAGGGGGGCACGTGCCCCCAATCTTTCCTGGGGTGCCACGGATCTCCGCCCGGCCGCCCCCTCTGTCAAGACTCAGCGGCTCCCTCCAGCCGCCGCGTCACTGACAGTCTCAGACCTCAGGATCAGGCGGCGAGCCGGCGACCAATCGTGCGGGCGCTAGGACCCAGCGCCCGCACTAATATGCGGAAGTGACATCACTTCCGCATATCGAGCGGGTGCGTCCAGTGCCCGCTCGTACATCTGGTCGGGTCGCCGCTGATCCTGAGGTCTGCTGAGAGGTAGGGGGGGAGCGGCGGCGGCGGCTAGAGGGGGGGCCTCCCTGTCACTCACTCACTCAAGGGGCTCCCTGGCACGCACTCACTCCCTAAAGGGGCTCCCTGGCACGCACTCACTCCCTAAAGGGGCTCCCTGTCACTCACTCACTCCCTAAAGGGGCTCCCTGTCACTCACTCACTCCCTAAAGGGGCTCCCTGTCACTCACTCACTCCCTAAAGGGGCTCCCTGTCACTCACTCCCTAAAGGGGCTCCCTGTCACTCACTCACTCCCTAAAGGGGCTCCCTGTCACTCACTCACTCACTCCCTAAAGGGGCTCCCCTGGCACTCACTCACTCCCTAAAGGGGCTCCCTGGCACTCACTCACTCCCTAAAGGGGCTCCCTGGCACGCACTCACTCCCTAAAGGGGCTCCCTGGCACTCACTCACTCCCTAAAGGGGCTCCCTGTCACTCACTCCCTAAAGGGGCTCCCTGGCACGCACCCACTCCCTAAAGGGGCTCCCTGGCACGCACTCACTCCCTAAAGGGGCTCCCTGTCACTCACTCACTCCCTAAAGGGGCTCCCTGTCACTCACTCACTCACTCAAGGGGCTCCCTGGCACGCACTCACTCCCTAAAGGGGCTCCCTGGCACGCACTCACTCCCTAAAGGGGCTCCCTGTCACTCACTCACTGCCTAAAGGGGCTCCCTGTCACTCACTCACTGCCTAAAGGGGCTCCCTGGCACTCACTCACTGCCTAAAGGGGCTCCCTGGCACTCACTCACTGCCTAAAGGGGCTTCCTGTCACTCACTCACTGCCTAAAGGGGCTCCCTGGCACTCACTCACTACCTAAAGGTGCTCCCTGTCACTCACTATCGGGGTCCCTGTCACTCACTACCTAACTGGAGGCGCCTGTCACTCACTAGCTAACCTGGGGGTCCCTGTCACTCACTACCTAACTTGGGGGGGCTACCATATTAAGGGGGCATTCTGCCTATTTATGTGAAATGCTGTCTATTTATGTGCCTCATGACTGCTGAATGTGTCTTGTTGGGAGCCTTATGATTTGTTGGGGGCCTTATGATTGCTGAATTTGTCTTGTTGGGGGCCTCATGATTTGTTGGGGGCCCTCATGATTGCTGAATTTGTCTTGTTGGGGGCCTCATGATTGCTGAATTTGTCTTGTTGGGGGCCTCATGATTTGTTGGAGGCCTCATGATTGCTGAATTTGTCTTGTTGGGGGCCTCCTGATTTGTTGGGGGCCTCATGATTGCTGAATATGTCTTGTTGGGGGTCACATGATTGCTAACTGCGAGACTATGGGAAAAGCTGAATCCTTATCATATGAGACAATAGCATTAAACCTAATTTTTTAGCGTTTTAAAACCGAAAGTAAAACTGGGAGGTTCTAAAAAATTGAATACATTTTTCAGGAGTAGGATGGATGAAATTGTTTATCTTCACAGTTTATTTTCAACTTGGATTTTCCATAATGTTCATGTATGAGTTAAAACGTTTGTACAGTATTTAGTTTAAATTGCTGTTGCCACTTTGCGATAGATACCGGTAAGTGACTTTTGGGTTGCAGTTTGGGCACTCGGCCTCCAAAAGGTTCGCCACCACTGTCCTAATCTGATGTCCCACCATTGCTAGGTTCATGTAAATTTGTCTCCACCCGTTACCACACCTATATTCTGATCCATGGCCCACCCATTTTTTGGTGCGGCGCGATAAGCACGCCGCACAACGTGATCGTCATATTTTTGGCACGCTAGCTGCAGTGTGCTGAATTCTGCTGCCTACAGTATGTACAGTATACGCTGTTCTCTAGTGCTTGCACTGTGTGCTAATTTACCTCCAGTGTGTACAGTGTAAGGTGTTACTCTGTGCCTTTATTGATTGTAAACCAGCTGTATTGTATGCTGATCCCTGCTACTTTCAGTATGTACAGTATTAGCTGTAAAGCCTGGTACACACATACAATTTTGATTAGCCAATTTTAGCTCTGTTCATAAAATTCATTGTCTGTTGGCCCACTTACTGCACGGGGGTGGGAAATTGGGGGTCAGTGATTGACCAATCAAAATTGTATGTGCGTATACATCTTTGATCTATGCCTATACTGATTGTAAATGATCGAAATAAAGGACAGGGGGCTCCGTCCAATATTTCGATGGGCAGGCCCGTTATCCGTAGCTTACACCGCTGCTAAGTTCATGTACATTTGGCCCCACCCATGGCCACGCCCACTCACTGCATGGCCACGCCCATTTTTTGCCGCGGCACCTCCCCACCTGGTGCCCACAGGTGCCACTGATCTCCAAGGACCCTAGAAACGCCCCTGAACATATATCAGTCAGAGCTGCACAGATCTATTAGGACCCCAGAGTTGGCTGTATGGACACCCCTTAGAGGGAGTCACTAAAGGTGTGGTGCAAAGTTAAAGTAATACTTATACATACCTAGGGCTTCCTTCAGCCCCCCGTAGCCCGTTAGTTTCCCTAATTTTGGCCTGGTCTCCTCCAGAGCAGGGACAAGGTCCTCCAGCACCCAAGGCTGAGACACCAAAGTGCGCCCCTCCATCCCTCCCACCGCAGCCATCACACACTGATTGCTATTAGACTAACAGGCGCCACAGGGCCCACAACCTCCCCAACACCTTAATATCTAGTTATCTGGCTTGCAGTCACTGCTATGTATCAACTTTTCTTATCTCTTTCTGCTTCATACACAATTAGGAAAGACAACTGAATGAATTGTGCGCCCCCTCCTACACTGCGCCCTGAGGCTGGAGCCTCTCCAGCCTATGCCTCGGCCCGGCCCTGGTCTCCACTATTCAGCCGATGTGGAGTCTGAGATCCAGCCTAATTGTGGACCACTGCGCACCTCGGTCCCAGCCACGCGCATCCCCGGATTGTGCTCTGGTCATTGAGAGCATTCTGCGCAAGTGCAATTATAGTCTTCAAGTGGAATGAATATTAATGCAACAAAGAACCGCACTCACATCTATGGGTATGCTGGTGCCGAGCTCCTAGGCTGCTCAACAGTATACTTTCGATGAAGGAGTCCGCACACAGACTTAAGGAGCAACCAACGTGAAGTTTATTATCACATACATATGCAATAAATGTCTGACTTGCATAGGCCGACGATCGTTGGTCAGACATTTATTGCATATGTATGTGATGGGACAATAAACTTCACGTTGGTTGCTCTTAAAGTCTGTGTGTGGACTCCTTCATCGAAAGTTTGAAGTGGAATGAAACTCAGGATTTCTTCTTTGCTTTAAAAGATTATTTAAAACATACTAGCACAAAAAAATGTTAGCAGAAGAGCATTTAAACAGTTAAACACAGCACGTTCTTCTTCAGTGGAAAGTTTCTTGCTGCATCTGAAGAGTTGATAACGTTATCCTTTGTTTACATATCTTTCTTAGCTACAATAACTATACATTACTGGCAGTGCTGAAACTGACTGCACACATATTAGAAGCTCAGGGAGCTGAGAAGAAGTGATCACTGGATACATTAATGTTTAACCACTTCCCGACCGCCTAATGCACAGGGGCGGCCGGGAAGTGGAGCTCACCCACAGAGGCAGCGGTCCTTTTAGGGGCATGGGCGGAGCGATCGCGTCATCCGTGCCGCGATCCTCCGCCGGCGCCTGTCTCCGCTCACCCGCCGCAACATCCCGCCGGCCATACGGAAGCGCCGGCGGGATGTTAACCCCGCGATCGCCGCATACAAAGTGTATAATACACTTTGTAATGTTTACAAAGTGTATTATACAGGCTGCCTCCTGCCCTGGTGGTCCCAATGTCCGAGGGACCACCAGGGCAGGCTGCAGCCACCCTATGTCGCACCCAAGCACACTGATTTCTCCCCCCCTGCCCCAGATCGCCCACAGCACCCCTCAGACCCCCCCCCCTTGCCCACCCCCCAGACCCCTGTTTGCACCCAATCACCCCCCTAATCACCCATCAATCACTCCCTTTCACTATAAACGCTATTTCCCCCCCCCCTGCCCCCAGCCCCCTCCTGATCACCCCCCCCCCACCCCTCAGATTCTCCCCAGCCCCCCCCAGACCCCCCCCCCTGTGTACTGTATGCATCTATCCCCCTGATCACCTGTCAATCACCTGTCAATCACCCATCAATCACCCATCAATCACCCCCTGTCACTGCCACCCATCAATCAGCCCCTAACCTGCCCCTTGCGGGCAATCTGATCACCCACCCACACCAATAGATCGCCCGCAGATCCGACGTCAAATCACCTCCCAAGTGCAGTGTTTACATCTGTTATCTACCCTAAACACCCACTAATTACCCATCAATCACCCCCTATCACCACCTGTCACTGTTACCCATCAGATCAGACCCTAATCTGCCCCTTGCGGGCACCCAATCACCCGCCTACACGCTCAGATTGCCCTCAGACCCCCCCTTATTAATTCGCCAGTGCATTAGTTACATCTGTTCTTCCCTGTAATAACCCACTGATCACCTGTCAATCACCCATCAATCACCCCCTGTCACTGCCACCCATCAATCACCCCCTGGCACTGCCACCCATCAATCACCCCCTGTCACTGCCACTCATCAATCAGCCCCTAACCTGCCCCTTGCGGGCAATCTGATCACCCACCCACACCAATAGTTCGCCCGCAGATCCGACGTCAGATCACCTCCCAAGTGCAGTGTTTATATCTGTTCTCTACCCTAAACACCCACTAATTACCCATCAATCACCCCCTGTCACTGCTACCTATCAGATTAGACCCCTATCTGCCCCTAGGGCACTCAATCACCCACCCACACCCTCAGAATGCCCTCAGGCCCCAGCCCTGATCACCTCGCCAGTGCATTGCTTGCATCTATTCCCCCCTCTAATCACACCTTGAGACACCCATCAATCACCTCCTGTCACCCCCTAGCACACCTACCCATCAGATCAGGCCCTAATTTGCCCCGTGTGGGCTCCTGATCACTCGGCCAAGCCCTCAGATCCCCCTCAGACCCCCTTCCGATCACCTCCCCAGTGCATTGATTGCATCTATTTTCCCCTCTAACCAGCCCCTGAGACACCCATCAATCACCTCCTGTCACCCCCCTAGCACTCCTATCCATCAGATCAGGCCCAATACAACCTGTCATCTAAAAGGCCACCCTGCATATGACCGGTTCCACAAAATTCGCCCCCTCATAGACCACCTGTCATCAAAATTTGCAGATGCTTATACCCCTGAACAGTCATTTTGAGACATTTGGTTTCCAGACTACTCACGGTTTTGGGCCCGTAAAATGCCAGGGCGGTATAGGAACCCCACAAACTGACCCCATTTTAGAAAAAAGACACCCCAATGTATTCTGTTAGGTGTATGATGAGTTCATAGAAGATTTTATTTTTTGTCAAAAGTTAGCGGAAATTGATTTTTGTTTTTTTTCCACAAAGTGTCATTTTTCACTAACTTGTGACAAAAAATAAAATCTTCTATGAACTCACCGTACTACTAACGGAATACCTTGGGGTGTCTTCTTTCTAAAATGGGGTCATTTGTGGGGTTCCTATACTGTCCTGGCATTTTAGGGGCCCTAAACCTTGAGGAGTAGTCTTGAAACAAAATTTCTCAAAATGACCTGTGAAATCCTAAAGGTACTCATTGGACTTTGGGCCCCTTAGCGCAGTTAGGGTGCAAAAAAGTGCCACACATGTGGTATCGCCGTACTCAGGAGAAGTAGTATAATGTGTTTTGGGGTGTATTTTTACACATACCCATGCTGGGTGGGAGAAATATCTCTGTAAATGACAATTGTTTGATTTTTTTTACACACACCCCATTTTAGAAAGAAGACACCCCAAGGTATTCCGTTAGGAGTATGGTGAGTTCATAGAAGTTTTTATTTTGTTGTCACAAGTTAGCGGAAATTGATTTTAATAGTTTTTTTTTCACAAAGTGTCATTTTCGCTAACTTGTGACAAAAAATAAAATCTTCTATGAACTCACCATACTCCTAACGGAATACGTTTGGGTGTCTTCTTTCTAGAATGGGGTCATTTGCGGGGTTCCTATACTGCCCTGGCATTTTAGGGGCCCTAAACCGTGAGGAGTAGTCTTGAAACAAAATTTCTCAAAATGACCTGGTGAAATCCTAAAGGTACTCATTGGACTTTGGGCCCCTTAGCGCAGTTAGGGTGCAAAAAAGTGCCACACATGTGGTATCGCCATACTCAGGAGAAGTAGTATAATGTGTTTTGGGGTGTATTTTTACACATACCCATGCTGAGTGGGAGAAAGATCTCTGTAAATGGACAATTTAAAAAATTGTCATTTACAGAGATATTTCTCCCACCCAGCATGGGTATGTGTAAAAATACACCCCAAAACACATTATACTACTTCTCCTGAGTACGGCAATACCACATGTGTGGCACTTTGTTGCAGCCTAACTGCGCTAAGGGGCCCAAAGTCCAATGAGCACCTTTAGGCTTTACAGGGGAGGACAGTAAACACACCCCACAAATGACCCCATTTTGGAAAGTAGACACTTCAAGGTATTCAGAGAGGGGCATGGTGCGTCCGTGGCAGATTTCATTTTTTTTTTGTCGCAAGTTAGAAGAAATGGAAACTTTTTTTTTTTGTCACAAAGTGTCATTTTCCGCTTACTTGTGACAAAAATTAATATCTTCTATGAACGCAGACTGCAACGCGTACAAAAATACGCGTTACCGCAATCCGCACGCGTAGATATGCGGCAACGCGTATTTTTGTACGCGTTGCGGTCCGCAATAGCGCTAATTGCGTCCAATAATACGCATGGCGGCCGGCGACTGGTGAGTCGTCAAAAACGAAACTAAGTGACAGCGGGGGACCAGAGGATTCCAGAGCAGCGCCGAGGGCACAGGACTGCTGCAGGGGGCTGGTAATAGCCCGAGGTAAGTAAAACTCTTTACCCCCCATTCAGTTAAGGTTCCCTTTAAGGGGGGTAAAGCCCACGGTCCTCAAGTGGTTAAATATAGAAGTTATGCAATAAATTACAATGGCAGCTTTCAGAGCAGATAAACTGTACTTTTGGAACTTGTCATTTGTAAATGGATAATAATACTTGTGCACAAAAGCAAATATGATAACTGTTTGGGTAATAAATAAGTAGGAAAATACATTTTTATTGACGAACTGTGCATGCACAGAATGTTCCTGGCCACAGGAGCATGATTGAGGGATGTGCCTTGCCTGGCCCAGTGGCTCGCAACCCAGCTGGTTTAGACCTTACAGGGGCTTACAGTGGCACCGCGGAGGGGCTGACAGGACATCGAGGAAGCAAATGGACTACATGGGGCTTCAAGGAGTCCCAGGTAAGTATAAGGTAAGTATAAATCCTTTTGCTATCATTGGCTCACATATGGGGGGAGGGGGAAAAGGCCACCTAGTACTGCTATCTGGGGTTGCCGGGGGGGGGGGGGGGGGGGGCACCTAATACAGCTATATTGGGAGGGGTGGGGGGGGGGGTGTCATGTTAACTCTTTTTTAGGTTCTTACTGGCCGTGGGAGCCCTTGTCACTCACAGTTCCATGATATAAGCCCTGCACTTGTTTGGGGATTTGCAAGAGGCTGAATAGATAGATAAATATTTAGGATATATGCCACTTAAAAATATTTCCTGATTGTTTTGGGTGGCAGCATATGTACAGTCTCTGAACTTACATGTTAATTGGCTCCCTACCAAGTAGTATGTCTTGTCCTATGGAGAAGAGAGTGGAGGAAGAGCAGGAGGCATCCTACTGGGACTTGGAGTGGTGGAGCATAAAAACAATTGGCTTGGTATTTTCCAGCTTGGTAAATTGGTGATGAAGAGGTTGCCCTTATCAGGAGACAGCTGGACACGTGGTAAATTGTCATCCGAAATGTTCACAATTAAATGTTTAAAGCAACAAAGTGTACCCTGTGTACATAACCTTACAATCTCTCATTTGACAGTCTATGTTTGAAAAATAAGAAGTGTCTTTTTGTATGTGCAAAAATACTATGTAAGTAAGCCACAATAATGTTTGTCATTAATTCTTACAATGTGTATAGCTGACCTAAAAAATCAGAGCAAATCTAACTAAAAAAGCCAGGTGACCAGCAATGGTAGACTAAAAATGCTATCTTGCCTACGGCCCTATTTCTTTTTAATCCTTTTCTGCTTTACTTACATCATTACACAATGATGGGAGATTTACAGTTATGCTGTCCCTGAATTATGCTATTTATTTAGCAAATATGAGAAATATAAAGCAGTCTTTTTTGCCAAAAGGTAAATAGTTCAGTTTGGTCAGTTCTGTGATTCAGATCAGGGGCCCATGACAGCCCTACGCCACAGAGTACCTCAGAGTACTTTTTTTTTTTTAATAATTATACCATGCCCGGTCCGCCCCCCCCCCTTCCCCCCCGATAATTGTAGAAGAGCAGGCCCCCCTCGTCTGATAAGGTGGCTGGTGTGAGGAGGGGGACTACGTGGGCATTGATACTCCCTGGCGGCAGTTACTCTATAGTTTCGGCTTCCACGAAGCCAGGGAGAAAGAAGGAGGACTCGGAGGAGTGACGTCGTGACGGAGGGAGCGGACCACGGACTGGCTGCCTATCCTCAGCTCAGACAGCGTGCTGCGAGCCTGTGACTGTCTGGACTGGAGCCGGAGGCCGGAGCGGAGGAGCTGCCCTGGAGCCGGAGGCTACCCGTGCGTCACCCGAGGAGGAGAGCGGAGTGACCCGACCCGTCACCCAACCCCACGCAAGCTGCAGCATTGTAAGTACTGTATATATTAATGTTGTGCCTGGTGCTGCTGGCTGCTGTGGAGAGAGGTGTGTGTGTGTGTGTGGGGAAGGGGGAATTATTATTTTCTGGTGAATGCTCCCCACATAGTGATTATTTTCTGGTGAATGCTCCCCACATTGCGATTATTTTCTGGTGAATGCTCCCCACATTGCGATTATTTTCTGGTGAATGCTCCCCACATTGCAATTATTTTCTGGTGAATGCTCCCCACATTATGATTATTTTCTGGTGAATTCTCCCCACATAGCTATTATTTTCTGGTGAATGCTCCCCACATTGCGATTATTTTCTGGTGAATGCTCCCCACATAGCGATTATTTTCTGGTGAATGCTCCCCACATAGCGATTATTTTCTGGTGAATGCTCTCCACATAGCGATTATTTTCTGGTGAATGAATGCTCCCCACATAGCGATTATTTTCTGGTAATGCTCCCCACATAGCGATTATTTTCTGGTGAATGCTCCCCACATAACAATTATTTTCTGGTGAATGCTGCGCACATACCGATTATTTTCTGGTGAATTCTGCGCACATAGCGATTATTTTCTGGTGAATGCTGCGCAAAATCTGCTGCCAATAACATTGCATTTGTGGGGAAATCTGCTGCCAATAAGATTGCATTTGTGGAGAAATGTGCTGCCAATAAGATTGCATTTGTGGGGATATGTGCTGCCAATCTCATTGCATTTGTGGGTAAATCTGCTGCCAATCTCATTGCATTTGTGGGGAAATCGGCTGCCAATAAGATTGCATTTGTGGGGAAATGTGCTGCCAATCTCTTAGCATTTGTGGGGAAATCTGCTGCCAATCTCATTGCATTTGTGGGGAAATCTGCTGCCAATCTCATTGCATTTGTGGTCTAATATGCGGCCAATCTGACTGCATTTGTGGGGGAATATGCTGCTAATCTGATTCCATTTGTGAGGAAATATGCTGCCAATTTTATTGCATTTGTAGAGAACTATGCTGCCAATCTGAATCCATTTGTGGGGAAATCTGTTGCCAATCTCATTGCATTATGTGAAGAATCTTCTGTTAATTTGATTGCATTTTGTGGTCGGCCGGCCCTCCACCATGTGGTGTGGAAAAAAAAATGGCCCTCCATGCCCGCGAAGTTGGACAGCACACTGCTAAGGTCCTGTATATATAGCCCCACCCATGACCATGCTCACATGCTGTTGTGATCATCCTCTTTTTTTGAAATCAAAATATGGTCACCCTAGCCAACCACCACCCATACCTGGCCCTGGCCGGCGGCCATGCTAACCATAAAGGGGCAGTGGCCAGGGCAGGGCCCCAATGTATTGCTATTTGCTAACCTACATGGAGGGGGGCTGCAGTGGCACCCATATGGCTAACCTATATGGTGCGGGGTAGTGGCACCCATGTCTGGCTAACCTAAATGCTGGGGGGCAGTGGCACCCATGTCTGGCTAAAGTATATGCTGGGGGGCAGTGGCACCCATGTCTGGCTAACCTATATTCTGCAGACAGAGAGAGGCACGTAGGGTGGCACTAGATGCTATGGAAGGCAGCCCCAAGGGGGTAGCAGGGGTTATAGGCCGTGCCTCCGGAACAATCAAGTAACATAAGTAGCAAACGAGAGTAGATATCATATTTGTTGCCTCTGAAGAAGCAGATCTTTCTGTGAAACGGCTGTTAGGCCTTGCAAATTTCTGTCGGGGATCTTGGGGAAGGAATAAAAGGAGTTTATGCATCACTTGTGCTGACTGGTGCCCGGATATCTATCTACTCTCGTTTGCTACTAACCTATATTCTGGGGGGCAGTGGCACCCATGTCTGGCTAACCTATATGCTTCATGGGGTTGGAAGGTCATGGGGGGCCCATAACATTTTTTTGCTATGGGGCCCAGTCATTTCTAGCTACGCCTCTGGCCCCGCGGAAATTTTACATGCGGCCCCAAGCACTCTATTGATATTGAGCCCCAAAACCTACCAAGGGGAGCTGCAGTGTCAGGGAGATGTAATCAAAGTAAGAACATAGCTTTTTAAGGATTACCACTGTTTAATACACATATAGAGATGTTCATTATCAGCACAACACCAATAAAAAGTAAAAGAAAATGAATGAAGGAGGGCCCCTAGAGGGACCCTCTGGCCCAAGGGCCCCGGTGTGCTCGCAACCTCTACATGCCCTATTGCTACGCCACTGATTCAGATAGGTCAGAAACATCCCTTCCCTTGTGTCGCCACGGCTCCATGCCACAATAGTCTGCTAAAACATGAACACAAATACTTTGTGAATGTTGGAGCTGAACAAATGCAGCCTCCAGCCCTCCAATGTTCCTGCAATGCCTGTGTCTGTAGGTCACTCAGGCTCTGAGCATTGCTTTTATAGGTAAACAAGCAATTATAGGACTTCACAAAACAGTTCTGTAGTCACAAAACATCACTGGAGAGGCTTGTGTTTATTTCCTGTGTTTCATTTGTGTCTCTGAAGCAGTTAGAACAGATCTGTTTGAATTTTAAATGAATGAGCTCTTATGTAGTAGTGTTAAGATGTGTGCACTCACACAATAACAGTGTAAAGTGATTGCGACCCGATCCCATGGGTGACAGTTCCAGGCCAGAGATTATACACAGACATGTTTGTCACCTGCTGTTTATTATGTACTGTTGAACGTAGAGGTGAGGAGGGATGACAGCGCGGCACACCATGGAGTGTCTGCTAGTCTAGCCTGATGGGTAAGGAGAAGACCAATGGTCTCATACAGTACTGTCATCTAAAGATCCAGCATTTCAGATGTCTAAACAGTGTTGGGGGGGGGGGGCACTGTACACATGCTAGATTCATAGCGGAGTTGGACCCCAACAGCAGCCTCTGTTGAGTCCCCTCTTGTGCGTCTTTAATTAGCGTTTGAATTCTGTCTTCTTTGCTTTGCAATACATTTCTCTAGCTGGTTGTCTTCCTGCCTTTGAAGTTGTTTCCTGTTGAATTCAGTGGGTGAATATAAAATTCACATAAAACATAAAATATTTCAGAGCTGGTGACTGCAAATCACATCTTTTAGACTTGCCGGTTCTTTTCAATTCTAACCTTTCACCTTTTGCTAATCCTTCCTGCTATTGGCATAAGAGAGCATTGGAAACAGAGTGTGAGCTATTCTTATACTCATATTGCTGCAGCTGTTAGGATGAAAGTTATGCAGAGCAGTGCCAATAAACTGAAGGAGGGACTGTACACTCATTACTGAGCAATTTGTACAGGAGCTACGCACTTTACCTGTGTAGCTGCAGTAATCAGTATAGTGCCTGTACTCTCTCTATTCTCAAATAATGTTTTTTCCCGTTACAGTGCACAGAGCCGTAAGAACATGACAGCGCTATAAGCAACAGCTACCTATACTGGAGGATCCTCCTGCTTCTTACACTGGGGGCCCTCTGGCTACCTCTTATGAGGAGCTACCTCTGACTATCTATACTAAGAGGTCTTTCTGGCTACCTTTACTTGGGGAGCTACTTCTGGCTACCTATATTGGGGAGGCTACCTCTGACTTTCTAAAATAGAAGGGGGGAGGCTACTTCTGTCTACCTATATGGGGCCCTGTAGCTACCTATACTGAGGGGGATACTTCTACCTATCTATGTAGAGACCCTGTGGCTACCTATACTGGGAGGTACTTCTTCTGGCTGGGTCTTTCTGACACTTGGGGGTACCTCTGGCTACCGTTATTGGAGGGATACTTAATGATGGGCACCCCTCTGGCTACCTATAGATGGTGTGGGGGGTGGGGGGAGGGGCACAAAGCTGCCTTATAATTTTTTGGGGGGAGGTCCATCCAAAACTTTGCCATGGGGCCCCATGATTTCCAGCTATGTCCCTGCCTGAGAGCCCAAAGGTCGCAGCAATACAATATTTTTTATTGAGAGATTTTTCCAGTTTCTCTGAATCTTTTTAAGATAGCATGCATTGTAGTTGATAAAATCCCAAATTTATTTAGCAGTTTTAAGTTGATGATCATTATTCTTAGGTTGTTGCACTATTTTACCACACATTACTACACTATTGTACCCCTTTGCCATCTTCTCTTCTGAGATTTCTACTGATCTGATGCCAGTTAACCTAATTAGTTTTGAAACGTTCCACCAGAGTCCTTTCTTTAGCATCACACAAGTTTTCACTCTTGTGTTGCCCTTGTCTCAACTCTTCTGAAGCATGTTGTTAATGACAACTCAAAATGAGCATATACAGTATTTTTCTTAAAACAATCATATGATGTATTTGAGCTATTTCATTTAAATATAGGGTTTAAAGAATTGGCACATAATTGCATTCTGTTTTTACTTAAATTTTACACAGTGTCACAAGTATTTTGGAAGCATCATTGTCACATTGTTTTAATAATGCATGTCACCAACTAACCTTGCTGGTCTCAGCTGCTCAATCTGCTCTCTGTTAATGAGGGCTGCCATATTGCTGTTTGCAAAGGACTTTGCCTGCATCTGTGTGTTTGCTAGATGTGACACTACACAGCAATTTCCAGCAGAGCAATAACATATCCTGATTTACAGTATTTGGTGAATAGTAGCTGCATTTTGATAACTCCTTACAATGTTGTGCTGTAGAGGGAATTATTATTGTAATATGGATGTAAAGAATATTTTCCATATACTGTATATAGTGCTTGACTGTGTGTGTATTGTAGAAGTGAACATAGAGCAGGGTCTATGTAATTTTTTGCGGTGGTCATCTTGGAGCAGGGCAAGCTGAATGACGGCTCACCCTGCTGCCGCTGAAATTCCTGGCGGGATCAAATACTAAGTGTTTTAAGTGTTTTTAGGGCAGTATTGTATTGTGTAGTTTTGATACTTTAGCAACATTAATAAAGGTAATTAAATTTTGTATCCTCAGAGCGGCAGCATAGTATTTTTGTATTGAATTTGGATCAAATACTATTCCCCCTCTGAATCATAGCAACTTCGACGGAGAAGTAATTGTCGCAGACTATAACACTGCTCTAGCTGCACCAAACTCAGACGCTACCCGGCTGGCGATGTGCGCTGAGAAGAGGCGTCCCGCAGAGCAGTGCTTCTCTGTAACAGTTGCAGAAACAGATGGTGGGGCAGGAAAGCCTACAATCCACTGAGATGAAGCTGGTATAGAATACTGCTGACTTATATAAAAAATTATATTGATCTATGTGTATACCTTTGTCCAGGTTATTGACCTATGTATAGGACAACCCTTATTGGCAATAATTCCCATCTAGATTTTCTACACTATTCCATGGGAGAAGTCCCATTGTGATTTATTACCAATCCCCCAGTCTGTCTAGAACCTGGCCTGGTCTTACACACAATTTTTCATTCTGTAATAATGTGAACCTGAAGCGGAATTAGGAAAAACACAGTTAGATACCTATCTAAAGGGAAGGCTCTGGATCCCACTGACCCTTCCCAGTCCTTGCTACATACCCTCATTTCACCGCTGTTCCCCATTGACGTTATTCAACCTTGCTATCTATAGGGAGGGGAAGGGAAGGAACTGTCTGGGAGCTGTCTGGGTACATCTGGCTATATATAGGAAAGAGAAGGGGGGCATATCTGGCTATCTATTGGGGGGTCGTGACTTGAGTGGTGTGTTAAGGGGAGGAATTTAGGGCGTAAGAGCTTATGTGCCCATAGGCTCCTGAGCTGTAAATCCAGCCCTGAGTTGCCCACTCTCCAAACCTGGGACCTGCAATATGAATTTATTTTAATTTTTTATTTATTTATTTTTGTAAAATAAGTTTTTATTGTTTTCAAAAGGTATTATTTACAACTTCCATACAACACATCTGCAGAGGTTGTCTGGGCCTGGGGTGATTGCAAGCTGCAGAGGAATCAGCTGCATAGGAAAGGTGATTGGCCTTTGTCCTCCGAAGATTTGCCTTCACCTTATTAGTTAGATGCTTTTGGATGTGTTGACCACTTTTGGATGTGCTGAAGTTTCATAGACTATACAAGACTATGCAAGAGGTGCTTGCATATTGTTGATTTCCAGATATTCTCCAGAGTGATGTCACACATACACTGTTTGTGGTCCATTAGGTAAACAACTGACATCTACCCAATAGTAGGCCCAATCCAATTCACATTAATCAATAAAATGCCTTTTAAAGGGAACCTGAGACGGGGAGGGAAAGGAAAATGGTACATACTAGGGGCTTCTTTCAGCCCCCTCCAGGCTGATTGCTCCCTTGCTGTCCGCCTCCACCGCCTGCATCGTCTGGAATTCGGCCGTGAAAGTCGTCAGGTTTGGGATGCTCCGCGCATGCACCTCTATCATAGGTCTGCTACCGCTAATGGAAAAATTACAGGGGAGCACTCGTGGTCGGACTGCGCCTGCTCCGACTAGCCCCAACTGAAGGACTTTCGGGCCAAATTCCAGACAATCCAGGTGGTGGAGGAGGACAACGACGGGGGAGTGATCAGCCTGGAGGGGGCCAGGTATGTATCATTTTTCTCTCCCTCCCTATCTCAGGTACCCTTTAGGCCACCAGCAAGCAAGAAAATACTCATAATAATTTTCAATGTACTTTTTTCACCTACTTTTTTGGCATTTTTTCATTTGCAGATTGCTGAAAAGTTATTTTAAAAAGAAGATTCAAAATTATCATTATTATGAGAAAACTTAGGAGAAAAATGAATTTGATCAGATTTAGTCCCATTGATTGTCCACTTTGATTACCACTTTGCAGCACTGGAATCTGATTGGACACTGATCAGAATGCTGGCACCACCAGCTTTGTACTTAGCGATGCAGTACAAAGCTACGCCACCAACAGCTGCCCACTGCTCCTTGCCATGCCTGCCAGGATTGCTTCAAATAAAAATGGTGTTTCCCAATTAATGTTCCATCTGTAAAATGATTGAACATTGACTAAAGACCTTCACTTTTGATACTACTTTAGATCTGATGTTTTATTGAATTTAACAATCAATTAGAAAAAAATCAAATCGATTTAAATCAACCTTTTTACCTGTTGACAAGAGTTCAGGTGGGCAGAATCAATGTCATTTCCCTTGTGTCCTAAAAGGCTATATTCCAGCTATGCACAAATGTGACCATTATTCCCTGTACTGTAAATAACAATGTGGTACTGTGCTTCTTCACTGCTTCGGGTCAATTAAACATTTCTAAACTAAAAGAAACTCAGCACATTAATGTTTGCAACATGGTGCCTGATTATTTTCTGTTAATTTAATCCCTTCATCAAACGGTTTATGGCTTCATCTGAACACACCTTGATGTGGCTGCTCACTGAGCATAACGGTAAACAAAGGCTTTGCAACAATGCCAATATTTTTCATGCTCTGCAGAAATACTTATTTTTCCTTTCTAAACATGCTTAAAGCAAACCTGACCTGAACAGAGACTTCTGAGATAATAATTGTATGTGTAATTGTATGTGTAGTAGTGATGGTAAATAGAACTTGGAGTCGCACATTTATATTTTCAGGTTAAGGGCTGCAATTCTAAGCCTGGGTTCACATTGCATACAAAGCAGTTAATTTGGTTAATGGCGGCTGTCTTTTAAAATGGGTGCCACGTAGACTGCAATGTTAAGCAGTAGAATATTGTTAATTTTACTGATATTCCACTAGCAGTTTTCCTTGGCCCCCCAATTACTGCACTGCACTTTTTACATGTACACCATTGCACCAGATACGCAACAGTGCATTCACAGCTTATTCGATCAGGATATGCTGCATTACGTCATAGTGTCCATCGTTGCATTCACATGTGCATCCAGTCCCCTGCTGCTGCCACATGTCCAATCCACTTGTTGCCATCAAATTCAGCTCCACTGCCGCTGCTGCCACCACCGCTCTAGTTCTCTGCAGAGGAGGAGCGCCGGTATACAGAGCAGAGACCTGGCAAAAGGGTTATGGGGCTCCCCACTGGATTGCAACAGACCAATGGGAATCCTCACTCCACCAGGAAAGATTCTCATTGGTCCACCACTCCCTGGGGAGAAAGGATTCCCATTGATCTGTTTCAATCCATTGGGGAGCCCCATGCTTCTGTCAGGACTCTGGCAGATCTGTATACCAGCGCTTCTCCCCTGCAGTGGACCCGAGTGACAGTGCCAGCAGAGGCAGTGCACTCAAGGTGACAAAAGACAGGTTAGTAAAGTGGCAACATGTATGCAGTGTATTCAGGTTTAAGGGTTAGGCATTAGGTAGCTAGTTTGTGTAGTGGGGGGGGGGGAGGAAGTTTATGGGTTAGGCATCGGGGGAGAGTTCTGTATTCGGTATTTAATGCCTATAGTTTACTATCGACCTTACTACGCACCCAAATTTCCAGTCGCCCTTAATTAGCGTATGCCTGAATTGTACAGCTTACATTAAGATGCCTCAAACCAGGCAACAAATTCAATCTTGAATTGTCCAATTTTGGTGATTCTTTGCAAATAGTTCATGTTCTTAGCTGACAGGAGTGGCATCCAGTGTGGTCTTCTATTGTTGTGGGCCCATCTGCTTCAAGGTTTGATGTGTTGTGTGTTCAGAGATGATATTCTGCATTCCTTGGTTGTAACAAGAGATTTTTCAGCTACCACTGCAGCTTTTTTTTTTTTATCTCAAACCAATCTGCCCATTCTCCTCTGACATCAACAAGGCATGTTCATCTACACAGCTGCCACTCACTGGATATTTTTTCTTTTTCAGACCATTCTCAATAAACCCTAAAGATGGTTGTTTATCAAAATCCCAGTAGACTGGCAGTTTCTAAAATACTCAGAGCACCCTTCTGGCACCAGCATACCAACAATGATGCTACATTCAAAGTCAATTAATTTACTCTTTATTCCCCATTCTGATGCTTTGAGTGACTTTCAGCAACTTGTGTGCATCATGTGTAGATGCCTAAATGTAGTGAGTTGCTGCTATGTGATTGGCTGCTTAGCTTTTTGTATGTACAAGCGAATGAACACACACACATACATATTATAATTATAGCTAAAAGATACTGAGAAATGGAATGCAGCAGTTACAGAAAACAACTGTTGATATGGATAAAACAGTTACAATCATAAAATGCTATTAAGATCATTAGAATTAGATTATAAGAATATGACTTTCCAGAACTGGCTTATTGGCTTGATCTGTCTCATTACCCACTCACCTCAGTTGCAATTCTGATAGTGATGTCAGTTTACTGTCTAGTAGTTATTGGCCTGGCGAGAGATAATAGCAGAATCACAGTACTGCGGTGACAGTCTGTGGCTTTGAGTGAGAGAGAGACAAAGAAATCTGACATGTCTACTTTTATAGTCAACATAGATACAAATAAGCACTAACCTAATAGGCGTTTGAATTACCAGGTAATTAGTGGTAGTGACTAGAAAGAGGAGTAATATAGAATATTATATTAGTATGTCTGCAGATTTCATAATCTAGTTTATTACCAACCCTATCTTGACTCAAGGACACTGGAATTACAGTAATGACCAGGAAAGTATAATATGCTAGATTAGAATTATTATATAGAGGATGGATTGTAAACGCCAACATTGTTATGACAAAAATGTACCTAATTTCCCTTAGCACTAATAAACCACTCTCAGTTCACCTTGACAGCAGATGTGTGCAGTTATCACGCAGTTTAGTGTGCAGATTCTGTCTCCTACTCACCTGGTTGCTGCCCATATGATGGAGTGTGGTTTTCCAAACGGGTTTGAGGTCAGCAGGTGCCAGGCAGTAATCCAAACTGCTGTACATGTAACGTTTGGTGGGCAGTTACCGTCTGCCGAGATTGGACTAAACTGGTATGGCACTGTGTTAAAGGGGTACCTGAAGTAATGGAACATAATAAGATAAATATGTGTGCACAATCCTAATCCTACTTGGGACTAGTCTGTGTTCCATTTTTCTTTTTTTCTCACTGTAAGGGTTAAGAATACAGGGCTGTAAATAACACTTTCTCTGCAGAGGAAGAGACTGCATAACTCTCATTGATAACTAATTGCAGGCAATAAAACATTTGCATAGCAGATAAACAATTCTAAGAGCAGGCAACAGATTAAAATAGGCTCATAGCTCAAGGCTTTTCTGTAATGTAAACCTGTTCGCATTCACCAGAGACAATAACATCTTTGAACCTAGAGTTGTAGCTTTTAAACACAAAATAGTAAAGGACAACTGAGGTGACATGTGACATGATGAGTTAGACATGTGTATGTAAAGTGGCAAGCACACACATGACTATGCTGTGTTCCTTTTTTTCTTTCTCTGCCTGAAAAAGTTAAACATCAGGTAATTGACAGCTTCTGCCTTGGTCAGGACTGGGTCAGCCTGAGTCAGACTATGGCGTAACCTTCACTGATAAGTAAGTACAGTCATAAAACACTTTCCTGCCAGTTAATGGCTTCTGAGAGCAGGAAAGAGATAAAAAGGTTCAATAATTCATAGATTTGAGCTCTGACATACTTTAACCTTCTTGGCAGTAACCCCGAGCTGAGCTCGGGGTAAGCCGCCGCGGAGGATTTCTCAGGCCCTGCTGGGCCGATTTTCCTAATTTTTTTTTTAGAACACGCAGCAAACACTTTGCTTGCTGCATGTTCGGGTAGATCGCCGCCGCTCGCCGCCGATGCACCGCTACCCGCCGCGATACAGGCCCCCCCGCATACCCCTTGCGCAGCCTGGCCAATCGTTGCCAGGCTGTGCTATGGGGTGCATCGGGACTCCCTGTGACGCCGATGACGTCACTCCGTTCGTCACCATGGCAGCGGGGGAAGCCCTGAAGGAAATCCCATTTAGAACGGGATTTCCAGATGGACTTCATCGCCGGCGGCGATCGGAGGGGTAGGAGGGAGGCCGCAGGGAGGGGGGAATCATGTAGCTAGAGCTAGGCTAGCTACATGATGAAAAAAAATTAGGCTTAAAAAACCTCCCGCAGCCGTGCAGCTGGAGGGTTAATGAAGGTGTCATTATGCAGAGACAATGAAACAGTAAAAAAAAATTTGATTTAACCTGCTGGGCGGTCTGGACGAGCTCAGCTCGTCCAGTACCGCCGGAGCCTGCCGCTCAGGCCCTGCTGGGCCGATTTGGCTGAAATAAAAAGCAGCACACGCAGCCGGCACTTTGCCAGCCGCGTGTGCTGCCTGATCGCCGCCGCTCTGCGGCGATCCGCCGCGAGCAGCGGCGAAAGAGGGTCCCCCCAGCCGCCTGAGCCCAGCGTAGCCGGAACAAAAAGTTCCGGCCAGCGCTAAGGGCTGGATCGGAGGCGGCTGACGTCAGGACGTCGGCTGACGTCGATGACGTCACTCCGCTCGTCGCTATGGCGACGATGTAAGCAAAACAAGGAAGGCCGCTCATTGCGGCCTTCCTTGTTTATTCTGGGCGCCGGAGGCGATCGGAAGAACGCCTCCAGAGCGCCCTCTAGTGGGCTTTCATGCAGCCAACTTTTAGTTGGCTGCATGAAATAGTTTTTTTTTTATTAAAAAAAAACCCTCCCGCAGCCTGCCTGGCGATCTTAATAGAACGCCAGGCAGGTTAAATATAAAATAAAACTGAGATATCTTCAAAAGTCATTTTTAGGAGACTGAGGATAGATACAATTGTTTTTCTTATCAATTTATTTTCACCTCGGATGTCCTTTAACCACTTCACCACTGAGGGGTTTTACCCCTTGAGCACCAGAGCAATTTTCACCTTTCAGCGCTCCTTCCATTCATTCGTCTATAACTTTATCATTACTTATCACAATGAAATGAACTATATCTTGTTTTTTTTCACCACCAATTAGGCTTTCTTTAGATGGGACATTATGCCAAGAATTATTTTATTCTAAATGTGTTTTAATAGGAAAATAGGAAAAAATGTGGGAAAAAATTTATTATTTTTCAGTTTTCGGCCTTTATAGTTTTTAAATAATGCATGCTACTGTAATTAAAACCCATGAAATGTATTTGCCCATTTGTCCCGGTTATAAAACCATTTAAATTATGTCCCTATCACAATGTTTGGCGCCAATATTTTATTTGGAAATAAAGGTGCATTTTTTTCAGTTTTGCGTCCATCCCTAATTACAAGCCCATAGTTTATAAAGTAACAGTGTTATACCCTCTTGACATAAATATTTAAAAAGTTCAGTCCCTAAGGTAACTATTTATGTATTTTTTTTATTGTATTTTTTTTTTATTACAGGTAATGAGTTAATTTTTAATGTATAACTAATGTATTTGTATATGAAAAATGCTTTAGGGTGTAGTTTTACTATTTGGCCACAAGATGGCCACAGTAAGTTTTTGTTTATACGACCTGCAAGCGTACAGGAAGTACGCTTGCAGGAAGTTCAGGTAGGCTGGGCAACTTTTTTTTTCACAATGATCGCGCTGCTTCTCGTAGAAGTAGCTGATCATTGCGGGGGGCTTAGATCAACGAACGGGAAATGTTTTCCCCGTTTATTGATCTCCAGGCGAGCAGGCGGCGGCGTGCACGAGCGCGGGGGCACGTGGACGAGCGAGCGGGAGCGCGGACATCGGCGGGAGCGGCGTCAGGTACGGATTTCTCCGTCCCTTGGTGGTAACAGGGTGGAAAAAGGGACGGAGAAATCCGTACCGCTGGGGGTAAAGTGGTTAAAGGGACTCTGAGCTGTGTCCTAAAAAAGAAAACGGGACTCACCTGGTGCTCCAGCCCACTGTAGCCCACGAGGTCCCCTGCATCCTCCCGGCCCCCTCCGTGGTCCCGCTGGGGGCTCCGGTAATGCGCTGACTTCAGGTGAAGTCACGCGTGCTCGCCCCCTGCTGTTTACCCATTGCATCATCACACCTGCCACCATAAGAATCCGGCGCATGCGTGGTTCAGTCTTTAGAGAACTACGCATGCACAAGACTCTTATGGCGGTCGGCGTGATGACGTGATGGGTACGCAGCAGGGGTGAGCATGCGTGACTTCACCTGCAGTCGATGAAGTAGAGTGCGGAGGGGGCCAGAGGTGAGACAGATGGGGGGCACTGGAGGCACAGGGTGCATAGAGAAGGGGGACAGAGATGGCACCGTGTTTCCACTTATGGACAGATTCAGGTTAAGAACAAACCTACAGTCTCTATCTTCTTAACCGGGGACTACCTGTATGTATGTGTATATGTACCTATTGTGAACCCTGAATTGTACACATAATTACAGCGCAGAAATAACTGGTGCACAGACTTCAATGAGAAACATGCTTTCAGAGGTACAGTGTGAGCTCCCTGAAGCGCTCAGTGTCATTATATGAGCTGTGACAGATGCTAGTGCTGTACTAAATATTCACACACAGGCACATGCACGCAATGTACCTCTAGACAATCCCAGTGGGTATGCATGTTACAGGAACAGCACACGATGCTGCCAGGCAGGTGAAGAGGTAGCCAATGTAAGCAGTACAGTGCTGTTCTGTCTCTAGGACATCATTATACAGCAACTCATTTAAAACCCAGGAATATTAACATATTGTTAATAGGATCATTAGTGTCCCGCAGGTCCATCTATTACATGCTCGTGTCTGTAAGATCTAGGAGTCACACTCAACAATAATGAGAATTCAGCAGCTCAGAGCTATGCAGCAGAATGAGGGTTCTGCAAGAGAGATAGAGGAATTTTAGAAATGCACTGCTCTATATGGTAATCAGTGTTCCCACATAGCTCAGTAATGTCATATACTTCCTTCCTCTTTAAGCGAATAAAGCTGTGATGAGTACAGGTGTCAGAGGTGACAATGAAAGAAAAAAACACACTGTGGGGGCGAGACCTAAATTAAAATAGATTTGGTTGTGGAAATGTTTTTGAGAAGCCATTATTTAGAAAGTGTGCAGTCTGACACCTTGTGGCTAGTAGCAGCACAGCATCACATCTGTTTGGCATGAACAATTGCTGACAGTCCATAGGTATAGCATATATGGACAGGAAAATAGCTATATTCATCTTGGATTTGATGGCAGTAACATGCAGTGCAGGAGATTTGGGCGCAGCAGGCGCCACCGTAGACCATAATCGGAATTACAGCTATAGCAGCGTACAGAGAGCAACTTCGGCGCCGTCAGAAGACGGAGCTGAAGTTACTTTTAAAACACTGTAATTTGGCCACCAGCGATAGCTGTCAGCCGGACTACATCATTCCCCACCATCCACATGGACCTGGAGGGGGAATAGTTATTAAAGGGAACCTAAACTGAGAGTGATATGGATGTTTCCTTTTAAACAATACCAGTTGCCTGGCAGTCCTGCTGATCTCTTTGGCTGCAGTGGTGGTTGAATCACACCCCTGAAACAAGCATGCAGCTAATCCAATCTGACTTCCGTCAGAGCACTTGATCTACATGCTTGTTGAGGGACTGTGGCTAAAAGTATTAGACACGCCGGATCAGCAGGAGAGTCAGGAAACTTGCATTATTTTAAAAGGAAAAATCCATATCCTTCTCAGTTTAGGTTCCCATAAAGCCACCACAACTTGTGCAGGAGCCAGGTAAGCCATATATCGGCTGTATCCTGCGCCCAAATCTCCCGGCGATGATTTCATTTGTACGTGTAACACGTTTCAAAAAACAAGGGCATGGTTACCGCTATGTTGCATTACCATTTTGGGAATAAGGATTTAAACTACTTGTTCCTTTGCATTATTTTGTTCTTATGCACTAAATGTTGTTAGTGGGTGACAGGTTTAGACTGCAGGCAGTTTATCACCTTGACTCTTTTACTGTGGGGCCATGCTGTTGTAATACATGCAGAAAGCAGTCTAGCATTGCCATTCAAAAAAAAAAAGAATGTCCAATTGTCCATCCCTATAAAAGAGGTCATGTCATCTGTCAGCTTATGGTCAGCCAGACAGTGCCTCTTCTCTTTAGCCCAGAGGATGCATTGCCTATTATTTCCCAAAGAGATTTCAGATTTTGATTTGTTAGACGACAGGACAGTTCTCCACGTCACCTCAGTGCATCTTAAATGAGCTCGGGCCCAGCGTAGGAGGCAGTGTTTCTGGAGCATGTGCACAAATGATTTCTTCTTTGCATTATAGAATTTTACCATTGCTACTGCAAGCAGTGTACTGCAGGTAACGCTATTAGCGCGGCTCGCAGTACATGGTTACTGCAAGTGTTACTATGGTAACGCCCATTGTAACACACACGTTAACATAGTAACACTTGCATTAATCATGTACTGCGGATCGTGCTAATAGTGTAACTCGGGGAAACTGCTGGCATAGTAACGGTAATGTTGTCATGCACTGCATGTGCACAGCAATATTACCAGCGCTCACTGCATCATCCCCACTGTCCCTTAACTAGCTGTATTGTACTCCCACCATAGAGGACTGTCTTTTCTCAGAGATATTGTATACAACATATTTAATTACTGTACAAGGCCAACTTAGCAGTTGTGTTATAATGAGTCCATTGTCCACCCTCCACAAAAAATTACCTTCATTTCATGACATTTTGCAATTTTCAAATTTTTCCACATTTTGACTGACTGTTACTCTGTCCATAAGCTGTCTATCACACAAAATTACAATTTGCTTGTTGTTACTTTAACCGTGATTTTAATAAAACATACAAAGTCTTTTGGAAGTTCTCCTACATATACTTATCAAATTTGACGGTTCTAACATGTATTGGGGCTTTGCTGTTAGTTGCTTCCTCTTGAGGCAATAATTATACCGGCTGCAAATGTGCTTGATAAGATTTCGCCAAAGTACTTAGAAAGTGGCTTGACAATCTGCTCAGATATGAGTTGCATTGCAGCTGCTGCGTGACCCCGTGAAAACTAGCAGGCTAAATGTTCCCACTCCATGCTATTGCAGCACATTCGTTAGTGACAGAGCAAACAATGCTTAGGCATAATTGCAGGAAGATGTTGAGAAACACCATAAAAACAGCGGGACGACTTTTTAAGAATATACAGTACTGCATATCTAAGCATCAAAATACATGACTATGGTAAGTTGCAAGGCAGATTCACCCATCTCATGTGATAAGCAGAAGACTATTCACATATTGGCTGAATTAGGAAGCAGACCACAGCAGTATTCCAGCTGTAACCATCAGGCAAGTGTCATGCGTGAGTGTAGCTATGTTCTTCCTGTAGAGACCTTAGATAGAGGAGAAGCCGGTGCTAAGGGACGTAGCCAAATCAAATACAAACCACTATTATTGCATTGCGCTACAAATACATACATACACAAAGCAAAGTGTGACACAGACAACGATATAAAGCACTATAGAAAAATACTAGAAGTGCTACTACCGTGTTTCCCTGAAAATAAGACACTGTCTTATATTAATTTTACCTTAAAGGGACTCCAAACACCTCTCATGGGCATGCCTTTAAGACTCCAACCAGTACTGCAAAGTACTTAAAGATGCATACCTTTCTGTAGCTTGTGCTCTCCTCTTTCATTTGATGCCTGAATCGCCGTTCTACACCAAATAGTTTTCGTTCTATTTCAATTTAAAAATTGCAGCTGCCATCTTGGCTATGTTATAACTTCCAGGTCACCCCTGTCTTCTCTGTTAGGCCTCCTTTCCATGGACTGTTGAACTGTGTGCTCAGCAAGCAGTTGCCAGGCTGCAGTGAGCAGTTACCAGGCAGCAAAAAGCAGTTACCCTGGCAGTGAGCATGTGTGAGAGTTTGAGAGGCATTTCACTGCCTACCAACAGTCCATGGAAAGGAGGCCTTAGAGAAATGCATCACTGAATGAAGCAGGAAGAGAAAGTGACACGCATGGCCATTGCAAGGGACTCCTCCAGAGGGGTCATAGCACAACTTTGTTGGAAGTTGTCTGGCTAAAAGGCATGCCCATGATAGGTGCTTGGAGTCCCTTTCAAAATATGTGCTAGGGCTTATTTTTGGGGAGGTCTTATATTTTGTGGGGGTAGGCAGATCCCCCTTTAGTATTTAGCCAGATCTCCCCCAGTATATAGCCAGAAACCCCTAGTGTATACCCAGACACCCTCCCACCCCCAGTATATAGCCAGAACCCCCTAGTATGTAGCCAGTATAAATAGACATATCCCCCCCCCTCCCCAGCTGGCCCCCTCCTCCAGAAAGATAGATCCCCCTCCGGCTTACACAGTGCATAATTCAAACCTCAAATCAGCGGGGAAAGGCAGCAAAACGTTTACACTATCAACGCTGCCGTATACAGGAAGTGATCTCTGTTTACCTCCTGTGTACAGCGGCGCTGTTACTATACAACTTTAGCTGCCTTTCCCCGCTCATCTGGGATCTGAGGGAGATCCGATTTGCTGGAGGAGGGGGGGCAGCGGCAGGGAGGTAAATCGGCAGCAGCGATGGTGCAGCATCATCGGGGGGTGTGCAGCTAGGTCTTATTTTTGGGGGATGTCTTATATTTCAAGCATGCTTGTAATATAAGATAAGTCTTATTTTCAGAGGATGTCTTTTATTTTATTTTAAGACAGTAGCGGAGGGTATTAGTCTAATAAAAAAAATAAATAAATAAAAAGCTGTATATTTCCTTCTTCATATTCATCCATTCTCTATCCCACATCTGTCAGCACACAGGCAGACACTTCATGCATCTGAATCTCAAACTAGGCACAATTTGGGTTCTAACAATTTATATAACGGGAACACATGCAGGCATGAACCAACTTTTCAAGGGGCATCGCATTTTCACTCCATTTAAAGTAATGGGATGTAAAGGCATGGGGACAACTGAGCTACAGCCCCAACCAAGGCCACAGTGGCTTTAGGACACATGCTAACAAATAAGCCTAGCTGTGCTCTTCTTGCAGAGACCATAGAGAACGTGCAGTTGCAAAGGGATGTAGCCAAGTGAAATCTGAGTACAGCCCAGGTGTGTACTGCACTTGGGTAAGTATAGAAGCAGAGTATTGTACGGTGTTAGCCATCAGTAAAAGTAAGACGTTTTATTAAGTTGTATAAGGCATCTTAAGGAGATGTAGTATGTATGTTTGCAAAAATAAAAATAAAAAAATGTATGCATCCCCTTTTGATGTTGCATGTACAGTACTGTATACAGAATAGCTGTGTGCTCCAACATCTTGTACAGGATTCTAATACAGGATTCGAGTCTGATGAAGGCGGAATAGCAGAAAGCTTACTCTTATTTATTTTAAATTAGCCAATAAAATAGTATCATCCTGATTCAAAACTTCTTGCGTACGTATAGAGAGTATATACATAAATTGCATAAGTGTAAAGCATGTGTGTTCATAGCATATGTCAGTGGACACTCACTGCAGGGGCATACTTACAGAATGTGTGTGTACAGCGTGTAGTAGGTAAGTGTAATATACATCTTATATGTATGGTTTGGGTATAAATATTATATATATATGTATATAAATTATATATATATATATATATATATATATATATATATATATATATAAATATATATATATATATATATATATACAGTGGGTTACAAAAGTATTCGGTCCCCTTGAAGTTTTCCACATTTTGTCACATTACTGCTACAAACATGAATCAATGTTATTGGAATTCCACGTGACAAACCAATACAAAGTGGTGTACACATGAGAAGTGGAACGAAAATCATTCATGATTCCAAACATTTTTTACAAATAAATAACTGCAAAGTGGTGTGTGCATAATTATTCGGCCCCCTTTGATCTAAGTGCAGTCAGTTGCCCATAGACATTGCCTGATGAGTGCTAATGACTAAATACAGTACACCTGTGTGTAATCTAATGTCAGTACAAATACAGCTGCTCTGTGACGGCCTCAGAGGTTGTCTAAGAGAATCTTGGGAGCAACAACACCATGAAGTCCAAAGAACACACCAGACAGGTCAGGGATCAAGTTATTGACAGTCTTAGGCTACAAAAAGATTTCCAAAGCCTTGAACATCCCACGGAGCACTGTTCAAGCGATCATTCAGAAATGGAAGGAGTATGGCACAACTGTAAACCTACCAAGACAAGGCCATCCACCTAAACTCACAGGCCGAACAAGGAGAACGCTGATCAGAAATGCAGTCAAGAGGCCCATGGAGACTCTGGACGAGCTGCAGAGATCTACAGCTCAGGTGGGAGACTCTGTCCATAGGACAACTATTAGTCATGCACTGTACAAAGTTGGCCTTTATGGAAGAGTGGCAAGAAGAAAGGCATTGTTAACAGAAAGCATAAGAAGTCCCGTTTGCAGTTTTCCACAAGACATGGGGGGGGGGGGGGACACACACAGCAACCATGTGGAAGAAGGTGCTCTGGTCAGATGAGACCAAAATGGAACTTTTTGGCCAAAATGCAAAACGCTATGTGTGGCGGAAAACTAATACTGCACATCACTCTGAACACACCATCCCCACCGTCAAATATGGTGGTGGCAGCATCATGCTCGGGGGGTGCATCTCTTCAGCAGGGACAGGGAAGCTGGTCAGAGTTGATGGGAAGATGGATGGAGCCAAATACAGGGCAAACTTGGAAGAAAACCTCTTGGAGACTGCAAAAGACTTGAGACTGGGGCGAGGTTCACCTTCCAGCAGGACAACGACCCTGAAAATAAAGCCGGGGCAACAATGGAATGGTTTAAAACAAAATATAGTTATGTGTTAGAATGGCCAAGTCAAAGTACAGATCTAAATCCAATCAAGAATCTGTGGCAAGATCTGAAAACTGCTGTTCACAAACGCTGTCCATCTAATCTGACTGAGCTGGAGCTGTTTGGCAAAGAAGTATGGGCAAGGATTTCAGTCTCTAGATGTGCAAAGCTGGTAGAGACATTACCCTAAAAGACTGGCACCTGTAATTGCAGCAAAAGGTGGTTCTACAAAGTATTGACTCAGGGGGCCGAATAATTACGCACACCCCACTTTGCAGTTATTGATTTGTAAAAAATGTTTGGAATGATGTATGATTTTCGATCCACTTCTCACATGTACACCACTGTATTGGTCTTTCACGTGGAATTCCAATATAATTGATGCATGTTTGTGGCAGTAATGTGACAAAATGTGGAAAACGTCAAAGGGGCCGAATACTTTTGCAACCCACTGTATATATATATATATATATATATATATATATATATATATATATATATATATATATGTTACGGCCAGAACCCGAAGTCTGGCCACTTCGGGTTCTGGCCGGTCAGAATGCGAAGTGGCCGCTCTCTGTGGCCAATATACAAAACGCTGCTCAATTTTGGACTTTGGCCAGCCAGATCGCGTACTAACTAAGTGTGGCCGGCCAAGTCCCGAAGCTCACCTCTCCCCTTTCCCTGCTCTGCCTCAGGCTGTCAGCTCTGTTCTGTCCCCTCTCGCGCTGTTTTCCGGCTGTCAGCTTTCCTTACAAGGACCCCTGGGCTGCCCTAATGATGCCGGCTGCTTTATGTCCCCGAGGTCCGTGCTGGCTGCTTTCTGCTCCAGCGACCACCGGCTGCCAGAGGGTGGAGGAGGGAGGAATGTCCCGAGGTGTACGCTCTGTCTGCCGCCTGCTTCAGCGACCACAGGCTGCCAGAGAAAGGAGGAGGGAGGAATGTCCCAGAGGTGTCGGAGCTGTCTGTGTTCAGGGAGGTGAGAAAGAATGAAGGGGGGGGGGGGCGGGAGGAATGTCCCACTGTCCCCAAGTCACTCCATTTAAGGACCCTGCGGCCTGCTTTCTGGATAACACAGGGCTCAGGGGATGGACACGGGGAGAATGAAGGGGGAGGAATTTGATAGGAGGATGGACCAATTAATGTAATAGATGGGGGGGGGGGGAGTTTATGGATAATTGAGGGGAGAAGTAATCAAAAGATCACTATTTAAAGGGAAGGTTCAGGGGCTGTTAACAAAAAATAAAAATCAGCATCCACTTACCTGGGGCTTCCTCCAGCCTGTGGCAGGCAGGAGGTGCCGCAGGCTCCCGGTGGTCTCCGGTGGCCGACCCGACCTGGCCAGGCCGGCGGCCAGGTCGGGCTCCTTCCGCGTTCCAAAATGCGCCTCACGGCGGCGCGCTGACGTCATCGGACGTCCTCCGGGCTTTACTGCGCAGGCTCAGAACTACTGAGCCTGCGCAGTAAAGCCCGGAGGACGTCCGATGACGTCAGCGCGCCGCCGTGAGGCGCATTTTGGAACGCGGAAGGAGCCCGACCTGGCCGCCGGCCTGGCCAGGTCGGGTCGGCCACCGGGAGCCTGTGGAGCGGCGCCGAGGGCACCTCCTGCCTGCCACGGGCTGGAGGAAGCCCCAGGTAAGTGGATGCGGATTTTTATTTTTTGTTAACAGTCCCTGAACCTTCCCTTTAAAAGACAGAAAGGAGAGGAGGATAAGGAAAATATGTGAACATATATGCTGGGAACCCTTGCCTGAAGTGCCTGATACTGAGGGAACAGGTAATATTACATCATGTGTGCCTTTCACTTCACTGTGTGTGTTTGTAATGTTCCCACCTGCACCTGCGTGAGGTGTTTCTGACAGAGCTAGAAGTTTGTAGTTGTTCTGCTACTGCTGCTTCATTTTTGTGGGAATTCTGCTATCGTTGCCAAGATAATATAATATTTTCTTCTACTTTGTGCTGCGGCTGCCATTCTGTGGTGTTTTCGTGAACTTTCTGTGGTAGCTTGGTGTAGATTCTTCTGCTGCAGCCATTCTGTGGTGCTAATTTGAACATTCTGCTGCACCTCCCTTTCCGCAGTTCTTCCGTTCTTGTGAGATTTGTGCATTTTGGACTTTGGCCGTCTGACTTTGGCCATTTTGCAAACTGGCTGGCCAAAGTCAGAAATTTTCAGCATTTTGGACTTTGGCCGACGTCAAATCGGCCAGTTCTAGAAACGGCCGGCCAATTCTAGAATTGGCCGATTTCTGGTTTTGGCCATAACATATATATATATTATATATACACAGTATACATATTTCACTATAACTAACAAAATCATTGCCATCTGTTTGCTCACCCAACCTCTTTTTGTGTGTGGCTTTAGCAAGGGACTTATCCAGTGACCATTACTTTTGATTTGCTTTTGAGGATTTGATGAAAATGTGACTTTGCACAGTCTCTACACTCACACTAAGTAGGCCTACCCAGCAAAATGTTGCATAAAGCCCCCCTCTCCATACAAAAAAAAATGCAGCACATCACATAAATAGGCAATATTACCTGGCTTCTGTGCTTGCTGGTCTGGCTTTCTGCTGGACAGGCTGTCCTGCTGCCTGGTTGTCTGGCAGTCCCCCCACATAGCATACCCTGATCTTCTAGGTGACCCCCTCCCATGCCCCCACAGGCCTCCCATTGCGGCACCACAATTCCCAGCATGTCCCCGTAGACGAACCACAGCTCCCTACATGCCCTCATAAAGGCATCACAGCGCCCAGCATGAAACCACAGCACCCATCATGCCCCCATAGAGGCACCACAGCTCTATGGGGGTATGGTTGGAGCTATGGTGCCTTTATGGTGACATCCTGGGAGCTGTGATGCCTCATTGGGGGCATTCTGGGTGCTCTGTGGGGCATGCTGGTTCTGTGTGGTGCCATACTGGGTGCTGTGGTGCCATGCTGGGTGCCATGGTGCATCTATGGGACATGTTGGATGCAGTGGTGCTCACCGCCAGGTCGTGATCACGCTTACGCGTGGATTCACGACCATTTTGACGCCTGCCGCCTCGGACACGCTAAGCCGTGAATAGATTTTCAACCACGAAAATCTGCTTCGGCTTCGCGTGAATGCGAACAGAAATCCGCATTCACGCTCGTGAAACCCGGCGCTGAAGTCGTGGTTAGCGGAAATGCGTCAAACTATGCGGAAGTGACACATTGCAGGCCAATCAGAGGGCCCCAGCCAGGCCCTAGCAACCAATCACAGGAGGGGAGCTATGCCCTCCCCTCCTGAAAATAAAGCGGTGGCTATGATGGAAAAGCTCTGTCCTTGCTAGACTGTGGTGCTGAGAGGATTATCTCCAGGCCATTGTTGTTTGAGCATGTGCATTTATTGTGTTAAAAACAAAGCGTTTTTTTTGCTAACACTGCTCTTATACTGTACACAGTTAGCTAGTCAGTGAGTGATTGCTGTAGTTAGTTGTAGTCAGTGTAGTGTAGTGGGAGTGTGGGAGTCTAGTGATGATTTAACTGTGTGTAGTGCAGGCAGGTTCAGTGCTGCAGTGTAGTCAGTGTAGTGGGAGTGGGGATTATCTGTGTGTAGTGCAGGCAGGCAGGTTAGTGCAGCTGCAGTGTTCACTTGTATATTCCAGTGACAGTTATACACTTGTACTATTTGCAGGCAGCCAGTCACACCGCCGGCGCCGCCATTCTCTGCCAGCGCTGTTCATTCATTCTGTCAGTGACCTTGTGCCGTGCCCAGTGCCCACTGCTCGCTCGCTGGCATATAAGCATCTCATTACACACTTGTATATTATTTCAGTGACAGTTATACACTTCACTTGTACTATTTGCAGGCAGCCAGTCACACCGCCGGCACCGCCACTCTCTGCCAGCGCTGTTCATTCATTCTGTCAGTGACCTTGTGCCGTGCCCAGTGCCCACTGCTCGCTCGCTGGCATATAAGCATCTCATTACACAGTGTGACATCCTTGTGTGCCCACTGCATTCTTCAGTGACCTAGTTGTATATCCAGTGCCCACAGCTGTGCCCACTGCATCCTTCAGTGACCTTGTACTGTGCCCACTGCATCCTTCAGTGACCTAGTTGTATATCCAGTGCCCACTGCTGTGCCCACTGCATCCTTCGGTGACCTTGTACTGTGCCCACTGCATCCTTCAGTGACCTAGTTGTATATCCAGTGCCCACTGCTGTGCCCACTGCATCCTTCAGTGACCTTGTACTGTGCCCACTGCATCCTTCAGTGACCTAGTTGTATATCCAGTGCCCACTGCTATGCTCACTGCATCCTTCAGTGACCTTGTACTGTGCCCACTGCATCCTTCAGTGACCTAGTTGTATATCCAGTGCCCACTGCTGTGCCCACTGCATCCTTCAGTGACCTTGTACTGTGCCCACTGCATCCTTCAGTGACCTTGTTGTATATCCAGTGCCCACTGCTGTGCCCACTGCATCCTTCAGTGACCTTGTACTGTGCCCACTGCATCCTTCAGTGACCTAGTTGTATATCCAGTTCCCACTGCTGTGCCCACTGCATCCTTCAGTGACCTTGTACTGTGCCCACTGCATCCTTCAGTGCCGTTGTACTGTGCCTGGTGCATCCTTCAGTGACCTTGTACTGTGCCCACTGCATCCAGTGATTCATTACTAGCAACATGTCTGGCAGGGTTTCGCAGGGTGAGAGGAAAGGGAGTTCAATTGCCTCAGCCACTTCTGGGACTGCTCCACGTCCAGGGAGAGGACGCCCAGCTGTACGTGGTCGTGATGCAGCAGAAAGGGGGGCAGCAAAGCCTGGGCCGAGTCAGCGGACGCCATTGTCCAAATATTTTAAAGTTTCTGGTCCCCGTGTGGTGGTTGAGCAAATGGAACCTGACGTACTCATGGACATCATGACTTCCTCCCAGACCTCTACTGTGAGCACCACTCCAAGCAGCAGCAGCAGCAGCAGCCAACGTCCCACGCTTGTTGTGACATCCACCCCAGCACCAACTGGTCAGCAGCCCTCCCAGGATGACAGCGTTCTGTCCCTCAGTCCTGCATCTGGGAACCTGCTGATGCAAGAAGCTCAGGACTTACTGGGGACTGATGTGGCAAAGATTGAGATCGGGCCACAATCACAAGCGTTGTTGAGTTCTGGTGATGAAGAAGAGGGGTCTGTGTCTGGGGATGTAGGGACAGAAGAGGAGGCGGGGGAGTCAGAGGAAGAGCTGGATTATGATGATGATGCTGCTGATGATGACGACGTTGTGGACCCTAACTATGCGCAGCCTGCTGCGTCCGGGGAAGAATGGTCAGAGCAGGATGACGAGTCACCTCGGCCTAGGCAAGGATATCGCCATATGTCAGGCAGGGGCAGGGGCATCGGCAGCAGTGGGCGTGGAGGAAGTAGACAGGACACTGCTTCAGCCGGCACCACCACCATGCAACCCCCGGCAACTACTACCACACATTGTTCCGCTGCACCCTCTGCTAGTGGGGGCCACAGTAAATTAAAGTCACCAGTGTGGGATTGCTTTGACGAATGTACTGATGACAAAAGGTATGCGGTGTGCAGGTTATGCAGCAAAAGATTGAGCCGTGGGAAAAGTCTGAGCAAGATGGGTACCTCATCCCTCCAGGGCCACCTGAGAAGCCGCCACTGCCGCGAGTATGCGGAGTTTAAGAGGAAGCAGGCACTGCTGGCAGGGGTTCCTGAGAGCAGAAGGCCCACCAGCGCAGCAGCATCATCCCTCCCTCAGGGTCGTGAATCCCCCACAGCAGCAGCAGTAGTAGCACGCAAGCGCTCTTCCACCTCGGCTACTCAGGACACAGACATTGAGGCTGGCAGCCAGTGGTCGTCTCTCTCCTCTGTCTCCCCTGCATCCCAGCTTCGTCAGACCCTGCTGAGTGACACCTTTCAGGGTCTGACCAAGCCTCTGCCTCCAAGCCACAGGCGGATCCGCAAACTAAATGGCTTGCTGGCCCGGGCCATGGCATCACAGCTGCTTCCCTACTCCCTGGTGCAGGAGGGGAGCGCCATGCGGACGCTGCTCCAATTTGGCATCCCCGAGTGGCAAGTCCCCAGTCGCCACTATTTCAGCAGGAGCGCGATCCCAGCACTCCACAAGTTTGCGGTGGAAAACGTGGCCCGTTCCCTGGACTACTCTGTGGGCAAGCGGGTCCACGTGACCATGGACTCGTGGAGTAGCAGATTTGGGACAGGTCGCTACCTGTCCTTTACGGCCCACTGGGTGACACTGATGGAAGGGAGGGAGGACAAGAGCGCATCAGCCCAGCTAGTGGTGCCACCACGCGGGATCAGGGGGGATGCAGAAGGGTCCTGTCACGACACTCCCTCTGCACCCGGAAATCAAGCCCGCCTCGGCAGCAGCAGCGCCAAGCCTCGGCACTGCCAGGCCCTTTTAAAATTGGTGACCCTGGGGAAGGAGAGGCTTATGGCCACCAACGTCCTGGCCGCCCTCAGGAAGCAGGAGCGGAGGTGGCTGACCCCCAGAGGCCTGGAAGTGGGGTATGTGGCAGCCGACAACGGGGCCAACCTGGTGGCAGCAGTGCAGCAGGGAAACCTCCAGCACATCCCCTGCTTGGCCCACGTGCTCAATCTTGTGGTGCAGCGCTTCTTGCACACCTACCAGGGGATGAGCGAGCTGCTGCAGGATGCCCGGGCGGTGGTACGCTCTTTCCGCCTGTCAGCCACTGCCTCTGCACTCTTGTCCACCTTACAGCAGCAGCATGGCCGGATTTCCGCACAGGCCGAATAGGCCCGTTCCTAGGGCGGAAGAAAAGTAGTAAGAGAGCTGGGGCGGCTGTCACATACTGGCAGCAGATCAGCCGTTCGGCAATCAGCTGTCTGCTCCAGCCTCGCTCTTCTCTAGTCTCTCCTGCATACACGCAGCATGAGAGCGCCCCTCCCTTCCTCTCCACTCTGATGACACTGAAGGGAGGAGGGGCTAAGCTCTCTGCTGCTAGCCAGCCGGGAGATTCAAGCGAGGAAGAGAACTGGTAACTATGCGGGCAGCGGGGCACTGTAAGCATGGAGGGGGCTGCGGGGAGGGGAAACAACGTGCAGCCAGCCATAGCGAGTGTCTCTCTCATAGTGAAGTGTGTCTGTCTGTCAGTAAATATGTTGCTGCAGCTAACTCTGTATTATGGCCCATACTCACGAGGGACTTTTGTCGCCTCAACACGCGTCGCGCGCGTGTTGCGGCGACAGGTCGCCCGTGAGTATGGGCCGTCGCACGCGCGCGCGCCCCCGAACTGTCGCCCGTCGCTATGTCGCCATGCGATTGAAACTTTCAATCGCATGGCGACAGTCGCCGCTGGCCCCCCCGCCGCAACTGTCGCTAGTCCGCGTGAGTACGCGGACTAGCGACAGCAACCTCCATTGAGGTTCACAGACCTTCCGGTGAGCTTCCGGCGGGGGGAGGAGGAACGTCAGCGACAGCTTCCACCTTGCCGCTGGTCCCTCTTCCGCATGTGTACGCGGAGGGACCTGGCGAGAAGCTGTCGCCGGCCTGTCGCCCACACGCTCACGTGTGCTGGCGACAGGCGAGTTTTGCAGCCCGTGAGTACGGGCCATTACTGCACACAGTCACTCAGCCCCTACGGACTATGAGTGAGTGCCCAGCTGGGAGCTCTGTGTCTCTCTCCCCCTCCTTCCTCCCCCCTCCCTCCAAGCTTGTGATTTGTAGAAAGTGAGGCTGCTGCTGCGAGCCCAGCAATCCAAATCCAAATCCAAATCCAAAAAAGCTTTATTGGCAGGACCAAATACATTTAGCATTGCCAAAGCAAAACAAGACAAAACATTAACATGGGGGGGGGGGGGGTTTGTGGGAATAGGGAAGGATATAGGGAGTTGGGGTATATAGTCCATAGGTGTGTGGATGATGTAAGGGGCAGCATGGGGGACTGGGATATACAGTCCATAGGGGGGTATTGGGGGGGAATACAGTCCATGTGGTATCATGTTCCTCTCAGTTGGTGGCAGGCTGTGACATATCGGGCAGCTATTTGCACGGTTGTTTCCTCCTCCCCCAGTAGGATGTAGAGTTTCCGCTCCTCATCTGTGGAGGTAAAATCCTGGATGTGGGCGGAGAGTCTCTGGAAGTGGGCGGTCCTCACAGGTGCATATTTGCTGCAGTGTAGCAGGAAGTGGGCCTCATCCTCCAAGACCTCCTGGTCGCATTGTCTGCACAGTCTCTCCTCCCGGGGCTTCCATGTCTGTCTGTGCCGCCCTGTCTCTATCTCCAGGCTGTGGGCACTCAGACGGTACAAACTCAAGACCTGTCTGTCTTTGTGGTGATGTAGCCTCCCCAGATATGGAGCCATTGTGTACTCCCTCTGTAGTGATTGATAGACAGCGAGTTTCTTGGAATTCTTTATGTCACTTCTCCATTCCTCTATGTATCGTTCCTTGCAGCTTTCTATAGTCTGTTTTATTTGGGCTTTTGTCAGCCTGTGTTGGTGGCCTTGGCTGGGCTGGCTGCTGATGCTTTGCTTGAGAGCGCGTGGTATGGCCTCGCCCCCCTGGCTCAGTGAGGCTTTATGGTGGTAAGTGCTGGGGTTGCTGCTCTGTATATGCGCCCAGTATGAGAGTGCCCTCTGCTGGATAGTAAGCCATAGTGGGAACCTGCCTAGCTCTGCCCGGCAAGCTGAGTTTGAAGTGCTTCGATGGACTTGGAGGAGATACTTGCAGAACTCTAGATGGAAGATTTCTGTTGGGCTGGAGTCCCATTTTGATTGGTCAGGGTAGGTGACCGGGCCCCATACCTCACTGCTATAGAGCAGGATTGGGGTGATGATGCTGTCGAATATCTTTGCCCACACTCTCACTGGTGGTTTTAGGTGGTAAAGCTGTCTTCTGATGGCATAAAATGTTCTGCGGGCTTTGTCTTTCAGGGCCTGTACTGCTGGTTTAAAGCTTCCTGATTGGTTGATCTCCAGCCCCAGGTAGGTGTAGCTGTTAGTGGACACCAGTGGGGAGCCATTTAATATAAATGAGGAGGTAGGGGTTTTAT
The DNA here is from genome assembly GCF_040937935.1 of Hyperolius riggenbachi. Lineage (NCBI taxonomy): Eukaryota > Metazoa > Chordata > Amphibia > Anura > Hyperoliidae > Hyperolius > Hyperolius riggenbachi. Next base: position 325,857,282 of record NC_090647.1, on the reverse strand, counting down.
TTCCATTCTTCCTCTGGAACACCATCACTTTTGTCTTCTTTGGGTTGATGGGCAGTGCCCATGTGGTACAGAAAGTCTCCAATACTGACAGGCTGTCCTGTAGTCCTTTCTCTGTTGGGGAGAGCAGCACAAGGTCATCTGCATACAGCAGGAACTTCACCTCACGGTCATGCAGGAGGAGGCCTGGAGCTGGGAAGGATTCCAGGGCTACAGCCAGTTGGTTAATGTATATGTTAAAGAGTGTTGGGCTCAGACTGCAGCCCTGCCTGACTCCTCGACCCTGCTTGAAGAACGCACTTCTCTTCCCATCTACTTTCACACTGCATTGGTTCCCAGTATATGAACTCTTGATGACATCATAGGTTTTTCCTCCTATTCCACTCTCTAGGAGTTTTAGGAAAAGGCCTGGGTGCCACACTGGGTCAAACGCCTTCTTAAAATCAACAAAGCAAGCGTGTATTTTGCCACGTCAATCACTGCAGCCTTATCTATCAATAAGATAAGGAAACAGAGTTGCCTGGCTTTGTGTGTGAAGAGGAGAGCACACAGGAAATCAGGCTGTGATGCAATAACTGAAGCCTGTGTGACTGACAGCAGAAATGATCTTACATCTCTCTGCTCATTGACAGAATCCTGCTAGCCTGGCCATAATCTGCAGTGCTTCCTACCTTACTCCTAGAATGCTGTACTTCATGCCACCTCAACACTCATCCTGATGCCCTCTCCAATCTCCTGTCACTCTCACTGCTTCTCCCCTTTACCCCCCCCCCCCCCTTCCAGTCCTTACACTTCATACTCTCTCATCCTATCTGTCCTTCCCTCTTTATATCTCCAAAAGCATCCCACCACTGTGTCATGTAATGCTTTTAACCCCTGCTATGTGATCACAGAGGTGCAGCGCTTAGTGATCCTGATCGCCTAAGTGGCGGGCAGATGATGGGGAAAATCTGGTTCCAAACGTGGGGTTTGTATAAACAATGGCACTGCCGCTGCCCGTGTGAACCAGCTCTAAGTATAATATAGTACTCATGTCCTCCATACCACATTGCAGAGTAAATGGTCATGTCAATAATTATCCTCAGAGGAGCTCACAATCCCACCATAGTCACAGTATAATGACCTACTTATTTATTTACCTACTAAATTATTCTGTATTCATATAGCACTGACCTCTTCTGCAGCACTGTACAGAGTACATATTCATGTCACTAACTGTCCTCAGAGGAGCTCACAATCTAATCCTACCATAGTCATAGTCTAATGTCCTACCATATTATTATTACGTATTTATATAGCACTGGCATCTTCTGCAGCACTGTACAGAGTACATAGTCATGTCACTAACTATCCTCAGAGGAGCTCACAATCTAATCCCTACCATAGTCATAGTCTAATGTCCTACCAAATTATTATTAAGTATTTGTATATCACTGACATCTTCTGCAGCGCTTTACAGAGTACATAGTCATGTCACTGACTGTCCTCAGAGGAGCTCACAATCTAATCCTACCATAGTCATAGTCTAATGTCCTACCATATTATTATTATTATGTATTCGTATACAATACAATAACATTTCTTGACAGAGGTGCCTGGCTCTTCTACTGACCACATATGCTATTGCTCCGTTGTTATTGCCTGATGAAGCGGGATCAAACCTGCGAAGCGCATTGCATATTTGGAGTTCATAAATAAAATATATTGACTGTGTTTACTACAGTCGTTGTGTGTCTACTTGGAGGAGGTAAGTCCACCACTACCTCCTCTATTTACCAAGAATTTGGTTTTTAAGCTCATTTAGCTTCCTTTTATCCTTTTGGCGCCTCTGTTCTCCTGCATAACACTTCTATAGTGCTTTTCTCCCATAGGACTCCAAGCGCTTAGACCCTCTCAGATTCAGTATAGCACTGACATCTGCTGCAGCACTATATGCCTAGCCTAACCCTAAATTGACAAATGACCTAACCACTTTTTTTTATTTTTTTTTTGTAAATTCCTACCCCTGACCTGATATCCTGATCTATCAGTATCCCTAAACCCCCCATCCAATAACACTATCCTAACCCTGCCGATGTCATGGGGCGGCTGGTGATAGTGGGCCTAGGGCGGTAAAAAGTACAAATCCGGCCCTGAGCAGCAGTATGGAAGGCCACAACACCGGCTGATCATCGACATGCCAGTTCGCTGGAATTCGACTCTGGCCATGTTGGAGCGGCTGTGTCAGCACAGGCTGGCTCTTAGGGCCTACATGCTAGACCCAAGTGTCCCCAGCAACCAGCAAGTCCCCATGATTACTGCCACTCAGTGGACACTGATGCAGCAAGTATGCCTAGTGCTGAGTCCCTTCCTGGAGGCAACCAAGATGGTCAGTGAGGAGCGGGCCTCTGTGTGCCAGTGGGTGCCCTTGGTTTGTCTACTGGAACAGGCAATGGACAATTTAATTGAGCGTGGGGATGAAGCCCTGAGGCAGTTGGAAGAACAGGAGCAGATGGCAGCACAGTCCAGCTCAGAGGAGGGCTCACAGCAGGTAGTGGAAGAGTTGGAGGTCCCTAACCTGAATGAGGAGGAGGAGCAGAGTGCAGCAGGCGTTGTACGTGGATGGCGGTTTGAGGAGGACAACGACATGGCACAGGAAGAGGACAGACATGCGTTATGGAACAAAGGCGAGGACGAGGAAGATCTTGCTGGCAGGGCCCACTTGTTTCCCATGGCTGTGCACATGTTGCGCTGCCTTCGCAGGGACCCCCGGGTGATCCAGATGCGTTCAAGGGAGGACATCTGGATTACCTTGATGCTTGATCCCCGTCTGAAGGGGAAGCTGGGAGACTTAATGACGCCATCCACCACCGAGCAACGCACAAGGGAGTTGAAGGAGGCCCTTGTGCGCAGACTACTGGAAGCATTCCCCCAGCCTTCCACCCCCACTGTAACTGCTCTGCCAAGCCAGCAAGAGGTGCCTGCCATTGCCACTAGCAGCACAACAACAACCACCAGCACCAGCAGCAGCAGCAGCAACTGGCACCCCGGAGACCTGAAGAGCCTAAGCAAGAGCCTGTATGCAGTGCAGCAGCCCAGAACAGAGGTGCCCGCCACAGCATCCACCACCAACCAGCACAAGCAACGACTGACCACCATGGTGTCTGACTATATGGGGTCATCCAGCGGGCTCAATGACACCGACAGCCCCGTGGACCCCTTGGAGTGCTGGGTCAAGAGACTGGACATCTGGAGCGAGCTTTCCCAGTACGCCCTGGAACTCCTATCCTGCCCTCCTTCCAGTGTCCTCTCAGAGAGATGCTTTAGTGCGGCCGGTGGCGTGGTCACAGAGAAGCGCTCTCGGCTCTCCCACGCCTCTGTGGACACAGTCACATTCCTGAAAATCAACCAGGCTTGGGTGGAAGGTGAGTTCCTGGCCCCTATTGTCGGACACAGGGGGAAATGAAGTGGCTGCTGCATGTGCTGTTGTTAACTATGCCTGCCTTTATAAAGACAGTTACTACCTGCCTAGTGCCTACCTTGGTTAATTTTTGGGTGTTATGGTACTACTACCAGTAAGTTGCCATGGTCCTCCTTCTGAGCTGCTGAACTGACCACCCGCTTTGTCCTCCTGACTCAGTCGCTACTACACTCTGCGTTCACACTGCCCGGGTCACTGGGTGCATTTATTTTTTGGCCAGCACTATGACGCTGTGTTACTACTACTACCACCAGTATGTTGCCATGGTCCTTCTGTGCTGCTGAACTGACCGCCCGCATTGTCCTCCTCCTCCTGACTCAGTCGCTTCCACCAATGTACTCTGTCTGCGCTCACACTGCCCGGGTCACCGGGTGCATTTAATTTTTTGGCCAGCACTATGATGCTGTGCTGCTACTACTACCACCAGTATGTTGGCATGGTCCTTCTGTGCTGCTGCTGCTGCTGAACTGAACGCCCGCTTTGTCCTCCTCCTCCTCCTGACTCAGTCGCTACCACGGTACCACCAATGCACTCGGTCTGCGTTATCACTGCCCGGGTCACCGGGTGCATTTAATTTTTTGGCCAGCACTATGACGCTGTGCTACTACTACTACCACCAGTATGTTGGCATGGTCCTTCTGTGCTGCTGCTGCTGAACTGAACGCCCGCTTTGTCCTCCTCCTCCTCCTGACTCAGTCGCTACCACGGTACCACCAATGCACTCTGTCTGCGTTATCACTGCCCGGGTCACCGGGTGCATTTCATTTTTTGGCCAGCACTATGACGCTGTGCTACTACTACTACCACCAGTATGTTGCCATGGTCCTTCTGTGCTGCTGAACTGACCGCCCGCATTGTCCTCCTCCTCCTCCTCCTGACTCAGTCGCTTCCACCAATGTACTCTGTCTGCGTTCACACTGCCCGGGTCACCGGGTGCATTTAATTTTTTGGCCAGCACTATGACGCTGTGCTACTACTACTACCACCAGTATGTTGCCATGGTCTTCTGTGCTGCTGAACTGACCGCCCGCATTGTCCTCCTCCTCCTGACTCAGTCGCTTGCACCAATGTACTCTGTCTGCGTTCACACTGCCCGGGTCACCGGGTGCATTTAATTTTTTGGCCAGCACTATGACGCTGTGCTGCTACTACTACCACCAGTATGTTGGCATGGTCCTTCTGTGCTGCTGCTGCTGCTGCTGCTGAACTGAACGCCCGCTTTGTCCTCCTCCTCCTCCTTACTCAGTCCCTACCACGGTACCACCAATGCACTCTGTCTGCGTTATCACTGCCCGGGTCACCGGGTGCATTTAATTTTTTGGCCAGCACTATGACACTGTGCTACTACTACTACCACCAGTATGTTGCCATGGTCCTTCTGTGCTGCTGAACTGACCGCCCGCATTGTCCTCCTCCTCCTGACTCAGTCGCTTCCACCAATGTACTCTGTCTGCGTTCACACTGCCCGGGTCACCGGGTGCATTTAATTTTTTGGCCAGCACTATGACGCTGTGCTACTACTACTACCACCAGTATGTTGCCATGGTCCTTCTGTGCTGCTGCTGCTGAACTGACCGCCCGCATTGTCCTCCTCCTCCTGACTCAGTCGCTTCCCGCTGCTGCACTCTGCGTTCACACTGCCCGGGTCACTGGGTGCATTTAATTTTTTGGCCAGCACTATGACGCTGTGCTACTACTACTACCACCAGTATGTTGCCATGGTCCGTCTGTGCTGCTGCTGTACTGAACGCCCGCTTTGTCCTCCTCCTCCTCCTGACTCAGTCGCTACCACGGTACCACCAATGCACTCTGTCTGCGTTATCACTGCCCGGGTCACCGGGTGCATTTAATTTTTTGGCCAGCACTATGACACTGTGCTACTACTACTACCACCAGTATGTTGGCATGGTCCTTCTGTGCTGCTGCTGCTGAACTGACCACCCGCATTGTCCTCCTCCTCCTGACTCAGTCGCTTCCCGCTGCTGCACTCTGCGTTCACACTGCCCGGGTCACTGGGTGCATTTAATTTTTTGGCCAGCACTATGATGCTGTGCTGCTACTACTACCACCAGTATGTTGCCATGGTCCTTCTGTGCTGTGCTGCTGTATTGACCGCACGCATTGTCCTCCTCCTCCTGACTCACTCGCTTCCACCAATGTACTCTGTCTGCGTTCACACTGCCCGGGTCACCGGGTGCATTTAATTTTTTGGCCAGCACTATGACGCTGTGCTGCAACTACTACTACCAGTATGTTGCCGTGGTCCTTCTGTGCTGCTGAATTGACCGCCCGCATAGTCCTTCTCCTGACTCCGTCGCTACCACCACTGCATTTTGCGTTCACACTGCCTGTGTCCACTGACAACTCTGCTGCGATGTCATTGCTAATTGCTGCAAAAAAAAAAAATAAAAAAATTACAAAAACCTCTCTGGGGCCTTTTTGGCGTCAGCCACTCATCCTCCTCCAGCGGTACCTTCGCCGCCAAGTGCCATTGGAACTCGCCTTCACCTCTTTGATTGCTTAACGCGTATATCCCTTTTTAAAACCACGTATTACCAATTAATAGCCCCATTTACAGTGGTGATTTGTCTTTAAAAGCCATTATAAAAAAAAACAATTGGGGGGAATTTTCTATGTTGAAGTTATGTTGCCCCTTATCACCTCGATAATCCATGCAATTTGGGGGCTTTGTTATTAACGTTAAAAGAAATTCCGCCTCCGGGCGGGAATCCACGCGTGATTATGCCATTCATGGCAGAAAATCCGCGTGGTTGCGTGGACGGGGCCGAATGCGGATTTTTTTTTTTGCAACCACGCGGATTGCCGAATTCGTGGATGAGGCACATCCGAGCATCCCTGGTTGGATGCTGTGGTGACATACTGGAAGCTCTGGTGCCTGGAACCTCCATAGGGAGCATGCATCTTTGTGTGTGTGTTCTCACTGTTCCTCCACCCCCCCCCCCCCCCCCCTCCCCAGCAGAGTAACACAGCAGGAAAACTTACTGATCTCCTTCTTCTGCTTTCCAAGTCTAGAGACATTATTATTATTATTATTTATTGTATTTATAAAGCGCCAACATATTACGCAGCGCTGGACAATAAATATATGCAATGATACAAGGATGACATACATAGGGTTATACACATAGAACAAAGTTATACATACAAATTGTACAAAATACATGATCATGCAATATGGGCTGGTTAGGTAGGCCCAGTAATACAAGTACAGGCTGTCATAGGACAGGAGCACATGATCCTGTAGATTACACTAGGGAGTGGAGGACCCTGCCAGAGGCTTACAATCTAAAGGGAGGGGTGGAAACACTAGGGGGGGCTGTTAAATATTCCTTAGAGAGTTACTGTGTGGTAGGAGGTGGGTAGGCCATCATAAAGAGGTGGGTTTTGAGGGCTTGCTTGAATGTGTTGAAAGAGGGAGCAAGTCTGATGGGTGGTGGAAGGGCATTCCAGAGGGTGGGGGCAGCTCTTGAGAAATCCTGCAGGCGGGCATGGGAGTGTGAAATGCGCGGGGTGGTGAGGCGAAGGTCGTTGGAGGAACGGAGGGGGCGACCTGGTGTATACTTGTGAACAAGCTGCGAGATGTAGGTAGGGCATGTTTTGTGCACAGATTTATACGCCAGGCATAGAATCTTGAAACTTATCCTGAGACGGATAGGGAGCCAGTGCAGGGATTCACAAAGGGGAGATGTGGATGCAGAGCGGTGCGAAGAATGGATGAGTCTTGCAGCCGCGTTCATCACTGATTGAAGGGGGGCAGTGCGTTTCACGGGGAGGCCAGAAAGGAGTGAGTTACAGTAATCAAGGCGGGAGATGATGAGGGCATGGATGAGCAGTTTGGTCGTGTCCGGGGTTAAGAATGGGCGGATCTTGGAGATATTACGGAGGTGGAAATTGCAGGCTCTTGTGATGTTTTGGATGTGTGGGATGAAGGAGAGGTCAGAGTCCAAGGTGACACCCAGGCAGCGGGCCTGGGAGGTAGGGAGAATGGTTGTGTTGTCGATTGTGAGGTGGAAACCTGGGATGGGTGCAGCAGCATGGGGTGGAAGCATCAGGAGCTCAGTTTTGTCTAGGTTAAGCTTTAGGAACCTAGCTGACATCCAGGAGGAAATTGCTGAGAGACACGAGGAGACCTTGTTTATGGTGGTGGCTGAGAGATCGGGGGTATGGAGGTAAATCTGAGTGTCATCTGCATAAAGGTGGTAATTGAAGCCCAGGGAGGAGATAAGCTTGCCAATTGAGGAAGTGTATATGGAGAAAAGAAGGGGGCCTAGAACAGAGCCCTGGGGGACCCCAACTGAAAGGGGGGCAGGAGTTGAGGAGGAGCCATTGAAGGAAGTGGTGAAGGAGCGATTGGATATCTTTTGTAGTTGGTGATTCTCCCCTAGCATCCACAAATCAGACACTAGGGGCTCTAGCGTCTGATTCATTCTCACTAGGGAGAGAAGGCCAGAATAGCAGAATCTGGAGACCAAGAGGCCGGAGGTGACAGTACTGCCATCCATTCCCTGACTCTGCCTGGGTGACATTCGGGGCACCCCAGAATAGATCCGGGGCACGTGCCACTGACCTTTGGGGCTAGCAATGCGCCTGAGCCCAGCAGCACCAAGATCTGCTCAATCTACTACAGCAATACTTGGATTTCACTGTATTATTCTTGGCGCAGTATCAAAAGCAGGAAAGTGTTTCAAGGTAAAAAAAAAAAACATCACCTACGCTTTCATTACATTGTTGAGTGTATTATCTCAGTGGCATCACTTTAGGTTCACTCTAAAGTGTTCCTCGTGTACTGTATGTTACTACAGTATAATTAATTCACTGCATGGGCCACTATGTCTCCTACATTTTCTGCCACAAGAAAAGATCTAATCTAACTAATATGGTGAATTCCCTGTTTAAGGTCACTTTGTTGGAGCTCTCTGGGGTAAAAGACTGACAGTTCCCAGCGCTTTGTGGAGAATGGTTGGCAGCTAGCATGTGGAGTCTGCTGCATTTAGTCAGTGCTTCCTCGGGCATACGGCTTACTGATATGCTTTCATTATTTTAATGAATGTGCAACTTGTGATAGACGGTATAGTGCAATATAATGTAATAGACAGGATACTGATACAATAATTATGTCTCTCCTGACACTGTACAATATTTGTGTTAGTTATTTTCTCCTAATCATGTTGGAAAATAAAGAACGGATTATGGCAAATTAACGCTGATATTATAATTATGGCGAGGGATTTAAGACGAGCCATAAGTTCATGTGTATATATATATATATATATATATATATATATATATATATACGGTATGTATTATAATATATATTATATATAAATATAGTAATAACTCTGTGTGTGTGTGTATGTATGTGTCTGTGTGTGTGTGTGTGTGTGTGTGTGTGTGTGTGTGTGTGTTAAGACAATATACTCTGTACAGCGCTACAGAAGATGTCAGTGCAATATAAATACTAAAATATATATGTGTATATATATATATATATATATATATATATATATATATATATATATATATACATGGGCGTATCAATAGGCCCTGCAGCCTCTGCTCCCACGGGGGGGCCCGCCCCCGCTGCCCACTCTGTAACTAGCTGGAGGGGAGAGCCCCGAGGTAAGGGAGAGGGGGGGGGGAACTTCCTGTCTCCCTGCCAACTGTGGCCAAGGCTTTCCCCTCATGCTGCCCCCTCAAAACGGCCCTGAGCGGGCCCCAATTCTGCAGGGGGGGGGGCCCGGTGGGGCCTAGTTACGCCCATGTGTATATATATATATATATATATATATATATATATATATATATATATATATATATATATATATATATATATATATATATATATATATATACTGCAAGCATACACAGAACTATTCTGCTTTTATCTAGTAATTAAATGTATTTTATTTATCACAGCTCTGCACAATACATAACTGCCAAACTAGAAAAAGTAATTGGATAATTGTAATCAAGCGCTCAATTTTATTACTAAAGATCTGAAGCAGCACATTATTTGTCTTGATTGCATATTCTCGTAAGGTAAAAAAAAAAGAAAAACAAACAAAACATCATTTTCCAGCACTACAGATGGAGATTGTGTTTATTTACAAGGAATATTGTTTGGCATACTACAGTTTAAAGTTATGTACTTTCAGATGCATTGATATGGTTAATAGCAACAGTAGCAATACCAAAATATACCAGTGAAATAATTATTTTAATTAAATCCAAGGAAATAAGGCAGTGATTTACCTTGAGGCACAATCTCTAAATGACTAAATGTAAAAGGCAGTATAAGGGCTGGTTCAGACGGACGTCTGCGTAGCGTCACGTCTGGGGGCGTTGCGGCGGCTGCGCGGTCAAGCTTTCAGTAGCCTTCAGTCGCGTCGTGATGCGGTCGCGTTTTTTTTTCCCGTAGGGGAACATTAGCCGTCGCGGTTGGCCGCTCCCTGGAAGCTACATGTTGCTTCCAGGGGCAGCCCGAACGCTCACGAAAATCGGGACCCGAACGCCGCGTTCGGGTAAAAGCGCACAAAAGCTCGGTGTAAACGCTCCCATTCACTTGAATGGGAGCGTTTACCGCGACGGTCCGAACGCTTGCGGTAAACGCTCCGCAAGCGTCCGTCTGAACTAGTGATGGGCGAACACCTGGATGTTCGGGTTCGGGAAAGTTCGCCGAACATGGCCGAGATGTTCGGCATGTTCGGGCCGAACCCCGAACTTTCCGAACATCCAGCTTTTGGGGGCCCTATGGGGTCGCAGGCATAAGGGGGGAGCATGCCCCGATCGCGGGGGGGGTCGGAAATTCCCCCCACCCCCTCCGCTAGCGCTCCCCCCTCTGCCCGCTTCCCCATAACAAAGTTTCAAGAAGTACCTGCTGTGTCCGGTGGTAGTGTGGGTGGCTGGCAGTGGGCGGCACTATGCAGTGACTGAATGAGGAGGAGGAGTCCGGAGAGTGACGCGTTGAGGGAGGCCGGGCAGCGGGCGGTTCACTGCTGAACCGCCCGCTGCCCGGCCTCCCTCAACGCGTCACTCTCCGGACTCCTCCTCCTCATTCAGTCACTGCATAGTGCCGCCCACTGCCAGCCACCCACACTACCACCGGACACAGCAGGTACTTCTTGAAACTTTGTTATGGGGAAGCGGGCAGAGGGGGGAGCGCTAGCGGAGGGGGTGGGGGGAATTTCCGACCCCCCCCGCGATCGGGGCATGCTCCCCCCTTATGCCTGCGACCCCATAGGGGGGCCGTATTCGGCCGAACAGGGCCCTGTTCGGCCGAACAGGGGCCCTGTTCGGCCCTGTTCGGCGGCCATTAGAAGTTCGGGCGAACCCGAACTTAAAAGGCCGAACACCATCAGGTGTTCGGCCGAACGCGAACATCACCCGAACAGGGTGATGTTCTGCAGAACCCGAACAGTGGCGAACACTGTTCGCCCAACACTAGTCTGAACCAGCCCTAACATATAAGTATCTGCAGATAAGAAACAAATACATGGCCTGATTCAGTTCAAAGTGGAAAAAAAGAAAGTAAAAGTAACCGCTTGAGTTAAGATTAATGGCCCTCATTGAACACATTTTTCTCCCTGATTAATTTGCTCTATCAATAATTGCAATACTAATGCAAAAAAAAGAAATCACCTTATATATTAGGATGCTTGCTTTTACGACAATTTTGATTGCTTTTTGGTGAGCTATATTTAGCCACACACTACTTATTGCCTGATGGCTTGACTAACTCTAATATAGTTATTTTTGTTATTTTCATTATTCTTCCATTTTTTTTCAATTTATTTGTTTAATGTTTTACAAAAATAAAAAAAAAATAACAAAAACTGAGTCCCTGCCCTACCTGAGCCCTTTTAGCACCTAGGCCCGTATGCAATTAACTTTTTCTCATGCGTTTTCTCCTAGGAGATCATTTTTCATCTTCTATTTAAAATAACTTTCCAGAACTTTTCAACTGAAAAAATACCAGCAAGTAGATGAAAAAGTGATTTTCTTGCTTTCTGACAGCTTAAAAGGCATTTGATTGACCAGTTTAAAAATGTTACCTAGGAAAAAACTTGGGAGAAAAGTTATTTTCACATGGGTCCTTGTCTTCTTCGCATGTTGTTATAGACCAAGAGGTCAAACCATGTGAGAGTGGGGCTAAATGAAGCTGTAACGATCGGTGTAACACAGAGAGGGTCTGATTATTGGTGATCTGCAGAATCACCAAAAATACAGATATATACCTGATTATTGATGATCTGCAGTATCACCGATAATCAGATACATTACTAACCTCTGGACACCTGAGTAATATGAGTGTTTGGTGCAACAGTAAAACTTTGAGAACAATATCTGGAGGACAGGTACAAAGGCAGTAAGGAATACTGCACTAGAGAATGAGTACCTTCCAGCAGCCTGAGAATCTCCCGCAGGGAGGAGTCAGACTGGGAGAAGAAAGGACCAGAGCGTGAGTGACACCAATAGGAGGATGTCACTGACTGATCTGTGAACTATCTCTAAACTGAGGAGATAGTTCTCAAGGTCGGGCAAGCCAGGTCGGCAACACACGGACATACAAAGTACAAAGACAGGAGGCTGATTCGGTAATCCTAAGGCACGCAGGGTTTGGCAACAGAGTATCAGATATAGCGAAGTACCGAATCAGTGAACAGAAAAGTGGTCAGGAAAGCAGTAAGTCATAACAGATAATAAACAATGCCTAGTCTTGGGTGTGAGCTCCGTGATCATCAACACCCTGGAACTAGTCTGACATATAACAGAATGGTAACACAAATCCCTAATCTTGGGTGTGAGGTCCTTGATCATCAACACCCTGGAACTAGTCTGAATATAACAGAATGGTAACACAAGTCCCTAATCTTGGGTGTGAGGTCCTTGATCATAAACACCCTGGAACTAGTGTGAAGTATAACAGAATGGTAACACAAGTCCCTAATCTTGGGTGTGAGGTCCTTGATCATCAACACCCTGGAACTAGTCTGAAGTATAACAGAATGGTAACACAAGTCCCTAATCTTGGGTGTGAGGTCCTTGATCATCAACACCCTGGAACTAGTCTGAAGTATAACAGAATGGTAACACAAGTCCCTAATCTTGGGTGTGAGGTCCTTGATCATCAACACTCTGGAACTAGTCTGAAGTATAACAGAATGGTAACAGATTCTGACAATAAGGTCTGAGTGCTTCCACGTAGTGATCGCAACGGCAGACAACCAGCGAATGACCAGCACCCGGTATATATATCACAGCGCTCTCCAGCGCATCTCCTAAGTGCTGGACCAATGGGAACTGGTTGAATTGTCAGCTGACCGGCTTGGTCAGCTGACTCCCTTCTGGCTGTCATAAAAGTTCTGCCTCTCAGCGCGCGCGCGTCCTTCTGAACCTGTGTGGACTATCAGTCCCAGCCACACCAGACATGTGTTGTGTACCACCCGCCGCGCTGGACGCGGAACCAGCCGCACCGCTATCAGGGCATGCGGCGGTTTCTCCGCGTTTAGCCATACTGGCAGATGTAGGCCTACGCGTGCAAACCGCCGCGTTGGATGCGGAATCAGCCGCCTTGTTCTGAGCACACGCGGTGGCTTTTCCGCGTTTTCTCACAGAAGCCTAAAGGTGGCCATACACTGGCCCGATTCGCGGCCGTTTCGACAGCAGATTCGATCCTGGGATCGAATCTGCTGCCAATCGTTCGCGCTAAACGCACCCGCCGATCCGATTTCCTCCCGAAATCGGATCGGTTTGTCGATCGGGCCGTGCGGGAAATTACCCTCGATCGCCCGCGGGTAGGGAGCGCGTCACTAGCGGCGGCCGATCCGATCAGGTATACATTACCTGACGCTGGCTCCCGGGCGTCTTCTCCGTATCTTCTCCGCGCTGCACTCGCTCCATCCCGGCGCTTCCTGTCACTGCAGTGACCAGGAAGTTCAAATAGAGGGCGCTCTATTTAAACTTCCTGGTCACGGAGTGACACAGGAAGCGCCGGGATGGAGCGGGTGCAGCGTGTAGATGATGCGGAGCAGATGCCCGGGAGCCAGCGCCAGGTAATGTATGGGGGGGGGGGAACAGGCGGCAGCTCCACAGATTGTGATCGGTTTCAGGCTGAAATCGATTCACAATCTGTTTGCAGTAAAGGCAGCCATACGATCCCTCTCTGATCAGATTCGATCAGATAGGGATCTGTCAACTGGTCGATCTAATGGCAAATCGACCAGTGTATGGCTACCTTAAATGTTTTTTAGCTATGATGGGTACCTTGCGTAGAACAAACAAATCAAACCAGAAAATAGCTAAGGTTTAGAACAGGCACTGTAATAAAAATGAAACATACTACACTGCATCTCCAGTGCAACACTGATCGGAATGGGAGCCATAGCATAAACATCTTCGAAATTCCCACTTTGACTTCCCATTGGTTAATTGATCTGGACCAATGAGAATACTTGTGAGAATGTGGACAGACTGTTGGTATTTGATGTCTACAACTAAAAGTTTGTGAAGACCCCCAAAGGATTGTATTGATTGGGACTGTTGTAATCACATAGATTATGACATCCTCTTTATTGTGTCATATTCTTTTCATTAAAGTTCATCTAGCGCCAAATATGAAAAACCGTTGAGAATAGAGACCTCCCTGTTGCCCTAAACATTTTATCTGCCATAATATTACATTTCCGAAGCGTAGTGAATGTGCAGCTTTTTAACAACTTGAACATTTGGCTGGGACTTCAACTCTCTGACCACAGCTTCTGTCATACAACTAGTCCACAGGTGTCAAACTCCAGTCCTGGAGGGCCAGATCCGTGCCGGTGTTTATGATGGACTGTGAAAGAGAGGAATGGGTTCTACCTGATGGACCACACTTGTCCTGATTCAGATCCATCAATTCATTTGAGCTGTGTCAAAAATGTGTGAGGACCTCGGCCCTCGAAGGACCGGTTTGACATCCCTGAACTAGTCAGTTAGAGCTCTCATCCACTAACACTAAGCACCACTTAGAGTACTGAAATTACAGCAGGTGTTAAGTAGTGTTGGGCGAACATCTAGATGTTCGGGTTCGGGCCGAACAGGCCGAACATGGCCGCGATGTTCGGGTGTTCGACCCGAACTCCGAACATAATGGAAGTCAATGGGGACCCGAACTTTTGTGCTTTGTAAAGCCTCCTTACATGCTACATACCCCAAATTTACAGGGTATGTGCACCTTGGGAGTGGGTACAAGAGGAAAAATTTTTTTTAGCAAAAAGAGCTTATAGTTTTTGAGAAAATCGATTTTAAAGTTTCAAAGGGAAAACTGTCTTTTAAATGCGGGAAATGTCTGTTTTCTTTGCACAGGTAACATGCTTTTTGTCGGCATGCAGTCATAAATGTAATACATATAAGAGGTTCCAGGAAAAGGGACCGGTAACGCTAACCCAGCAGCAGCACACGTGATGGAACAAGAGGAGGGTGGCGCAGGAGGAGAAGGCCACGCTTTGAGACACAACAACCCAGGCCTTGCATGAGGACAAGAAGCGTGCGGATAGCAATTTGCATTTTGTCGCCATGCAGTCATAAATGTAATACAGATGAGAGGTTCAATAAACAGGGACCGGAAACGCTAACCCATCACAGATGTTCATTGTTCATGTTACTTGGTAGGGGTCCGGGAGTGTTGCGTAGTCGTTTCCAATCCAGGATTGATTCATTTTAATTTGAGTCAGACGGTCTGCATTTTCTGTGGAGAGGCGGATACGCCGCCGATCTGTGACGATGCCTCCGGCAGCACTGAAACAGCGTTCCGACATAACGCTGGCTGCCGGGCAAGCCAGCACCTCTATTGCGTACATTGCCAGTTTGTGCCAGGTGTCTAGCTTCGATACCCAATAGTTGAAGGGTGCAGATGGATTGTTCAACACAGCTACGCCATCTGACATGTAGTCCTTGACCATCTTCTCCAGGCGATCGGTGTTGGAGGTGGATCTGCACGCTTGCTGTTCTGTGTGCTGCTGCATGGGTGTCAGAAAATTTTCCCACTCCAAGGACACTGCCGATACCATTCCCTTTTGGGCACTAGCTGCGGCTTGTGTTGTTTGCTGCCCTCCTGGTCGTCCTGGGTTTGCGGAAGTCAGTCTGTCGGCGTACAACTGGCTAGAGGAGGGGGAGGATGTCAATCTCCTCTCTAAAGTCTCCACAAGGGCCTGCTGGTATTCTTCCATTTTGACCTGTCTGGCTCTTTCTTCAAGCAGTTTTGGAACATTGTGTTTGTACCCTGGATCCAGAAGGGTATAAACCCAGTAATTGGTGTTGTCCAGAATGCGCACAATGCGTGGGTCGCGTTCAATGCAGTCCTAGGCCGAAGAGGTCATAGCCTAGGGTCACAAAACCTGTTTATTGGGCAATTTCAATGGTGGCGAGTCTGACGTACATAAATCGCAGCAATGGCCGTTAGCAACGTCTGAATCTCACGAAATGTCTCATGCAGGTAGAAGACATATTGTTAGACTTGGGCTCCAAAGATGGGTTCCCTACATCTCTGCAAACCAGAGTTACAGGGCTCCAAATTTGGTAAAATCCCCCATAGGCTTTCATTGGGCCTCCTATTTACAGTTCCAAAATCTCACATCTTTTCAAAGGGCAATTACTCAGCAGTGGCAAATTTTCTAGCATTGTAGGGACCCTTAGGGGGAACATGACTGGTGAGTTTCGGGCCCCTAGGCCGAAGAGGTCATAGCCTAGGGTCACAAAAACCTGTTTATTGGGGCTATTTCAATGGTAGTGATGGTGACGTACATAAATCGCAGCAATGGCCGTTAGCAAAGTCTGAATCTCACGAAATGTCTCATGCAGGTAGAAGACATATTGTTAGACTTGGATTCCAAAGATGGGGTCCCTACATCTCTGCAAACCAGAGTTACAGGGGTCCAAAATTGGTAAAATCCCCCATAGGATTTCATTGGCTCCCTATTTCACTTTCCAAAATCTCACATCTTTTCAAAGGGCAATGGCTCAGCAGTACCAAATTTTCTAGCATTGTAGGGACCCTTAGGGGGATCATGACTGGTGAGTTTTGCCACTGCTGAGCCATTGCCCTTTGAAATGGTGTGAGATTTTGGAACGGTAAATAGGAGGCCCAATGAAAGCCTATGGGGGATTTTTCCAATTTTGGACCCCTGTAACTCTGGTTTGCAGAGATGTAGGGACCCCATCTTTGGAATCTAAGTCTAACAATATGTCTTCTACCTGCATGAGACATTTCGTGAGATTCAGACGTTGCTAACGGCCATGGCTGAGATTTATGTACGCCACCATCACTACCATTGAAATAGCCCAAATAAACAGGTTTTTGTGACCCTAGGCTATGACCTCTTCGGCCTAGGGGCCCGAAACTCACCAGTCATGTTCCCCCTAAGGGTCCCTACAATGCTAGAAAATTTGGTACTGCTGAGCCATTGCCCTTTGAAAAGATGAGAGATTTTGGAAAGTGAAATAGGGAGCCAATGAAATCCTATGGGGGATTTTACCAATTTTGGACCCCTGTAACTCTGGTTTGCAGAGATGTAGGGACCCCATCTTTGGAATCTAAGTCTAACAATATGTCTTCTACCTGCATGAGACATTTCGTGAGATTCAGACTTTGCTAACGGCCATTGCTGCGATTTATGTACGTCACCATCACTACCATTGAAATAGCCCCAATAAACAGGTTTTTGTGACCCTAGGCTATGACCTCTTCGGCCTAGGGGCCCGAAACTCACCAGTCATGTTCCCCCTAAGGGTCCCTACAATGCTAGAAAATTTGCCACTGCTGAGTAATTGCCCTTTGAAAAGATGTGAGATTTTGGAACTGTAAATAGGAGGCCCAATGAAAGCCTATGGGGGATTTTACCAAATTTGGAGCCCTGTAACTCTGGTTTGCAGAGATGTAGGGAACCCATCTTTGGAGCCCAAGTCTAACAATATGTCTTCTACCTGCATGAGACATTTCGTGAGATTCAGACGTTGCTAACGGCCATTGCTGCGATTTATGTACGTCAGACTCGCCACCATTGAAATTGCCCAATAAACAGGTTTTGTGACCCTAGGCTATGACCTCTTCGGCCTAGGACTGCATTGAACGCGACCCACGCATTGTGCGCATTCTGGACAACACCAATTACTGGGTTTATACCCTTCTGGATCCACGGTACAAACACAATGTTCCAAAACTGCTTGAAGAAAGAGCCAGACAGGTCAAAATGGAAGAATACCAGCAGGCCCTTGTGGAGACTTTAGAGAGGAGATTGACATCCTCCCCCTCCTCTAGCCAGTTGTACGCCGACAGACTGACTTCCGCAAACCCAGGACGACCAGGAGGGCAGCAAACAACACAAGCCGCAGCTAGTGCCCAAAAGGGAATGGTATCGGCAGTGTCCTTGGAGTGGGAAAATTTTCTGACACCCATGCAGCAGCACACAGAACAGCAAGCGTGCAGATCCACCTCCAACACCGATCGCCTGGAGAAGATGGTCAAGGACTACATGTCAGATGGCGTAGCTGTGTTGAACAATCCATCTGCACCCTTCAACTATTGGGTATCGAAGCTAGACACCTGGCACAAACTGGCAATGTACGCAATAGAGGTGCTGGCTTGCCCGGCAGCCAGCGTTATGTCGGAACGCTGTTTCAGTGCTGCCAGAGGCATCGTCACAGATCGGCGGCGTATCCGCCTCTCCACAGAAAATGCAGACCGTCTGACTCAAATTAAAATGAATCAATCCTGAATTGGAAACGACTACGCAACACTCCCGGACCCCAACCAAGTAACATGAACAATGAACATCTGTGATGGGTTAGCGTTTCCGGTCCCTGTTTATTGAACCTCTCATCTGTATTACATTTATGACTGCATGGCGACAAAATGCAAATTGCTATCCGCACGCTTCTTGTCCTCATGCAAGGCCTGGGTTGTTGTGTCTCAAAGCGTGGCCTTCTCCTCCTGCGCCACCCTCCTCTTGTTCCATCACGTGTGCTGCTGCTGGGTTAGCGTTACCGGTCCCTTTTCCTGGAACCTCTTATATGTATTACATTTATGACTGCATGCCGACAAAAAGCATGTTACCTGTGCAAAGAAAACAGACATTTCCCGCATTTAAAAGACAGTTTTCCCTTTGAAACTTTAAAATCGATTTTCTCAAAAACTATAAGCTCTTTTTGCTAAATTTTTTTCCCTCTTGTACCCACTCCCAAGGTGCACATACCCTGTAAATTTGGGGTATGTAGCATGTAAGGAGGCTTTACAAAGCACGAAAGTTCGGGTCCCCATTGACTTCCATTATGTTCGGAGTTCGGCCATGTTCGGCCCGAACCCGAACATCTAGATGTTCGCCCAACACTACACGTGACCCGTTCGGCCAATCACAGCGCTAGCCGAACGTTCGGGTAACGTTCGGCCATGCGCTCTTAGTTCGGCCATATGGCCGAACAGTTTGGCCGAACACCATCAGGTGTTCGGCCGAACCCGAACATCACCCAAACAGGGTGATGTTCTGCAGAACCCGAACAGTGGCGAACACTGTTCGCCCAACACTAGTGTTAAGGAGGGGAGCAGGCCACACATCTACTACACTACCGAAAATGAATTTTAGGTCTGGTAAAGCAAGCAGTGCAGTATTTAAAGCTTATTTGAAGTTTGATAGTCTTTAAAGTACTTAATCAAGATGTTAGTGCATTTTTATTAACATTTAACCATTTGGAAAGGTGAGGGGTAACAATGTTTCCCTATACTCATTCCTCTGGAAGGGACATATATCTGAAGGCTACCTAATTATTAAACAGGCCTTTAAGGTTCCAACCTAAGTCCAATCTAAGCTCCTCCTCCTTCTATGCACTGAAGGTGTGAAAGAGCCCCTTCCACATTCCTTTCCCCCTCACAAGGTATGCTCAATGTTAAAGACCACAGTGCTGGAATTGCTCAGGCAGTAAAGCCCCTTGCTCATCATCCCAGCCTTCCTGACCAATAGGGGATAACGAGTTAAAAGAACAAATGGGGGGCAACTTTTTGAAAAATTAAAAATAAACTTAAATAAACAAAACATTTAAAAAAGGAATTAAAAAAAATAGAAGTTAAACGTACTTGTCCCATTGCCCTCATAACAACACTATGAAAAGAACCATAAAAAAAATACTTCTTGTTTTTCGCTTAGACAGACATTTAAATCATGCAAAACTGTGTTTGCATGCCCAGGGCTATCACCAGCCCTTAATATAGTGACACCTGCAACTGAATCAGGCCCAAAGTGTAAAAAAACACATAAGTGTAAAGGCACAAGAAGAAGTTTTGATGCTCGAGTTTCGTCTGGTGAAGAATCAGTAAGATCAGCAAAACTGCAAAAAAAAAGAGAGAGAAAAAGAGCCATAATTAAAGTTGATCTCCAAGCAGACAGCTAAATGTAGAGATAAATTGCAGTAGGCATAAAATGTTTCACCAGCCAACATGTTTTTCACACTGTCAGCAGAGATTGTTAATGACCTGCATACGATTCCGGCTTGCCCTTAAATTTAATGTAAATTTGATACAACTTGGGAACAGACCAATCAAAATCATTGTTTGATTAGCCTGCATCAAGCTGCATAGATACAACTTGCATTAAGTTTGCATTCAAGCTAGAATTATTAGCATTATTGACCATCCCTACAAACTGTAAGGAATACCCTCGTAGCAGCCATGATGGTCCTAAAGACAAGTCATTCTGATTGCTAAGATGTTAACAAATACATTTTAGTGTGTCCTACATTTTCAGATTCTAGATAGATTCAGAAGCGCTTGGTATTTGGAATGATGCCATGAAGTCATATCATTGTTTCCATCATGCACAACCAGTTCAGAGTGATCCACTGTTTAGAGAGTTGGAAACCTGGCAAGGGGGTAACTTAAATGAACTGTTGCTAGTGTGTGCAAATAGTGATTATGTAATGTTTTGTTTTACGAAATGTTTTCTTACTTTATTGGTTGAACATTACCTCTGTAGGTAATAACCCTTTCCCTGCCAATTGTCCTAAACACGAACATCTACTGCCAAGCAGTTTGTAGACATTTTGCACTCATCGGGCTTGATTCACAAAGATGTGATAACTGTTATCACAGCTGTGAAAAAGTGCTTTGCATTTTGTGTGAAAAACAATTATCCCGCGCAAAAATTCGTGTTCACGCGCTAACGTGAATTTTCGCGTGTTAACGTTCGAACGATAACGTCAATGTATTGCGCTGACGCGGAACGTTAACACGTGAAAAATTCTCGTTATCGTGCAAACGTGAACTTTTTGCACACGATAACAGTTTTCACGCTTAATTTCGTGAGAAGCACTTTTCACAGCGTGATAACAGTTAGCACTACTTTGTGAATCAAGCCCATTAGGTTTACTAAGGATTTTTGACAAGAAAACCTACATGAAATAGGACATATTATATACTGCATTTTTCTGTAATGAATTGGACTTAAAAACTAAAGCAATTTTTTTTACTTTTTCTGGAGATATAACAACATGTTTGAGTGAAATGTGTTAAAAAAAAAAAGTGAAACAAAATATTTTCCTGTTGTGTTTTTTTTTCAAAGAAGAATTACATTTACTGACACAAATGTTACTGTTTGTAAAAGCCATGATTCTGCTGAATCCAACGATACCAGATATGTATTGGTAACCCACTTTTCCTGTCCACAACAAACCCCAATAATAAAACAGCATTTTTAAGACCAGCTTTGAGCTGCCTTGACACATGCAGTGGAACAGATTCCCCAGTATCAAATTACCGTATACATTTGCTTAGAGGTGCAGGGAAAGGACTAATATACACATAGAATCAGATGACTGTAGAAGGCAGCCCATCTAAATCAATGTTGCGGATGGTTTTTTTTCACACTGTTACAGCTGCTGAATGCGAGGATTACAGCTCTTTCTCTCCCACTGTGCTTGGGGTCATGTGGCAGGTAGAGATGGCCCGAACGGTTCAACCGTGAACTTATTTGCGCGAACTTCGGTGGTTCCTCGAACTATATGCAAGTTCGACCCGCCCCCATACTACATCATTAGGGTCAACTTTGACCCTCTACATCACAGTCAGCAGACACAGGGTAGCCAATCTTGCTACACTCCCTCCTGGAGCCCCCCCTCCCTTATAAAACGCAGGCATCATCAGCCTTTTCACTCACTCGTGTGACTGCAGTAATTAGAGAAGGGAGAGAACCTGCTGACATAGGGAAAGCTTAGCTAGGCTCTTGTGTTAGGCTTGTTAGGTTGCTCCTTCTTGCTGATACTTATTGCTAAAAAGCACTCCTCATCCTCAACAGCTCTGTTGAGAACTAATGTTATTCTTGTGATCTATTTTTTTTGTGTGTGTCCCACAGACACTTGTGTTGCATATACAGCCCTGTCAGTCAATCGCAGCTGCTGGACTTTGGCCCGTTGGTAATTCCTACTGTGCCACTGCCAGGACCTGCACCTTCAGTGACTACCTGTGTGTGTGACAGCTGCACATTTGTAATACCAATCACTGCATACCTACCTGTACAGTGCACCTACCTACCTATGTGAGCGCACCCAGTGTTATATACCACCAGTCACTGCACCTGCTCATGGTACCTGTGTGTGTGACAGCTGCACATTGTATTGATACCAGTCACTGCATACCTGTTCACTGCAACTGTGTGACTGCACATTGTATTAGTAAAGTCAGTGCATACCTTTCACTTCATCCCCCCCAATATGGGCAAAACAGGCAGAGGCAGGCCACCCGGCAGGTCTGTTCGAGGTCATGCTGTCAAGATTTTGTGCGGCCCTGGACCAAAGTACAGTGCTCAGAAGGCGCGTGCCATCAACCCCCAAGATTGTCAGGACGTAGTTGACTATTTAACACAGAACACCTCATCTTCCTCAGCTTCCGCATGGAAGCGTGACATATCTTCCTCCTCCTGCTTTGATTCTGGCACCCCACTTAACACTCAGTCGGCTGCCACCATCAAAGTGCCATCACCCCAGGGCTCAGCGGTGTGGGCATTTTTTTGTGTGTCTGCCTCAGATGAGAGCAATGCCATCTGTACTCTCTGCCAGCAAAAATTGAGCCATGGAAAGACCAAGACCCACGTAGGGACAACTTCCTTATGAAGGCACATGATGACAAAGCACAAACTGCAATGGGATGACCACCTGAGGAAAAGCAGCACACAAAAGCAAAGCCACACACCGCAGTGGAAGATACCAGGCCGCAATTATTTCTCAAAACCCAAACTGTACTGTGATGTTGAAAGGCAAGTGGTGTCATCTCTGGCACACAGCGTTGGGTCAAGGGTCCATCTGACCACGTGGTCTGCAAAGCACGGTCAGGCCTGGCCAAAGACTAAGTCAGTCCCCACACACAGCAACTCTGCCTGCATGCCATGTGACTGCTTGCCCCAAGACTAAGTCGCTCCCTACACAGCATCTATACCTGCAGGCTGCTTGACTGCCTTCTCCGCCACCACCAACAGGGTCCAGGACTCCAGGCGGATTCCTGAATTTTTAAGGCCGCTGCTAGCAGCGGCTGCTATAATAATTTTTCTGGTGCGTGTACATGCCTGCCTAATTATTCTGGCTGCAGCTGCAACAACACAAAAGGCATGTACATGTGTCAATTCCCCTTCGTGATCATTACCTAGCCACGGTGAAGGGGCTTGCGTATCACAATGAAGCAATGACCAAAGGCTACATGAGTGTCTTGGGGGGGGGGGGCACACCCACAATTATAAGGTCGTTGCTTCATTGTGGACATACCAAATTCGATCAGCTGGACAGTCACTGTTCTGTCATTCAGCTGCCTCAGCCCAGCGACCATGTGGACTGGAAAACCACCATCACCTGCACTCTCGTCATGGTGCGCACCAGTCCAGCACGGCCGTCACTACACATACAGCTGTTTGCAGTCACTGCATACCTTTCACTGCATCTGTGACTGCACATTGTATTATACCTGGCAGTCAGTGCATACCTTTCACTTGAATGGATGGCAGACTTGCCCTCGATAACAGATTCTCGTTAAAGGATTTAAAGTTGATTCGTCTCATATACAGCAGGGCCTCGAAAGTCCTCCTGTATTGTTATTTTTCTTCACTACCTCCCTGAGTCGGGACTTGCTTGCCATGCCTGCTGCCTTCCTTGGATGTGTGGTGGTAGCCGTTCCTGCTCCTTTGCCCACAGCATGCCTGCTGCCTTCCTTGGATGTG
The DNA here is from genome assembly GCF_040937935.1 of Hyperolius riggenbachi. Classification (NCBI taxonomy): domain Eukaryota; kingdom Metazoa; phylum Chordata; class Amphibia; order Anura; family Hyperoliidae; genus Hyperolius; species Hyperolius riggenbachi. Next base: position 325,833,582 of record NC_090647.1, on the reverse strand, counting down.
TGGTGGTAGCCGTTCCTGCTCCTTTGCCCACAGCGTGCCTGCTGCCTTCCTTGGATGTGTGGTGGTAGCCGTTCCTGCTCCTTTGCCCACAGCGTGCCTGCTGCCTTCCTTGGATATGTGGTGGTAGCCGTTTCTCAGGCTCCCACTCCGGACCGGAATCGAACCCTGATTCCCAGCACCCGTGGTCACCATGGTACTGAGAAAGTAATATGGAAACTTGTTTATCAGTCACACAGTTGAATGAATGGCAGACTTGCCCTCCATAACAGATTCTCGTTAAAGGCAAGTGGTGTCATCTCTGGCACACAGCGTTGGGTCAAGGGTCCATCTGACCACAGATGCCTGGTCTGCAAAGCATGGTCAGGGCAGGTACATTACTTATACAACACAATGGGTCCTTCCTTGGACCGGAAACGAACCCTGATTCCCCGGCCATTACCCGTGGTCACCATGGTACTGAGAAAGAACCATCGAAAGTTTCACACAGTTGAATGAATGGCAGACTTGCCCTCCATAACAGATACTCGTTAAAGGCACTGAACGGCCAGCAGAAAAAGTAATTTAAAAAAAATTGATGTAAGCTTTAACAATGGTAGAGAAAGAACCATCGAAAGTTGATAAGGCAGTCAGGCATTACCTGATATCACTGAGGAAGAGCAATCTCGCCGTGGTGCGCACCAGTCCAGCACGGCAGTCACCACACAAACAGCTGTTTGTGGTGCGTTACACAGTGAGTTTGGTGTGTCAGTGTGAAGCAGTACTCTAATTACACTCCCTGATTGATGTATACACATGCAAAATGTTTTAAAGCACTTTAGGCCTCCAATTTAGCATGCAGTGTGATTTCTGCCCTTAAAACGCTGCTGTGCGTCAAATCCAGATTTTTCCCCGGGACTTTTAGCATGTATCTCACTCCGCCATGCAAAAACTCAGATGGTAGACCCCTTGAAACATCTTTTCCATCACTTTTGTGACCAGCATAAATGTTTCTAGTTTTCAAAGTTCGCCTCCACATTGAAGTCTATTGCGGTTCGAAAAGTTTGCGCAAACCGAACTTTTAGCGGAGGTTCGCGTTCGAGGTTCGCGAACCTAAAATCGGAGGTTCGAGCCATCTCTAGTGGCAGGGCGATCAAGAGCCTATGCTTGAAATCCGAGACCCAGAGGTCATGCCTAGGAGCTTTACATGCTGTCTGCAGCAGTGGATGGTTGCTGCAAACCGCAAGAAGAAAACAAACCAGGAAATGACGAAAACCGTTCTTGGCAGCAAAGGGATAAAGCCCCCAAAAATCGCATAAAGCTTATTTTAAGACTATCCAGCATATAAGAGTGGGGTGTGTCTGATTTCCCATGCCTATGGACTTCTGATAAGATGAGAGACCATCTGGGCTAATTGTCCTTTCACCAACCTGTCCTATGATTCAGAAGGCTTATAAAAAAATTGTCAAACTAACCTTCCTCTAAGGAAAACTGTGCATGCTGTAGGGGATAAAACAAACATTTACTTCCCAAGGGGGGCTGCTCCGTAGCCCGCCCATTTCCATATAGAAGCCTCCATATTCTCTCTCCTCTACAGCCACTCCTCCCACTTGCTTCCCCCCTTCCCCCTCTAATGAACAGATGTTAACCCCTGCTGGATGCCTAACTCTAACCTCCTGTTTTAATGATAACCCCTTCCTGACAAAACCCACATTTTATCCCTAAGTTTAACCACTGGTCCCTAACATTAACCTCTTCCGGATATACATGTCACAATGTCAGCTTGACCCGGCTCCAACGACGCAGTCTCCTGAAGCCGGTGTGGACGGGTACCCCCCCCCCCCCCTCCACGTGTGGCTGGGACTATTTAAGTCTGACTTTGCATGTGATAGCGCTGTTGGGCAAACCTTGCAGTTGCCTTGTGCTCCGTCCTGATACCTGTCTGAATCCCTGTCTGTACCTTTGCCTGTACCTAGACTATTCTTACTGTCTGCTGCCTGTACTGACCACTGCCTACCTGACCACTCTCTTGTCTCCTCCTGCATAGTTGTTATTCCTCTGTATGACCCCTGGTTTGTTGACTCTGAGATTGCTTATGATTGTAATTGACAGACATCTGATATATGTGTATGACCCCTGGCTTGCTGACTCTGAGATTGCTTACAATTGGGATTGAGGGACATCCAATATATGTGCATGATTCCTGCTTGCTGACTTTGAGACGTATTTCAGTTGTTATTAACTAATATCTGACATTTGTTTATGACTCTGAACTGTATTACTATGTTAGTAGTCTTTGTCTAGTGGGAACCGGTAGTACCTTTGCCTTACAACCTTCAGTCTCCATACTTTGTGCATTAAGGCCTGGGTGTAGCCGAGTCAGCCGACTAGCCATAGTCAGGCAGACTGTTCCCATCTCCCATTCAACACGGACACACCACACAAGGTAAACATTGCAGAGGTAGGTTGGGGCAGAGGGACTGATATAAGGTGGAGAATCTGCTGGTCCTTACAGAACATCTCTTTTCCTGAAAGTAAACCTACCCTTTTAAAATATACTACTTACTGTTCCTGGAGTCAACCCTCATATTCCATAAACTAACCTTCTCCTAACCCATCCTTTAACTAGAGCAGTCTTTATAAATATCTAAATCTGACCCCCACCTACCCATAACGCTAAACCCATACTTGCCTTTCATTTTCTTCACCATCTAAATTTTACCATAACTTCACCATGGTCCAGCCAAATCTTCAATGCTAGTAAAACAGCTGTGTAATAGCCAAATGCTGGTGCCAAAAATAACCCCCTTTCCCTAGAGTTGAGATTGACTGCAGCCTTGTTTTGTTGCCTTCGACTGACTAAGCACATGTACACATCTACAGAAACAGTTTTTAACCACTTCGCGTCCCTGGGTTATTCCTCCTTAAAAACCAGAGCAATTTTCTGCATTTCACACTCCTCACGTTCATTAGCCAATAACTTTATCAATACTTATCACACATAAATGATCTATACCTTTGTTTTTGTTTTTGCCACCAATTAGGCTTTCTTTGGGTGATACTTTTTGCTAAGAATTATTTTACTTTATAAGCATTTTAAAGGGAATAAAGGGAGAAAAATGTAAAAAAGTTATTATTTCTCAGTTTTAAGCTATTATAGTTTTAAAATAATAAGAGATACTGTAGATTTAACCCATACATTTGATATGCCCGTTTGTCCTGGTTATTACAACATTTAAATTATAATCCTAGTACAATGTATGGCGACAATATATGATTTGAAAATAAAGGTGCTTTTTCCCATTTTGTATCCCTGGCTTTACCTGCAATTATGTGGCTCTTTTGTATCCCACCACCCCTAGTTAGCCAGATGTGTTCCTGTATATCCCCCCCCCCCCCCCATAGTTGGCTAGATGTACCCCTCCCGATCCCCAGGTAGCCAGATGTGCCTCTGTATACCCCCCCACCTGAGTTAGCCTGATGTAGCCATTTATCCCCTCCCCCCATAGTTGGCCAGGTGTGGTTTTTAATTCCCCCTCCCCCCCTCACATAGCCTGGTGTATGCCCCTGTATCCCTGCCCCATGGATTGCAAACTGTGTGCCCCCACCATGGGGATAACCAGGTGTGTGGCCCTTTAAAATACCACCCACATGCCAGGTGTCTCCTCCCCTCCCGCAGAGATAGGCGCAGGGAAGCGTTAGAAGTCACAAGCTCTCACCTGACCTTGTTCCACTGGCGATCACGTTCCTCTCCCTACAGTACCACTGTCAGCCTTACTATGCTGCCCGGATCGGGTCCCGGCTTGATGACGTCATCAAGCCGGGACCCGATTCATTCAGCATAGTGAGGCTGACAGCGGTACTGCAGGGAGAGGAACGCGATCGCCGCAGGAACAAGTTCAGGTAAAGATTGTTACATTTTAATCCTGCCCTGCCCAATCGCAGCATGGAGGGGGGAGGGAGGGGTGTAATTAAAAGGGATCGGGCAGGTGGTGGGGAGATCGAACCCCATGGCAGGGATGCCGGTATAGAGCAGTTAGGGGGAGGGGGGTTAATGAGCCCAGGAGCGTGCTAGCACACCCGCTGTGCTCATTAAATCAAAGTGACTTATATTCACGTCAGGTGGCTTTCACGAGCCACTTGCTATGACTTGAATATACTGTAGTTAGGATGTAAACTGGTTAAGCTACTAACCTTCCATCGATGTCCACACTCATTGCAAAGCACAAATGTTGTCATTGGTTCATCTGCACTGCGGGTTTGCACCTAAAGAAGAAAAAACATGTAGCTAAGAATTACATTGCATTATGTTACTATACCATTCAGGGACGTAATTACAAATCATGGGGCCCACAATACAACTTTGAAGGGGGCTTTTGATGTCAGAACCACCTGATCTGCATGTTCAGGGTCTATGGCTAAAAGTATTAGAGGCAGAGGATCAGAAGGTTAGGCAGGCAACTGGTATTGTTTAAAAGGAAATACATATGGTAGCCTCCATATACCTCTCACTTCAGTTGTCCTTTAAAGAACACCCAAGGTAACATGTGTATGTAGAGTGCCAAGCACACAAATAATTAGGCTGTTCCTTTTTTACTTTCTCTGCCTGAAAGAGTTAAAAATCAGGTATGCAAGTGACAGTTTCTGTCCGGGTCGGGACCGGGTCGGACTACAAAATAACCCTCACTGATAAGCAATTACAGCCATAAAACACTTTCCTGGCAGGAATTGGATTCTGAGAGCAGAAGAGATAAAAAGGGTCAATAGTTCATAGATTTTAGCTCTGACATACATCAATAAATGTGTCATTGGGAAGAGACCATGAAACAGTAAAAACTTAAAAATGAGATTTAAATACAAAATAAAACTGTGGGATAACTAACACAAAGAAGCCATTTTTAGGAGAAGGAGGATAGATACAATTGTTTATCTCATCATTTTTTTTTTCACCTCGGCAGTCCTTTGGATTCATTTACCCTTACGTCTCCAATCCAATACCAGTGACGGCAACTCCACCAGATCCATTTACAACATTTACTGTTTTATATTGCAAGATTTGCTTATAGCTTTACAGAGAATCTAAATGTGATGTTTCAGGCCACTGCCTTTTCTCAAGTGCCTGCCTCTGGAGGACATTTATCATGGCACTTGAATTGAAATGCAGTTGCAATCACTATTATGTAGCACCTGGCCACCTGCTTCGCAATGTATTTTACCATGACTTTGTGATGTGTGTGGGTGGGTGTTGTAGTGATAGGATCCCAATGATCTGTGACAGATTAGAGATGCAAGCTGGTCCAATCACAGGCACAGAAATGAGAGATACGGAAGAGGCATTTCTTATTTCTATGCAACTGTGCATAAATTGCAGAACAATCTCACTTGTGAGATAATAGACTGAGGAGATTGTGTAAAACTTTGTGTCTAGTCCCAGGAAGTGTGTGTTTGAATCTCTGTGTATGTGAAAGTGATCTTTGGTTCCTCTAAACGTTGGTGCAGATTTCAACTACCATTTTTGGTTACATTAGCATGAAACATAGCTGCTTGTTGGGCAAGAAGAACAAATACTTTCAAACATGGATTAGATGCAATGAACAGATTTATCTCTCCTGGAGGAAAAGGTGTTTTAGGTAAACTAAAGAGAACATGTAGCCTATTGAGGGTCTCAACGAAGTAGGTCACCTGACTTCCTTCTTCCTTCTCTACCTAAGCTGACTACTTAGATCATATCCCACCCCAGGAATAAACAAAAACCTTGGCCATTCATTCAAAATTGCATCTCAAAGTCATCAGGCTAAATTAAACAACCTCTTATTATGAGAAATAGTTTATATTTTTTTCCTTAATTTTGATATACGTATTTCTGTATACATTTCCTGACTCCTCCTACCTGATTCATTTCCTTTGCCTGTTGATAGAGAAAAATCAGGGAGGGATCACACCTGGGTGAGTGAAAAACGCTTTCCGTGTTTACGCTGAAACAATGCTGAAATCTGGATCCAGATAAACGGATGCAGAATGCAACATGGTAATGGAAATAGTCCTGTGGAAATCTGGATGTGGTTATCAATCATTGTAAGGGAAAAAGAGGCATGCTGCTGAAAATTGCAACATGCTATCCATAATTTTTCTGCATTGCATCGAAAAATTGCAATCAGTGGAAAGGGGCCGATAGACATTCACTGGAGTCAGTTTGAATGCGGAAATTCGCTTCCAGAATCCGCCTGTAGTGGAAACAGACACTTAGGCCTCTTTAACACTATACACTAAAAAACTGATGCGTTTTAATTTTCATAGCAATGTATTGTGAAAAAAAGCTTTCAGTTAAAATGGAACTAAGCCATAGGAAAACATGGACATTACTTTGAAAATCAGTTGTCCTTTCAGTTATCACTGAGAGAGCAACTGATAGAGTGTAAAAGCCCTAAGAGTTTTCATTAGATCATAAAATGGGTTATTTTGAGTAGGGATGGGACCTCGAATCTGGCGAATCCACGAATCCCTCGAATTTTAAGAAAGATTCGAGATTCGTGGATTCAAATCCCCATGCCATTTTAGCGCATACGAATCCGCCGCAACGTTTCGCCGCCGCGATCGCTGTGTATACATTACCTGCACCGCTTGTGACATCATCGTGACCTCCGCCGACCTCGCGTTCCATCGCAGTGTGATGCGCCGCCATGCCATCGCGACCACTGCCGACCTCGCGTTCCTTTGCCGCGTGATGACGTTGACGCCGCCCCGCCTATATTTCAGTGAAGGCCCGAGGTGTGGAGGGTGTGGACGTCGCTCTCGCGTAGAAGACCTGGCTGAGACTGAAGACGGACGGACGAAGGGAGAGAGAACAACAGACAGGTACAGTATGGGGGCAGTAAGAGTACCTACGCTGGTCGGTGGGCACTAGACTGCCGGGGGGGGCTCGGGCACTGAACTACCTATGCGGCACTAAACTACCTATGCAGGTGGGGGGCCACTAAACTACCTATGCTGGAGGGCACTAAACTACCTATGCTGCTGGGGGGCACTAAACTACCTATGCTGCTGGGGGGCACTAAACTACCTATGCAGGTGGGGGGCCACTAAACTACCTATGCTGGGGAGTACTAGACTACCTACCTATGCTGGGGGGCACTAGACTACCTACCTATCCTGGGGGGCACTAAACTACCTATGCTGCTAGGGGGCACTAAACTACCTATGCTGCTGGGAGGCACTAAACTACCTATGCTGCTGGGGGGCACTAAACTACCTATGCTGCTGGGGGGCACTAAACTACCTATGCTGGGGTGCACTAAACTACCTATGCAGGTGGGGGGCCACTAAACTACCTATGCTGGGGGGCACTAGACTACCTACCTAAAGGCCCCTCTACCTATCTACATACCTACCTATACACCTACCTATACATAAGGCCCTATACCCTGCTACCTATACTGAAGGTCCCTCTACCTACCTACCCACCTACCTACCTAAAGGCCCCCTATACGTACCTACCTACCTAAAGGCCCCTATACCTACCTACCTACATACCTACCTATACTTAAGGCCCTATACCCTGCTACCTATACTGAAGGTCCCTTTACCTACTTACCTAAAGGCCCCTATACCTACCTACCTACATACCTACCTATACTTAAGGCACGATACCCTGCTACCTATACTGGAGGTCCCTTTACCTACCTACCTACCTACCTATACTGAAGGCACATGTACCTTGCTACCTATACTGGAGGCCCCTATACCTAGCTACCTACCTATACTGAAGGCACATATACCCTGCTACCTATACTGAAGGCCCCTATACCTAGTTACCTACCAATACTGAAAGCACATGTACCGTGCTACCTATACTGAAGGCCCCTATACCTTGCTACCGATACTGAAGGCACATGTACTTTGCTACCGATACCGAAGGCAGACGTACCTTGCTACCGATACTGAAGGCCTCTATACCCTGCTACCTACCTATACTGAAGGCACATATACCCTGCTACCTATACTGAAGGCCCCTATACCTTGCTACCTATACTGAAGGCACACGTACCTTGCTACCTATACTGAAGGCACACGTACCTTGCTACCGATACTGAAGACACATGTACCTTGCTACCGATACTGAAGGCACACGTACCTTGCTACCGATACTGAAGGCCTCTATACCCTGCTACCTATACTGAAGGCCCATATACCCTGCTACCTATACTGAAGGCCCATATACCCTGCTACCTATACTGAAGGCCCATATACCCTGCTACCTATACTGAAGGCCCATATACCCTGCTACCTATACTGAAGGCCCATATACCCTGCTACCTATACTGAAGGCCCCTATACCCTGCTACCTATACTGAAGGCCCATAACCCTGCTACCTATACTGAAAGCTACCAATATTGAAGGCACCCATACCTAGCTAGCTATACTGAAGGCACCTTTACCTCACTACCTATGCCTGGGTACCTATACTGCGGGCAACTATACCACGCATCGCACAATTCTTATGTGCAGGATTCGTTAGATTCGGGATTCGAAAGGTTCGAGATATTCGAGAACCTTTTTAGATTCGGATCCGGATTCGAAGAAATTGTGGATTCGCGTCATCCCTAATTTTGAGAAACAGAAATGGTATTTGATTTTTTTTTCTTAAGTCTCCAGTATTGTCTAATTATATTACATGTGAGTGAGGGAACAGTGGTAAAAATAATGTGCATGGAGCCTGGAGGTGACAAGATGGAGAGACACTGACAATGCATGATAGTGGAGCTGACAGTGCTAGATGATATTGGTTGTGACATGCCTGGTTGTAGGTGCAGTTCTTCTTCCTGCACTTATCACATTGCAGTAAGTCAGTATGAGTTCCTCCAGTCTTTGCCATCTGGTGTTCTCTGATGGCCTCTTGTGTCAGCGTGTTCCTAAGCTCCTTCAGCTCATCACTTGCCATTTCCTGCCGTATGAACAGTTGTCAGAGTATTAGAACTCACTCTCCTGGAAAGATTACAGCTCTGAAGAGAAACTCATTTGCACTGCATGATTAACAAACTCAACGGCTGAACTTTGCACAAAGGAAAACTAGGACTGATTTCCCAATCCAGAGGCTAGAAAAACAATTGTTGGGAGCAGAGATAAAGTAACCCTCTCCTTACATTAAAGGATTAGTGTTTTGTATATTCTCATATTTTAAAATGAGGCTGCATTATTATTTCGGGATAAGACTGCATAAGATACAGCCTTACTACCTGAGCAGCTCTGGCTGTGAAAATGAATGAGGCCATGCAGAGCCCTAGCCATTCCCTGTATAAGGATATGATGATGTGCTAGACTATTATGCCTCCCTCCCTTCCTCACAGAACTGTCTGGCTTCAGCATTGGTGTGGAGGCCAGGTGATGATGTGTAGTGTTGTCCGGATCATGAACGATTCGGATCTTTGATCCGAATCTATTTTGTGAGTCGAATCATCCGAATCATTAAAATGAGTGATTCGGATCGCAAAAGGGGTGGGGCCAGGAGCGACACGCCCCCTCTCAGCGGGCAGCGGGGTCCTGGAAGCAGAGCTGAGATGGATCGCTCTGTTGGATGGGAGGCAGCCTTGCAGGGAGACAGGTAGATGAGAAAGAGGGGACAGGTAGATGAGAAAGAGGGGACATCAGTGCCACTGCCAGATATGTGTAGAGCACACATACTGGCTATAATGTGCTGCTCATTATAGGCTGGCTGTTCCGCAGTTGTGCACAGTGAACACATTGGAAGCTTTTGGCTCAGCACAGCTCAGTAACTTTGCAGGCACTGTGATTGCAGCGCAATATGATCCTCCCCTAAACAGCTGCACTTTACTTCTGGGAATGCTTTCTTTCACTGTGCGACGTTTGCATGCAAAGTACACAGATGAGCATATAGGTGAAATGTGTGTAAAGCATATGATTGCAGCATGTGGGTATTGTGTGCAAGCAAACATTTCTGCTCTCTGCTCGTCCCTCCTCCCTTCTCTGTCCACTCCGTGCCCTCTGTCCATCTTCTCCCCTTCTCTGCGTGTCCACCCCCCTCCCCTTCTCCTGTCCTGCTAGTCATTTCACCCCCGAAATGCTTCCATAGTCAAATGATCCGAGATTCGGATCAAAGATCCGGATCTTTTCAATGATCCGATTCGAATCATCCGGATCATTGAAAAGATCAGAACTTCCCATCTCTAATGATGTGAGCTGGGAGGAAGTGTGGCAGGCATGGGACTTCAAGTACACACTGTACTTGTAAAGAATCAAGGTCATGACCATACATGTCTGACAATATTTTTAGGCCAGGGAATGGACAATACATATCTGTATTGCTCTCAATTGGAGTACAAAGCATATGGGATACTATGGCATGAGAAGGGGTATGGCCAGAGCAGGGACAAGGTCCTCCAGTACCCAAGGCTGAGAAATCAAAGTGCGCCCCTCCATTCCTCCCACCCCAGCTGTCACGCACGGATTGCTATTGGACTAAGAGGCTCCCCAGGGCCCCCAACCCCCCCCCCCCATACCTTAATCTCTAGTTATAGGGCTTGCAGTCACTGCCTTGTATCCCCTTTTGTTCTGCTTCAAACACAATAGGGGCATGATAGCTGAGTGAATTGAGTGCCCCCTCCTACACTGCACCCTGAGGCTGGAGCCTCTCTCGCCTCTGCCTCTTACTGAGCCCTGGGTATGGCACCAGGCAGGGGTGGGAGGACATGTTGCCGGGTCTAGTACAAAAAGGAGGAGGCAAGGCAAGATACTGAACTGGAACGGCTTGCCAAATGGCAAGACTTGCTGGGGTTCAGTAGAGCCCTGTTAGTATTCGTACAGTGTGCAGGCTTGCCTCCTCTATGGGTTTGTTATAAAACCCAACCCTAGTTTTCATAGCACATTGTAGGTCTTCAGTGTTGAAACTTTTTTACCTACATAGAAGCACCTGAGTTGTAGTTGCAGAGTCTTCATTTCATACCGTTTGGGAACTCCTATTGCTAGAAGTGGCCATACATTTATAGATGGACCCAGATTCGACCATTAGATAGATCCTTGTTAGATCAAATGTGATCTGAGAGAGGTCTACACACCAAGCATGAAGTCTCTTAAATATCTATCAAACCACTACAGTTCAATGTAGTGGACCATCAATCTGCTGCTGCTCCCGATCCTCCACCGTTTAATCAATATCTTCCATCCAGTGCATACAAGCAAATAGTTCAATTTTGGTCAAAAACCTCTTGTATAATCAATCAAGATGGCTGCGACATCAATTTCTATTCGGCAAGAGTGATCGAATCAGACGAATATAGATGGAGAATCTATATGTGTATGGCCCCTTTTCGGCTATTAAGCTATCAGGCAGTGTATTTAGGTTTGTGCCTAGAGATACGTTTGAACAGCCAAAATTCACCATCCTTGAAGTTTGATTTCTCATCTTCCATAGCAACATCGGTCACTTACTATAGACTAGAAAACCCAAGTCTCTTTTCTTTAAAGTCTGTATCATAAGAATAAACATATGGCACATAAGCTTGATGTGTTAGATGCAGTCACCTCAGCTGTCATCGTTGCAATGCTCTGTGTGGATACAATGCCACATAACACGTTGCGTCTGAGACTGGGATTCTTTGGATCCTTTAAGTTACTGATCCGACTCCTGATTCTGTTTCTGTATTTCATATCTGTCACCCTCATTTCTTTGTATATCCGTGAGAATGTCATGGAAAAATGACAAGAGCATGTGTAACCGATGCTTCACAATAACATAAACAGAAAAAAGCAGTTTGGCATAAACAAAGGCTGACAAGCTCACAACCCATGCAGTTACATGCAGACCGCGAGTGAGTGCTATATACTTAATGTCACTTCATGGTGGTTGTAATAAAGAATAGAAACAATTCTATAGTATTATGTAAGTCATCTTATAAAAAATTACCCAACAAAGTTACACTAGCACACAAGAAACAAAGCATAAAATTCAGTCACACATATGCTATTTATCGGGTCTGACATCTCAGCCCTATTAGTCTCTGCGCCAACACTGACAGCGCCATGCCGCACATATTCTGTTATCAATAAAGGCAGGCAGTTATTTCCCACCCCCACCAGCCATAATTTTCCCACAAAATGAATTGCTACTCCGCCTCCATGACCTACTTCCCCATGTGACTCCCGCTTTCCTAACATAAACAAACCTATTCCCCTCATGTTGTAGCACTCCCCTTTCTCTCAGCACCTACCTATCCCCCGCTTACCTCCAACCAAGAAATAAATAAAGACCCAAAAAATAGTCACCCAATAAGGATGTCCAGCGCTGAAATCCCAGGCACTGACATCAGGTGATCTAAAAATGAAAATAGCCGATATTACAAAACTGGTGTGTAACCTTGCACCTGACATTACATTCGTTTCGGGGCAGCTGATTTTAGCACGCTATTTATAAATGAAGTGTCGATGCCCAGAGATGCATTCAGCTGCTTTAGTTGTGGAGATACATCGTTTGGATGTTTTATCTTTTAGAAAGAGCAAAAGTTGCCCGATAGGCTTCAAGTATTGAATGGCACAAGGATTCCTGTTTGCTCTGAGCAACGTTTTCTCCAATTCCATAAAGAATTAGTCCAATAACATTACCTGCAGTGAGTCCCACCCCTTGACTCTGTGTCCTCTGGACTACATACCAGATGCCACACCCAATACATTCAGCAATGAGTCTGACCCCTATCTAAGATGACCGTAGGTTAATTCGCAGGCTGGTCTGCAGTTAGGAGAAGAAACAGGCATAACCTAACACCAGGCCACACTTACAGAATATCTTTAGGCTGGAGAACAGGAATGAGCAAACCTGGTCTGGACTCATGATATATCACCTGCGAATACAGGGCAAAAGTTTGCAAGTCTAAACCTGCTCAGATTAGTACAGGTCAGTGGTGGGCTGAAATTTCGCATGTGCAAAATTTTGCATCGAAATTTTCAACTACGCATTGTAATCGTAATGCAAAATAAAAAAAAAACGTAATTAATTTAGTATGTAATAGTAATATTTCATCATTTCGCACAATTTTTCGTGTAATTTTTGCAAAATTTCGCATCATTTTGTGCCGTCTTTAGTGGTTAATAGCAAAGCCCCCATACATGCTATTGCTGCCAAAATTGCTACATATGTTAAGGATAGAAAAGTGGGTACAATTCAAAAAATAATTTTTCAAAAAGACCCTGTCGTTTTTAAGAAAATCAATTTTAAAAATGCAAATAAAATGGTATTTAAACTCTAATTTTTTAGAGTTTAAAAAACATTTTTTCTTTACAGTTTTTTAAAATCGATTTTCTCAAAAACTACAAGATTTTTTTGTACTTGAACCCACTATTCTCCTTAACATATGTAGCAATTTTGGTATCAATACCATGTATAGGGGCTTTGCTATTCACTGCTAACGTTGGCATAAAATGACGCGAAAATTAAGTGAAATTTTACGCAAAATTACAAATGACTATGCGAAATCTATTAAATGTACAAATCGTAATTACGTATAGGTGTAATTGCGAAAATTTACTCCAAAATTAGCGTTATCGTAATTTGCTGATTACGAGCATCACTGGTACAGGTCAGTGAATGAGCAACTATGAATTGTAGTTCCTTGAGCACACTAGAAGAAAGAACTTGTTTTATCCAATGCAGGCCAGGTGTGCTGGATCACTTATGTTCACCAATGATTTTCATAATGAAGATCCTCATAAATGAGGTTCATTTACTAATGACTTTAGTTCTCCTTGAAACAACTTTAAATTCACATTTGGAAAAAGGATATAATCTTCTATTTCCCATGCAAGTCTTTCACAGTTTGCTCCAAAGTCTTTAAAATCTCCTGCAAGGAAAAATGTGAAGAGATTAGGGAATTCCGTTACCCTATAACATTTCCCATGCTAGAGGTAGGTAACAGGAGGCTATACTTTCTGACAGTGTATCATATCATCCTTTCTGTGATTGGTTGCTTTTTTACAATGTTTCCATTTTGATTTCATATTAAATAATGTAAGCCCTTCCCACCACATGCTTTTAAAGCAAAAAAATTAGTAACAAAAGAAAGTCTCATATTATTTTCCAGTACAAGAAGAGGTAAACAACTTAAAGGGGTTGTGTGGTATTATAAAAATAAAACAAGCTGACACTTACCTGGGGCTTCTATCGGGCCCCTGCAGCCTGTAATGTCCTGCTCCGTCCTCCTCCGATCACCCATTCCCCACCGCAGGTCCCGGTTTAATATTCATCTAAACAGACAAATACTGCTCGCTCTCGCTGGCGTCATCGGGAGCTTACTGCGCAGGCGCATTATGAAGTTTTTTTGTACTGCGCCTGCACAATAAGCTCCCGATGACACGCGGGAGGCCGATAAAAGCCCCAAGTAAGTGTAAGCTTGTTTGATTTTTTTATAAGACAGTGGCCCATATGCAATTAATTTTTTCTCCTGAGTTTTCACCTAGATGATATTTTCAAACTTGTCAATAGAGATGGCCCAAACCAGGGGTCGAGTCCTGCGTGGACGCGGGTGAACGGCGTCCACCCACTTTTTCTTCAGAGTGAACGCCATTCACCCTGGCTTGTGTGGAGGGGAGCAGCGCAGAGAAGGCGAGCTATGGGGACAGTGGGGATGGGCGGACATCTCCCTCCCAATCCCTCACCTTTGTGCTCCCCTTCCTGCCTCTCCCCTCCAGCGTTGTTAAGTGTCGGGCCCGGCGGCGAAAGTGGGCGGAGACTTTCCGCCTTCTTCCAGCCGCAAGGGACGCTCCGCTCTGTGTGCGGCTAGAAGACCAGACTAGCCGCACACAGAGCGGAGCGTCCCTTGCGGCTGGAACGAGGTAAGTCTCTGCCCACTTTCGCCGCCGGGACCGACACTTAACAACGCTGGAGGGGAGAGGCAGGAAGGGGAGCACAAAGGTGAGGGATGGGGGGGGGGAGATGTCCGCCCATCCCCACTGTCCCCATAGCTCGCCTTCTCTGCTCTGCTCCCTCCGGGTGGGGGCACACCTGGGTAACCTGGGCACATATACCCCTGCCTACATATACTGCGGACATATACACCTGCCTTCATATCCTGGGGACATATACCCCTGCCTACATATACTGGGGACATATACCCCTGCCTACATATACTGAGGACATATACCCCTGCCTACATATACTGGGGACATATACCCCTGCCTACATATACTGGGGACATATACCCCTGCCTACATATACTGGGGACATATACCCCTGCCTACATATACTGGGGACATATACCCCTGCCTACATATACTGGGGACATATACCCCTGCCTACATATACTGGGGACATATACCCCTGCCTACATATACTGGGGACATATACCCCTGCCTACGTATACTGGGGACATATACACCTGCCTACATATACTGGGGACATATACCCCTGCCTACATATACTGGGGACATATACCCGTGCCTACATATACTGGGGACATATACCCCTGCCTACATATACTGGGGACATATACCCTGGCCCTGCCTACATATACTGGGGACATATACCCCTGCCTACATATACTGGGGACATATACACCTGCCTACATATACTGGGGACATATACCCCTGCCTACATATACTGGGGACATATACCCCTGGCTACCTGGGCACATATACCCCTGCCTACATATACTGGGGACACATACACCTGCCTACATATACTGGACACATATACCCCTGCCTACATATACTGGGGACATATACACCTGCCTACATATACTGGGGACATATACCCCTGCCTACATATACTGGGCATATATACCCCTGGCTACATATACTGGGCACATATACCCCTGCCTACATATACTGGGCATATATACCCCTGGCTACATATACTGGGCATATATACCCCTGGCAACATATACTGGGCATATATACCCCTGGCTACATGTACTGGGCATATATACCCCTGGCGACATATACTGGGCACATATACCCCTGCCTACATATACTGGGCATATATACCCCTGGCTACATATACTGGGCACATATACCCCTGGCTATATATACTGAGCAAAATCGGTACACCACTGTCTACTGTACAAATACACTTTATTTAACATTGCTGATACAAATCCCCCCTTAAACCCATTAAAAAGCAGATCTGCAGTGTTTCTCCTATGCTGACTGACTGCCGGCTGTGTCACTCATTCAACTTCCACTACACCACCGCATACACACACGAGGAAGTCCTATTACTCCCGGGAGTTACACATACAAGCCGCTCATCTAGCAGGTCATGTTAATGTTCCAGGGTTGCGAAGGTCCCTCCGGTGGTAGCAGTATGTTGTGATGTCACATATGGGAACAACATCCCTCCCGCTGGCAGGCTATGTCAGTGTCTTGTTAGTAAGCGCTAGTGGTTTTAGGGCATCAGCGTAAGATCATGCAAGGCAGTCTATAAAAGTTTGCCACTGAGGGCTCTCACCACCCCATCGTATGCAGGGATCCCTCAGGCGGTCTGTTTCACAGTCCTTTGATGTGCATGCTGTCCTGGCTTCCTCCACTCCGCGCTGCCTTAGCTTCAGCTTCCCACCGGCCTGCTGCTCGATGTACGTGTTCCCAGCGTGTAACAAACACAGCCGTCGGGGAACTTGAACGTGACGTTACTGCTCCGCTCTGCTCATCACTAGTATCGGCCGCCCACCGGCCTTCGTCAGATGGGGTATACAAGACATCACATTTGGGCGCAGGATATTGTTTGAATAGATTTGAAGCTATATATACTGGGCACATATACCCCTGACTACATATACTGGGGACATATCCCACTGGCTACATATACTGGGCACATATACCCCTGGCTACATATACTAGGCAACTATACCTCTGGCTACATATACTGGGGACTACTATACTCATGGCTACTTATACTGGGGACACCTATAGACCTAGCTACCTGGGGGTACCTATTTTGGGGGAACTGCTGTCAGATTATCTGCATTTTTGTGGAACCGCTGTTATGTATTTTGGGGAACAGCTGCCAAATTATGTGTATGTTAGGGGAACGGCTGCTGCCAGATTACGTGTATTTTGGGGAACTGCTGCCAGATTGTGTATGTTTGGGGGACCACTACTGCCAGATTATATGTCCTTTGGGTGTTACGTGTATTTTGGGTGATCCGCTGCCAGGTTTCGCGTATTTTGGGGAACTGCTTCCAAATTATGTGTATGTTGGTGGAACTGCTGCTGCCACATTGTCTATTTTGGGGGAACCACTTCCATATTATCTGTATTTTGGAGGAATTTCTACCAGATTATTTGTCTTTTTGGTGAAATGCTGTCAGATTACATCTATTTTTGGGGGATACACTACGGCAGAGCTCAAACTTCCTCGGCAGACCTTTTACATCACTGCTAAGGTCATGTATATTTGGCCCCACCCATGACCACGCCCACGATGTGCTTGACCACTCCCATTTTTTGGCGCGCCGCGCAGGAATTCTCCGGGTGAGCCCACTCACTTCTTTTCCCAGGACTAGACCCCTGGCCCAAACTGTTTGCCGGCGAACGGTTCCAGGCCAACTTCCAGGGGGTTCGCGATCGTGGAGAACTGCGAACTTTACCGGAAGTTCGGTTCGCCCACATAGCGCACTATTAGGGTCAACTTTGACCCTCTACATCACAGTCAGCAGGTACATTGCAGCCGATCAGGCTACACTCCCTCCTGGAGCCACTCCCCACCTTGTAAAAGGCAGGCATCGCCAGCCATTTTACTCACTCGTGTGCCTGCAGTAAATAGAGAAGGGACAGCTGCTGCAGACTCTCTCATGGGGAAAGATTAGTTAGGCTCTTGTAGGCTTCTTAGCTTGCTCCTTGCTGATTCTTATTGCTAAAATAGCACCCCGCAACCGCTCTTTCGAGAGCAAATCTTGTTCTTGTGATCAATTTTTTTTTTCTGTGTGTCCCACTGACACTTGTGTTGCATAGACATCCTTGATAATGCATACTGTGTGTGCCACTGCCAGGCCCAACACATTCAGTGACTACCTGTGTGTGTGTGACAGGTGCACATCACTGCATATACCTACCTGTTGTTCACTGTGCACCCACCTACGTGAGCGCATGCAGTGTCACTGTGCCTGTCCGCCACCTGCCTGTGTGTGACTTGTGCACATTGTAATACCCGTTACTGCATATACCTACCTACCTGGTGTTCACAGTGCACGCACCTACCTACGTGTGTTGAGCGCACACAGTGTCACTGTGCCTGTCCGCTACCTGTCTGTATGTGACAGGTGAACATTGTAATACGCTTTACTACATATACCTACCGGTTGTGTTCAGTGCACCCACCTACCTACGTGAGTGCACGCAGTGTGATATACCATTCCGTGCATACCTGTTAACTGCACCTGTGTGACTGACTGCACATTGTATTAGTCAAGTCAGTACATACCTTTCACTTCATCCCCCCCAATATGGACAAAACAAAAGGCAGAGCCAGAGCCAGGCCACCTGGCAGGTCTGTTCGAGGTCGCGCTTTTGTGATTTTGTGCGGCCCTCGACCAAAGTACAGTGTTCAGAAAAAGGCACGTGCCATCAACCCCCAATATTGTCAGGACGTAGTTGACTATTTAACACAGAACACCTCATCTTTCTCAGCTTCTGCACGGAAGCGTGACATATCTTCCTCCTCCTGCTCTGATTCTGGCACCCCACTTAACACTCAGTCGGCCGCCACCACCAAAGTGCCATCACCCCAGGGCTCAGCGGTGTGGAATTTTTTTTGTGTGTCTGCCTCAGGTGAGAGCAATGCCATCTGTACTCTCTGCCACCAAAAATTGAGCCGTGGAAAGACCAAGACCCGCATAGGGACAACTTCCTTACGAAGACACATGATGAAAAAGCACAAACTGCAATGGGATGAAGACCTGAGGAAAAGCAGCACACAAAAGCAAAGCCACACACCGCAGTGGAAGATAACAGGCCGCAATTTTTTCTTAAAAAAGGCGATACCTAAACTGTTGAGAGGCAAGTGGTGACATCTCTGGCACACAGCGTTGGGTCAAGGGTCCATCTGACCACGGATGCCTGGTCTGCAAAGCACGCTCAGGCCTGCCTGAAGACTAAGTCAGTCCCCACACACAGCATCTCTGCCTGCATGCCGTGTGACTGACTGCCTGCCCCAAGACTAAGTCAGTCCCCACACAGCATCTCTGCCCGCAGGCCGGTTGACTGCCTTGTCCGCCACCACCAACAGGGTCCAGGACTCCAAGTGGATTCCTGAATTTTTAAGGCCGCTGCTAGCAGCAGCGCTATAATAATTTTTCTGGTGCGTGTACATGCCTGCCTAATTTTTCTGGCATTTTTCTGCCTAATTTTTCTGGCAACAACAAAACAAAAGGCATGTACATGTGCCCATTCCCCTTCGTGATCATTACCTTGCTGCGGTGAAGGGGCTCGCGTATCACAATGAAGCAATGGCCGACGGCTATATGAGTGTCTCGGGAGGGGGGGAGGGCACACTCACAATGATAAGGTCGTTGCTTCATTGTGGAAAGACCAAATTTGATCAGCTGGACAGTCACTGTTCTGTCATTCAGCTACCTTAGTCCGGCGACCATATGGACTTGAAAACCACCACGGCCTGCACTCTCGCCATGGTGTGCACCAGTCCAGCACAGCCGTCACAACACAAACAGCTGTTTGCGGTGCGTTACACAGTGAGTTTGGTGTGTCAGTGTGAAGCAGTACTCTAATTACACTCCCTGATTGATGTATACACATGCAAGATGTTTTAAAGCACTTTAGGCCTGCAATTTAGCATTCAATGTGATTTCTGCCCTTAAAACGCTGCTTTGCGTCAAATCCAGATTTTTCAACGGGACTTTTGGCGTCTATCCCACTCATCCATGCAAAAACTCAGATGTTAGACCCCTTGAAACACCTTTTCCATCACTTGTGAGCCAGCATAAATGTTTCTAGTTTTCAAAGTTCGCCTCCCCATTGAAGTCTACTGCGGATTGCGGAAGTTCGCGCGAACTGAACTTTTGGCGGTAGTTCGCGAACCGAAAATCGGAGGTTCGGGCCATCTCTACTTGTCAATAAAATGTCTTTTAAGCCACCAGCAAGCAAGAAAATACTCAAAATAGTTTTGATAGTACATCTTCATCAACTTTTTGGTACTCTTTCAATTGCAAAGTGCTGAAAAGTTATTTTAAACAGAAGATGAAAATGTATCTCCTAGGAGAAAAGTCAGGTGAAAAAGTGAATTGCACATGGCCCAGTGTGTTATATTCGGGGAAAGACGGCACCACAGAACCCCTTTAAGTTGTTATCTTTTTTGAGCTAGTCAACTAAGGTCTTCGGACTTAGTTCTGTTTTCTGAAGAGCTTAAACAGCCAAGAAACAGGGAGAGACAGCTTGAGATAAGGTGTTACTGCAGGAAAGTTCAAAGGGTCATTAACTGTGCTTTGTTTTACAGTTTTAAATACAGAGTGCGGATTCTAAACTGCAATTGTGAAAGTCTGATGTAATTTTATAAATAAAGCTATATAACGGAAAATAAACATGAGACTGTTTTCTTAGTTACATATGTTCTATTTATTATCTGTACTACACATACAATTCATTATCTCATAAGTTTATTTTAGCTCTTTACTTTAGGTTTCACTTTTTAGAATTCAACCAGTGTTGTTTTTAAAAACTCAAATTGACATTTCAGTCAAACTTTGTTTTTATTGTGAGACATACCTTCTCTTCTTGTGACAATTAGTATTATGGCTGAATCGTGTTGACTCCCAAAACATATCTCATGAATTATCTCTTCTTCCTATTTTTCACCTCATTCATTCAATAATTTTTCAAAATGTTCCAAATGACTTGTTTCTGTCCTTGCTTCAGGTTAGACACTTACCTATGTAATGGTAAGACTCTGGATCCTATAGTGTTCCCAAGTGCTTCCAAAGACAGGCTGCTCCATACTGCACATGTGTGAGTGCGCACTCCCATTTGCACAGTATAGAACCGCTCGTTGTTTGGAAGAATTTGAAAGCCAAAGGCTTATTTGACCTGCAGGTTGAATAACATTACCAGTGGGACAGCTCTGGACCAAGAGGATACAGAGAGGATCGAGAAGGCTCTGTATGCAGAGCCATTCTTCTTAAATAGATGAGTAGCTAACTTTTTTTTTAGAGTCTGCTCAGGACACTTTAATATCAACAAAAAATCTGGAGCTGAACTCCCACTCTATCTCTAGTCTTACCATCGGTTTTCAGAGCAGCTGTCACCATATCCACACACTTGTCTCTGACAGAGTTACCAGTCTCATAGCAGTTGGGTAGAAACACAGATGAAGGGGGGCTGCTGCAGGTAGGGGAGCTTGCCAACACACTGCTTGCTCTACAGTATAGAAGAAAACAGATGTTTTGAGGAACACAATTTAGAGAGGACCAGGTTTACATTAAAACTGCAGTCACCTTTCTTCTTTATTTGTGGATGTTTTGCTGGGCTCATTCAGGACAGCAGCTGTTGGATTGCTGCTGGAGTGTCTCCTGCAAGAGAGTAAAGAAATCTTCTATCTTTTCATCTCTATATCATGTAATATTTATTTATGATGATTACCTAAGGTTGTAGTCCATCTCCCCACTTCTTACCTTTCTTCCTTGGTTGTGGTAGAACTTTTACTAGATGTTGGTGATGGGAGTGAAGCATTTAGGGAGAGTCTCCTAGCAGAGAAACACAGTTACCAAAGGACAGACAGAGCTCAGCGTCAGTCTGCATTATATAAGTACTGACAGGTGCTCATCCCCAGGTACAATCCTACCTTTCTGGCTTCTTACTATGAGAAGAATGCACATCAGCTGAATGGCTCCTACAAACAGGATAGCAATAACTATCAGAATTATATAAACCATACAAACAAATCCAATATTTATAATTAGCATTGCGCAGAAGATTATTCTAACATGTACATCTCCACTAACCCAGGAAGGAAGAGAACTCGAGCCAAGCAAAGCCACCTGATTGCACCAACACTTGGTTAATTAACCAGCAGCTAGTGGCTTGGATTAACAACATTTCTTTATCTTCCTGGGTCATTGGAGAGGTATGTTTGAAGAGCATGCCCCCACTATAAGTTGGCTGTTTACCAGCGCCCACACTGCCATTAGCCTGCTATGCGTTTATGTATGGATGTGTGCGCAAGTGTAAGTCATGTCCCTGACAAAGCCAGAAGTCCAGTGAAACATTTTGAAGCTTGGTCCAGATTTAAAAACCATCCCACCACACAACCTCCATTCATGGCATTGCTGTTCTGTCTGGCCTTTAGCACTGTCTGACTGGCATTCACCCACCACTCTGGTGTCCATCAGCGTGAACACGCTAATACACCTTTCCCACTTGTGGATTCTGTTGGTATTATCAGTCTGGTCTAGATGTGCCTTTCAATCTGAGGCAGGATTCCCTGCACGCTGACTGCACGCTTTTATCTCTGAACATTCATGCAGTTTATGACCAGCATCCCATCATGCACATGGCACCAAATATGCTGTAAGAACAGTGACACTATACTACATGGTTCATACTGGAGCTGTGATATATGCTGTGCATACTACAATGCTACACTGGGATTGCTATTATTTGCCTAAAGTTGGCTTGCTCTTGTTATTGATACTGCTTATCCGATATGGTGCTGCTGAGTTGCATACACGTTTGCTGATGGACTAAGTCCATCACTTACGTCTATAGATTACCTTTTGCATTGTCTTTGTGTATGACCTGCTACACATACCAGCCTGTAACAGGATACTAATTAGCTTTTGCTAGCCCAGGGTGCTTATTGGCCAACCTTGTATGCTTTGCTGTGGTCTGGTTGTGTTGAGTAGTGGGATGGCCATCTCATGTGATTTTTAATGCAATGTTTCATATTATGACTTTCTGGATTAATTATACTGTATTTTTTATATTTTGACATATTGTTTGCGTGTTTTTTGTGCAATTTGTATGTTCTGCAGTATTATGTCTTCTCCTTCTCTTTTGTGGATATTGTATTGTGTTAGACATCAGTTAAAGCAGTAAGTTTTCAATCTGGATGAAATTGGCTAACTTTAAAAGATGTAAAGAATAAGTTTCTTACCCAATAGGCAAGTCTTTATCAGGAAGCAGAGTTTGACAAATGCATATTTTGGGCCAAAACCTTACTTTTTACATCTCTAAAGTTAGCCTAGGAATGACATCCAAGTATCTCAAAACTTTTGGCTTTGTAAAAATGTGTGATCCCATTAAAAATAAATGTTTTCTTCCTTTCCGTTTCCTGTTACCCTCGGTAGGCCAACTCTACCGATAGGAGATGTTGATATAATGTGTACATCGTACAGTAGATGGCCATGTCCTGTTAAATAGAAAAAAAAGGAAGAAAAAAACATCCTTTGAGCAAAGCAAATAGACGTTTTTTGTTTCATGTGCCTTAGATCCCAAAAACATGATCTAAAGAAGTCCACCATATATACACTGAACGAAAGCATGTTTTATGCTGTTATGGTACTATTAGTATGTTTTGACTATATTCACAGTTTCACCTTTTAAGCTTTGTTTCCTTGACAGCAGCTGGCTTGCTCGGGGATGGAGAATTTGATTTAGGACATTCCCTGCAAGAGAAAATTCTTACATGAACAACATCCTTTTGTTGCAAACCTACTAATCAGGGAGCTGCAACCTGCAGTCATCTGCTACACATAGTAACCTGCAACCCCAAATATGAGTGCTGAAAGCCTCCAACGCAAAAAAGCTTCCTATCTTAGCAGGCACTCAGTGTTCATATAGTAGGAAGCAGAGCAGTTTATTTGGGCTCCTAACTCATGCGTTAAATCAAGTACCTCCACAGACCGCAATGTAAATGTGCAGCTCTGGTGCGCTGGGTGAGAAATGTGCGTGCTGGTAATCTGCTATTGTAGAACTGCTAATTCGTTACTGAGTAGCAGAGTGCATGGGAGACAACTTAGGTATTTGTCATCAGGTATTGAATAGATACTGCTTGTCTAAACTATAACCGAGTGCCCACTATTATTATTGTAGTATGCAGCACCGTGGCATATCTTATAGCCAAGCTCCAAATATCAGCACTGAGGTCCTGCTATGACATAGCTGACCTTCCAGTAGAGGATAGGGAGAGTAAAGGTAGCCATACACTGGTCGACTTGCCATCAGATTCGACCAACAGACAGATCCCTATCTGATCGAATCTGATCAGAGAGGGATCGTATGGCTACCTTTACTGCAAACAGATTGTGAACCGATTTCAGCCTGAAACCGATCACAATCTGTTGTTGTGGTGGTGGTGCTGCTGCCGCCGCTCCCCCCGCCGCATACATTACCTGCTCCGCCAGCGCGACTCCCGGGTCTCTCTCCGCTCTTCTTCTCCGCTCTGGTCTCTGGCTCCAGCACGCTTCACTTCTTCCTGCCCGGCAGGAAGTTTAAACAGTAGAGCGCCCTCTACTGTTTAAACTTCCTGCCGGGCAGGAATAAGTGAAGGCATGCCGGAGACCAGAGCGGAGAAGAGCGGAGACGAGCGGGGGCAGTCGCGCCGGCGGAGCAGGTAATGTATGCGGGCTCTAATGCGTCGGTCGTCGGGCACTCGAACGCCGCTAGCGATGCGCTCTTTACCCGCGGGCGATCAACGGTAATTTTCCACACGCCGCGATCGACGGGATCGGACGAAATGAATCGAAATTCGGCGTGTAGCGCGAACGATTGGCAGCAGATTCGATCCCAGTGATCGAATCTGCTGTCGAAACGGCGGTAAATCGGGCCAGTGTATGGCCAGCTTAAGGAAGGTTTGTGTTAGGGGATAGGGTAGTACTGTAGTAGGCAGAGGATAGATGAAGTAGGGTAGAGGGGGTTAGTAATAAGAGTTAGGGTAGATATCTGTTTTTTGGGCATTAGTGTTTAGCATGTAGATAGGCTTAAAGAGAACCCGAGGTGTGTTTAAAGAATGTTATCTGCATACAGAGGCTGGATCTGCCTATACAGCCCAGCCTCTGTTGCTATCCCAAACCCCACTAAGGTCCCCCTGCACTCTGCAATCCCTCATAAATCACAGCCGTGCTGTGAGGCTGTGTTTACATCTGTAGTGTCAGTCTCAGCTGCTCCCCCGCCTCCTGCATAGCTCTAGTCCCTGCCCCCGTCCCTTCCCTCCAATCAGCAGGGAGGGAAGGGATGCAGGCGGGGACTGGAGTTCTGCAGGAGGCGGGGAGAGCAGCAGACTGACACTATAGAGATAAACACAGCTAGCTCTGACAAGCTGTTTGTCAGCAGCGTGGCTGTGATTTATGAGGGATTGCAGAGTGCAGGGGGACCTTAGGGGGGTTTGGGATAGCAACAGAGGCTGGGCTGTATAGGCAGATCCAGTCTCTGTATGCAGATAATATTCTTCAAACCCACCTCGGGTTCTCTTTAAGGGGGGGGGGAGTAGTGTAGGTATATAGATAGGGGGATGCTGGGGGGGGTAGTGGTAGGCAACTAGAAAGGGGTTTGCTTAGTGAGGGAGGGTTAGTGCTAGGCATTAGAAAAGCCAATAGTAGATTATTAGTAACTAGTGATGACTGAATATGCCAATATCCTTTTTGGATTTATTTTTGTTGCAAAAAATCAATTATAAAGAAAAAATATATTTAAAAATCTGTAAATCCTGAGAAAATACATTCATGGATTTAGCAAATGTATTTTTGCTAATGTGTTCAATTGCAAAAATATGTTTGCAGATAGCCACATAGTTGTACTAATATTTAGTTTACAGTATGCTGCGCTATTCCTTTTACTCCCTATTTTAAGAAGCAAAAATTTGTGTTTTCTCAGTTACTCTCTTATACTCGTTTTCAGTGACCATATTGAAAAATTTGCTGATGACACCACCATTGTCGGCCTCATCACCAAGGATGACGTACAGACATACTGTCAGATGGTCGAGAATTTGCCACTGGTACAAGGAGAGAATGATTGGGAGACCCCCTCCCCTCACTTGACCTCCTATACAACACCAGACTGTGCTCTAGAGTGCTGAGAAATTCCAACGATCCCTCTAACCAAGGCCAACGCTTCTTCAGTCTGCTCCCATCGGCCAGAGGTTGAGCCATCTCCACTAGGACCACCAGGCACATGAACTCTTTCTTTCCCTCGGCTGTCAACTTCTTGAACTCCCTCCATACACTCCCCCCCCCCCCCACACACACACACACCAATGCCCCCTCTTAGGCTGCGGCCCGGGGCTGTTTCATTACGGTCAAACCATCCGCAAGACTAAACTGATCCGTATATTGTGTCAACCGCCTCTCACACTGATTCTGCATGATGTTTATTGCACATTATTTTTAGTTTTGCTTACTTGTAAACTGCATGTTGTGTGCCCTATCTATTTCTTTCTCTACTGAGCGATGTATTGTGCCAAACCCAATTCAGGGCAGACCCAGGCATGCTCGGCGAAATAAAATGATTTTGAAAACAAACTGTATTTTCATGAATATGACTTTAGCGAATATCTAGCTCAACACTGCTGGTAAGTAGAAATGGCACAGTTACCTAATATACAGCTATCTGCAACCATGAGCTGGCCTACTGACACTGATAGTTCAACGGCTCACCTATTGGTGGTAATAGGAGGAATGGATAGAATTTCCCTCACTACTTCATATTGCACTATATGTACAGTAATACAGTATATACTTGTGACGGTTCCAAGACCCCAGATCCCAGAGACACAGTGTATAGCAGCAGAGTAAACAGAACCCGGCTGGCGGGCGTTTATTGGGCACACAGTTCACACAACAGTTCAAACTATTACTAGACAATCCACAAGGAAGTGTCACAGAAGAGTCCCAATTCCCAGCTTCACAGGCAAAACAACACAAGTCCCAAAGTCCCAGTAGCTCCACAAATAGCAGAAGTCCAAAAGGTGTAGTTCTCACCAGTCACCACATCCAGTATCCATTGGACAAGTCCACAACACCAGCTAAACGAGGAATAAAACAGTCCACAAACCAGGGCCACGGGACCCTCCGAGTTACAGCAAGTCCTCTCTGGTGTCTGGCCGCATGGGAGATTATCCTGGGCTAACCACAGGACCCGTGAGCTGCTCTCCCTTCCACAGACACAATCCAACTACCTTCACATGAGGTGCAAGCATGATACCAGCTCTCATCTGCAGTGCCTAGCTGCCTGCCTCCTGCTGAGAGCCCACAGAGCAGCCTAGATGGGGAATGGCTTTATGCTGATAAGGTGCATCTCTGATGTCTCCAAAGTGTGGAGGAAGGTGAGCTTTCTATGGAACAGCAAATAAAGTACTGTGCATAATGCCACTTCCCTTTGTACTAAGACCAAATTGCACTCCTACTAGGTATCCTAAAACACAAAGCCTCTATATATTTAGTTTCAAAAGGTTTTTATTGGGTTTTTTGAAACAAAACAGGTTATGCAGTAAAGTTGCCCTGGTAGGGCCAAAGTTACATTGATTCGTTGCTGGGTTGAGATAAAATGTACATATAATGAAAAATAACGATAAGGTAGGGTTGACATATCGGAGGGGGGGGAATGCCTGAGACAGAATCATCATAGATAAGTGCAATATTATACTAAGATAGGTTCTCATATTGGTTCTTTATATGGTTAACGCCACGGCTCTTACTTGTTGTGATTCGGTAAGTGATAGCCAAGGCTGCCAGGTTCTGATAAAGGGTAAAGTAGTGTCGTTAATGATTGCTAGGAGACGCTCGTTGATGAGAATGTTGTTTATAATTTCTCTAGTTTGTGCTATAGATAGGGATGGTTGAAGCCATTGTCTGGCGATGTGAATTCTGGCAGCCTTGGCTATGTGCTGAGCCAGTCGATGGTGAGGGTATTTCCAACCTTTTGGTTTATGGCCTAGCAGGAGCATGAGCGGGTCAGTTGGTTGAGCATTTTCCAGTGCAGAGTTGATAAGGGCTGAAATCTGATTCCAGTAGTCACGGGCTAGTGGGCAGAACCACCAGATGTGGGCCATTGTGCCGGTCTGTCCACAGTTTCGGAAGCAGTATTTGGATCTTGATGGGTCAAAGTTGTGAATCTTATTAGGGGTTTGATAGGTACGATGGAGAATTTTCATATTGGTCTCGATGTGAGAATAGTAGCTAATCCCTTTAGTAAGGGTTAGGCAAGATTTCGACCATTGTTCTAACGATAGACTAACGCCCATATCCAATTCCCACTGTGTCATAGTGTTTGTTTTGTAAGGTTCCAGTGGTTGGGAGAATATTGAGTACAGGTAGGAGATAAGACCTCCTTCTAATGGCGTGTTTAGGCACCACAACTCAAATGGGGTCCTAGGTGGGGACCCAGGTAGCGGTGTGGGGAGTGATTTTAGGTAGTGGAAGATTTGGAGGGCTGAGAAATATTCTGATTGTGGGAATAAGGTTTTCTCTTTAAATTGTGTCCATGAGGGGCATTTGTCATCTATCAGGATATGCTTGACCAGGTAGTAGCCGTTGTCTTTCCACCAGCGAAATGCTCTGTGTTCTAACCCGGGAGTGAAATCTGGGTTTCCAAACAGTGAGGTTAGCTGTGGGAAAGAAGACTTCAACCTTTTGGTATTTTTAAGTTTGTTCCAAAGTGTCAATGAGTGAGCTGAAAGGGGGGATATGGCTTAGTGTGATGGAGGCAATTTTTTATTTGCCCACATTAGCGCCTGTAGGGTGTATGGTTTTATGAGGCAATTTTCTATCTGGGTCCACAATGGTGGGTTGTGTAGGGAGTAGAGTTGAGATAATTGTGCAATCTGAGATGCTTTGTAGTAGGAAAAGAGGTCTGGGACTCCCAACCCTCCCCTAGACCTATTCCAGTACATTATTTTGCGAGAAATTTTGCCTTTTTTGTTATTCCATATAAATTTAAATATATGTGTTTGGAGATCTTTTAGTGAAGCCTGAGTGATTGTTATGGGTAGAGAGCGAAATAGGTATAAAATGCGTGGGAGAAGCGTCATGCGAATTGCGTGAATGCGTCCAGACCAAGAAATGGTCGGGGAGGACCACTTTAGTAAATCCGATTTTAGTTTGGCGAGCATTGGTTTAATGTTTAGGTCATAGAGTTCTAAGGGGCTGCCTGAGATCTTGATGCCCAGGTATGTAAGGTATTTAGTCTGTAATTTAACTCCTAGGGAGGATGTTAGGGATAAGGCTACTGCTGGATGAAGGTTTATAGGTAGGATCTCTGTTTTATTGATGTTGAGCTGGAGTCCAGATAGTTTTCCAAAAGTTTTAACTAGTGTGAGAAGATTTGGCAGGGATGTGTGTGGCGAAGTGAGAGTAATTAACAAATCATCAGCGAAGAGATTGGCTTTGTACTCGTGGTCTGCTACTTTGATTCCTTGGATGTCAGGAGAGGAGCGAATTGCTTCTGCTAGGGGCTCAATTACTAGGGCGAAGAGTGCCGGGGACAGGGGGCACCCCTGCCGTGTTCCACGTCTGATAGGGATTAGAGATGGGGAGTCTGTGGGTAATTTTAAGGTAGCGATTGGAGAGGAATAAAGACAATTGATGGCCTGTAGGAAAGGGCCTCCGATTCCTGCCTTCTGTAGTGCTTCCATCATGAAAGGCCAGTTGATGGTATCGAAGGCCTTTTCCATGTCGAGAGAGGCTAGGATTGTGGGTGATTTTTGTCTCTTAACTATTTGGATAAGGTTTATTACTTTCCTTACATTATCGGGGGCTTGGCGTAGTGGGATGAAACCTACTTGATCTTTGTGGATTAGTGGGCCTAGTATTGTGTTAAGCCTCGCTACTAGTATGGAGGTGAAGATTTTGTAATCTAAATTTAATAATGATATAGGTCTAAAGTTGCGCACATCTAAGTGGTCTCTGTTTGGTTTGGGGATAACTGTAATTATTGATTGAAGGAACTCTGGGGCTGGGGCTTTACCTTGTAGTATAGAGTTATAAAATCTAAGTAGGTAGGGTGTGAGGGAGTTTTTAAATTTTTTATAGTAGATGGCTGTGAAGCCGTCAGGGCCTGGGGATTTTCCATTTTTTAACTTTTTGATAGCTGTGGTCACTTCAATTTCGGTGACCGGAAGGTTTAGGGCCACCGATTTTTCTGGTGTGAGGCATGGGGTGCGTACTGTGCGTAAGAAATCGCCTATATTTGGGAGGGCCCTATTGTCTTGGGTTGCTGAATAGAGAGATTTGTAGTATTCAGCAAAGGTATGATGGATTTTAAGTGGGTCAGAGGTTGTTGTTCCTTGCTGTGTTTTAATTTGAAATATTTTGTTAGTATTTTGTATATCGCGTAATTTTCTTGCTAGCCAGGAGTTAGGTTTGTTACTTTGCGTATAGCATTTTGATTTGGTCCAGCGGATGGCTTTTTCTGTCCTATTAGAGAGGAGTATATTAATTTGTTTGGTGGTGTCTTCTATTTGTTTGAGTGTGAAGAGGGATGGATGATGAGCGTGAGTCGTTTTAAGACGTGCAAGTTTACTTTCTAGCTGGAGTTGCTGTTGTGTCTTGGCCTTCTTTTTGTGGCTAGCTATTTTAATGAGGTGGCCTCTTATTGTCGGCTTATGGGCAAGCCAGAGGATATCTGGTTTAGTGTGAGTTAGGTCATTATCCTTGAAGTAGTTCAGCAAGTGTTCTTCTATGTCAAGGGCTGTTTCAGAGTCTGTCAGGAGTGACTCGTTGAGTCTCCATGGGGGACATACTATAGGAGTGCATAATGAGGTACATGAGACCCAGACTATATCATGGTCGGACCATGTTGTGATAGCGTGCCTTGCATAGGCGAGATTAGGAATTAATGAGGATGACATGAGAATGGCATCTATGCGCGAGTATGAGCGATGCGCTTGGGAGTAAAAGGTGTATTCCCGTTTATTGGGGATATATTCTCTCCATGCGTCTACCAGGTGGAATGGGGAGAGCAGCCCCTTCAGAGATGACGCTAGTTGATGGTGTCTAGGGGAGACGGTCGGTTTGGATCTGTCTATGGCAGGGTTGGGCGCCAGGTTGAAATCTCCGGCCCAGATCACCTGAGCCTGTCCCATTTCAGACAAGTGAGACAAGACTTTTTTTATGGCTGGGATTGGGGACTCTGGTGGGGCGTATAGGTTTATTATTGTGATTTGTGTGTGCTGCAGTTTGCCCTGGATTATAATAAATCTTCCCTCATCGTCCGGGATCGTTTTTTCAACTATTAGTGGAAGGGAGTTCGCTTTTAGGGTGATCACTCCTCTGTGTTTTTTTGTAGCTGTCGAAGCATAGAATCTCTGATCGTTTTTGTGAAAATATCTGGGTGCAGAATTTGTGGAGAAGTGGGTCTCCTGGATACAGATTATATCCGGGTGGCATTTTTGGTAATCGATAAATGC
Organism: Hyperolius riggenbachi; assembly: GCF_040937935.1. Taxonomy (NCBI): domain Eukaryota; kingdom Metazoa; phylum Chordata; class Amphibia; order Anura; family Hyperoliidae; genus Hyperolius; species Hyperolius riggenbachi. The sequence continues at coordinate 325,802,260 of NC_090647.1, read as the reverse complement.
TTTTCTTCTTTTTGCCGGGGCATTTAGGCCCTTGGCATTATGCGATATGACATTGACGGACGCCATGAAGTTTTCTGATTAGTGATATATGCAGTATTTGGTTTTTTTGGTGGTGGAATTTGAGATTCTGTACTTCAGCAGCCCGGGGGGAGGGCTTATAGGGTATGTCAACCTTTGGGACAAGAAACATGAAACATGCAATTAACAACATAGTGACAATAGAGAGTCCTGGGCCGGTGTGGTCCGGTCCGGCTCTAGTAGAGCAAAATTTGCTCTTAGTGGCCATAGGCATGTCTGGGGATATTAGGATACCAGTCATGCAGATTGTCAGGTGGAGGCAGCATTTCTACCCAACTGCCGCATCAACCTATCATAGAACATTTCAAACATTGAAGTGCAAACTTAAAATGAAGTATCCAACGTGGCTATATTAGACATTAAGATGGGTATGAAAGTTATATTTTGGTAAACCTCTTTGGTGGAGAGGCTTTGTTGTCCACCATCCTATAACAGAGTAAATAGAAACAAAATTCAACATGAACTATATAACCGGAGGGTAAAGGGAAAGAGGGGGGGGGGCCTCGGTGGGCTATTTTCCTAGAGTCCTCCTGGATATCCAGGTTATATGCAGAGCTTCGGTGATCTCCAAACTATGGTACGGCGGGCTTTAAAGTATAGTAGAGTGCCCATGTCTCTTCTGTCTCAGGAGCAGCAGGTTCCGAGCGTGTGGAGGCCCAGAGTCTGCCTAAGCGTCTCCCGCTAAGTGAGATCAATGAAATGGCGGCTGTTGTTCTAATGCGACACGGGAGGATATTAAAGCATTCAAGTTTACTGAACAGCCACTGGTGCAGTTTTTAGGGATAGGGAAGTGTTATCAAATGAGGGTACTCCCCCGGTGGGATAAAGGTAGTGGGCAATTCAGTACTCACGGTTTAGGCCCAGCTTCATGAAGGTTTTTAGGTCACCGTGTAACCTCTTTTAATTGTCCTCGGTTTGTGGGCGAGAGCGAGGTGCTTTAGTTGTCCAGACTTTCGCAGGTCTCGGGGCCAGTTGTGGTAAGTGGACGACATCCATAGGTTGCGCTCGGATTCCTGCCAATTCAAGCTGTTTACGGCCTTCTTCTAGTGTGCGGCATGTGTAAGCTTTTCCGCCATACTGGAAAGATAGGGAGAAGGGGAATCCCCATTTGTATTTAACGGAGGCCTTCAGGAGCGATGTGGTTACCGGGCGGAGGAGCCGTCTGCGCTGGATCGTCATGGGGGCCAAGTCCGCATAGAGTTGTACGGTGTCTGGGACTCCCGGGAGCGATGTCAGGTTTCTGGCTGCCTGCAGTATTTGGTCTCTGACTTCTTCATAGTGAAGTTTGAGTACCACATCTCTCGGTAAGTGAGGTTTAGGCGGTTTGGCCAGCGCCCTGTGGATCCGTATCATGCGGAATTGCTGTGGATCTTCTAGGGGAAGAAGAGCTTTAAAGAGGGCAAGTGCCACGGCTGGGAGGTCGGTCTCTGTTTCTGGGAGACCTCGGATTCTGAGATTAGCGCGGCGGTTGCGGTTTTCGATGTCTTCCATTTTCAATTCTAGAGTGTCGATCTGAGTAGCTTGAGTGTCCATTTGCACTTTGTCTTCTGCTAAGGCTACTGTAATAGAGTCCGTTTGTTTCTCCAAGTCGGCGACCCGACCTCCAATTTCTCGTATCTGGAGCGTAAAATCTCGAACCGCCTCCTTTAGTTCCGCACGGAAAACTTTCTGGATATTTGCAACCAGCTCGTCCTGAGAGGTTAACTGGATTGGAGAGGCAGGTTGGTTACTCTTTTTGCTGGCCTGCGGCGAGATTCTATGCTCGGGAGAGGCTGGGCCTTGTTGTTGTTTTGTGCCTTGCTGTACCTCCGCCATCTTGGTTTTGGATGAGCGCGTGGAGATCGGGGATGTTTTGGGGGTGCCGGGGGTTGTAGAGTCCGGAGAGTCGCCTTTCTTTTTGCTCTTCCTCCCCTTGGTCATGTCACAGTGCCACGTTGCAAGTTTGGTGTGGATTTAAGTTTGCTCGCGTAATTAAGCGGGTTGTGCAGAGTTGGAGCGGAGCGGCCGGGGATCACATCCAATTCGGTCAGCGCCGCGCATGCGCCCTCCAAGCCTCTATATATTTGCTGCATACTACCCCTCCTCCTGTTTCCCCCCCATTCCCTTTAGATTGTAAGCTCGCAAGGGCAGGACTCTCTCCCCCTTTTGTGTCTTGGTAATCATTATACATTTTATTCATCATGTTAATTTTATCACTGTCATTACCAATTCGATAATTTGTATTTTGTATCACTCTTTGTATTTTGTCACTAATTATGTATCTTGTATATTGGTGTACACCATTGTCTGTATTGTATGTTTGTTTCTTACTTTGTACAGCGCCACGGAATATGTTGGCGCTTTATAAATCAATAATAATAATAATAATAATCATGCTGGCAGGGAATTGAGCGCTGATAAGGAAGCGCCGGCGGGGACGAGCGGTAATCGATACACGCGGGGGCGCAGCTGGGGTCGATCCGGCGGCTAATCGAGCCGCCGGTCGACCCGTGTATTTTAGGCATTAGAGTCTGCAGTCACCCACTGTCACAATAATTTAGAGCTGCAGTCTGGAATTTAGCTGCTCTGATGACATATTTGCCAAGGTTGTTGCAATATAAATTTACTTTAAGTTCAGCATTCAGCTACAGATATATTTCCTTTTCTGTAATGACCAGTTTTAAAACAGCTTTCCTCCAGTTTTCATCAGTATGTGACCACAGCATCCTCACACACAGTGGATTTGGATGTTTCTGCATGCATGCTTTTGCTAACAGTTCTCACTTTAAGAATAATAATAAGTTATGGTATGGGGTACATTTTAAGTGGGACAACTATACCAGGGCTTCTGAACACAGCGACACAGCGGTGTAAATAATTAATTGAAAAAACATCCACCCACTTGAGCATGAATGTTGATTATATTCCAATATATCCTTCAAACCTACATGAAACCCATACACTGATCCATCTCTAAAGGATTAGCTGTGCTATTTGTAGGGAAAAATTATAAATGGTGTTTTAGAATCACTCAAGGGTTCCATAAACAAATCCATCAGATATGCTTTCCATTCTGTCGGGTTGTTATGGGAGTGATATCTTTTTAAAGTGAAGTTGAACCGAGTACATTTTTTAAAATAAACACATGATGCACCTGCAAATGAATATTACATACTTATTGTCAGTTCCCCTCAGAAGCTCACCATTTTCTTCTTACAACAATTCCTTACAGTCCTGACAAGATTTTGTCAGAACTAAAATATGTCAGTTGCTGTCACTTATATATATAATTGAAAAGACAACTGATGAGCAAGGTGATGTCCATGTTTCCCTATGGCTCAAGTGGGCGATATTACCCCAAAAAGCTGTTATGTGGAAATGGCCATTTTCAAAATGGAAGACAGAGAATTCCATTGATCACAGTGGACAAACAGGACGCAGAAGAGGAGAAAGTGATTGATGAGTAGGGAAGTATGACATGTATATGTTTATTTTGACTTTTAATTTTCAATTCAGATTTGCTTTGAAGTGTACCTGAGATAGGGTGAAATAAAATAAAATATACATACCTGGTATGTATATATTTTTGCTTTGGCTCCAACTCTTTAAGGCCTGGTACTTAGTATTAGTATTAAAGGGGTTCAGCACAGCAAAATTTAGGCTACTGGGATAACCCTAGTAGCGTGTTTCTAATAGTAAAAAACACATATTAGATAGTGTATCTGGTTGCAAATGCCAGCTGGATAGGTTAATTTATAGCACCTCTTACAGATCGTGGCCGTCATTTAGAGATAAGCGACATCCTTGTCTGTTCAGCTTAGCTGTAACAGCTATTTCTATTCTATCCATGTGTGTGATAAAAGACTGTTCTGTCGGCTGGCTAGTCAACGGCAAGTACATATAATTTAGGTAAATAAACAAGCAGCGCCCTGTTTATTTACCTAAGATATCCATACTACAATGCTACACACTGCAACTTTTCACATGGGCGATTTGTAAAATGCCATTTTTTTCTGTAAAAAAACAAAACATCCCATTGCCATTATGTACAGACATGATTTATGTGCATCGTCTGGCCCTCTGCTGGATGTATCAGGCCACAAGTGGAAATTAGCATCATGTGACCTGTCTGACCAATGACAATGTAGCAGGATATTCCATTCAGTCATTGCCAAGAAAGGCCATGCGGGTGTCCCTGACCAAAATTCTCTTGAGCATTTTGTTGACAGGAACACGAGACCATTCACTACAGATAACACTATGGTAATCAGCTGAAACCACCAAAACAGATGACTGCAGAAGTCCAGACTGCAGACTAGAAAAAAATGGACAGCAATTAATGCTAAGAAGAAGTATTATGTTGGGCGACAAATGTTTAATTTGAGTACAAGACTGAACAACACATTAGTAGCTCATGTCCCCTTCTTCTGTATTCCTACAATTAAAGTTCAGTATGAAAGTCAAATTGGTCAATGCATTGTCTAACAGTTGGGCTCTAACACAGAAAAAGGTGGGACCTAATACAGAAATGAGATGGGAATATGATGTCAGGTTAGATATAGGTACAATGTGGGCATATACATTTATTTTAGGATTATCCCAGGCACCATAGGGTGGCTCTGGTCTGGCAGCACTGTTATTCTAGCTTTGTGATGTGACAGGGTCTCTTTAGCACTCTAGTGTATAATATGTAATTGGACTCTGGTATGCAGTTTCATAAAAATAAAAGACAGAACTGTGCAATTTAACCGTCCCCTTAGGGGGTGTCTTGCTGTAGAAGAACTTAAATTAAAGTGTTCTGTTTGACTCCACTCTCATTAAAAAATGATTTCCCGTATTACATTGATATTCATACTATTTTGTAATTTTAAGTTATTAAAATCAACTTTTCGACTCAGTTTGTGGCCAGTTCTGATTTTTAAGACAGGTTGAATTATGCATTGTTGCAGTAACGTTCTCCTGTTCGTGGAGGCACCTGTTTCAAACTTTTATGTTGGCATCCTTCCTTACTTAATCTGGAGAGAGTATTTAACTCATTAGTTTCAGTGTTGCTACAACTGCAGGGAGTTATTGTGTCAAAAGCCTCATCACAGCCCATGTGCAGACACACCCAATTCAGTTTTAATGGGAATGTATAAGATAAAAGGCAGAGCAAAGGATAAGTCAATGGCTGCATTGCACTGCATTGCATCAAGCTGTACAACACTAATGGTTCATCAACACTCTACAAAGCTGCATTCCACTTCATTATAGCTGCTTTACATACTGCTGGGTTAAAGAGAACCAGAGACGAAGCACCCTCATGTATTTTATTACATTTATCAGTGAGAACATGACAGTAAACACCTACCCTGCTTTTAGTTTCATTGTTATCTGCTTAATTAGTCTATTAGCAACTGTGATAAGAATCCACCGACTATTCAGTCGAGGTTTGACCTGGAATCATTATAGCCAGTCACTGTTCTGTGATGTCTTTTCAAGCCCAAGCCTTCCCCTCTCCTGGCTTAGATTTCCTGCTTTGCATACTGAGAGCTGTGATGACTGGGAGGGGCTGCTCCTACTGAGAGAGAAGCTCTGTGGCTGCAATATGATCCCTGTGTGCTCTGTCTGCATAGATACTGACTGCAGTTTCATTCCTATGAGAGACACTTCTTACAGTACATCATACCAAAATGAAAGCACACAGATGAGCCTTTCTCATATAGCCTACATAGCAGCCTAGTCTCATATAGCATAGACAGCACATCCAGAACAACTCATATAACCCGGAAGGAGAAGGGATATGAGCCGGCGGCCATATTTGATTTTTCCTGGAGCAATAATGGATAAAAAACACTAAAAAAAGGCACACCAGAGCGGCAAAATTATCAGGTAGAGCATTTATTCTTTACAAGCTATCAACTGATATGTTTATTTTGTGTGAAACGTTCATATCTGGTTCCCTTTAAGGTCCACTTTAAATGCAATAAAATGAAGTCAAGCTTTATTTCTGTTGAATATCCAGTCATACGCAAATATTTTCTATATTGTACATGTATTTCTCAAATTTGAACTTACGGTATATATACTATGGTGCATTCAGCCGATTCACTATAATGCACTTAGCCAGTAGTAATCACTTGTTTGGTGTGCTTGGTATACTTACATGCTTGATATTGGCTCTTTAGCATGGGGTGGTGGGCTTGATGGGAGAGCATCTGAACATGAACTGAAAAGCAAAACAATGCAGTGACTGTATAAATCTTTTATAGAACACCACAATCTGTACAAGGCAGCAGGCCTTTTTAGTGTCCAAAAAAAATGTTTTTATACAAATAAATGACAACTCATTACAAATTATTTACTTTTGATATATTTATTATCCCTTATAAACTACCAGAGACCTATTGTAATCCATTAACTATTCTAAACAGGATGCAAGGATTACATTAAACTACATCTTGGTGTGACTAAGTATGGTCTCTTTCTGGAATTAGATTCTCCTCAAATTAGCTATGATAGCAACATATGACTATGAAAGTGACTAGTTTGTGAGAGACTCTCTGAGGGACAGCTGGTGATAACAATCGGACCACACCTCTATCTTATTTAACCTCTTGAGGACTGCAGTCTTAAACCCCCCTAAAGACCAGGCAATTTTTCATTAAATTGGCCACTGTAGCTTTAAGGCCAAGCTGCAGGGCCGCACAAAACAGCACAAAAGTGATTCTTCCCCCCTTTTCTCCCCACCAACAGAGCTCTCTGTTGGTGGGGTCTGATCGCCCCCCCAATGTTTGTTTGTTTATTTGTGTTTGTTTATTTGTGTTTTTTTTGTCAAAAATTTCGTTTTGTTTTTTTTTATTAATTTTAAATCCCCCTCCCTCCCTCCCCCCGCTAGCCAATCCCCGTGATCAGCTGTCATAGGCTTCAGCCTATGACAGCTGATCACCTCTGTTGCTCAGGAGGGGACAGGCGTGTCACAGGGCTGTCCCACAGGGCTGATCGCAGCGCTGTACATGTAAATAGACGGCATAATCGCCGTCTAACAGTCTCCCGAGCGCCAACCGCCATTCAGAGACTAAAGGCGGACCTCCGCTCCGCCCACCAAGCAGGAGATGCGCGCGCATCCTGCGCGCGATCTCCTGCAAAACACAGCCCCAGGACTCCTGCAAAACACAGCCCCATTGGCGTGACGTGGGAGGCAGCAGGTTAAATGCCTCTATCTGGGAGGTGAGTCTTGAATTAATATTTTGCTGTTTTGGATCCATGTAAGGCAAAAGTCATTGCTTAAAGGACCATTATTGAAAAAAACAGTGTAAAATTTTATGTACCTGTAAACAGGTACATATAAGACATACATTTCTCACAGAGCAACATGCACCATAAATTACTTTTCTCCTGTTACTTACAATAAGTAGTAAACTTTGATAGTTCTGACAGGTTTTGAACTAGTCCATCTCCTCATGTGGGATTCACACTTTTTTATTCTTTAGACACGCACTCCCTCTGGTCTGTACAAAGATGTGTCATGAGAAAGGGCCCGTTTCCACTTGTGCGGTGCGAATCGCCGCGGTAAAAATTTGCATGCGGATGCAAATTTCGAATGACGCTGTATGCGAATTTAACCATGGCAGTGTCGGTGTGCATTTCCATTGATTTCCATGCGAATTCGCATGCGAATTCGCGTGAAAATTCGCATACCAAAGCCGCAGGCGATTTCCCTATTAAATACATTAGCGGCGATTCGCATGCATTCCACACGCAGGCGAATTCTGAGGGCTCTGCCGTGCAGAAAAATCCTGCACAGAAAAACGCTCAGGAAAACTGACAAGTGGAAACAGGCCCATCCACTTGTATTGGCTGTGCGAATCTGCACGCAGGAAACGCATGCAGATTCGCGATAGTGGAAATGGGCCCTAAGTGCTTTTAAAAATAAAGCAATTCCCCATGAGAAGCTGGACTAGTATCGACAGATTTGTCAGATTTTTACTATCTACTGTAAGTGACAGCAACAAAGGAAGTAAGTCATTTATAGTGCATTTTATTTTGGAACAAATGTACATGTATTTGGCGCAAATGTACATGTATATGTATTTTAAAGAGTAATATCAATTAAAGTTACCGGTAACTATATTTTGTGCATTTTGTGCATTTAAGCTGAAAAATAGATACTGCAGTGTAATAGCCTCCCATACTATACTATACTACTGTATACATTGTTAAGCATAATTGGAGTTTATTTTTAAATATTTATTTCTACATAGTATATATAAATATCTGTTCTACTCTGTATGACAATATACAGTATTACTCTATATGACAATTAACTACGGTAACTAAATAAATAAATAAACATGTTTTATTCAATGTAAACAAGGTAAATTAACATTGTCTGTTTCTTGAAATCCATACAATATTTAAGGAATATATAGATTTATTCTATAGGTCAGAGTGTAAACAGAATCCTAACGAGCAACTTTCAACCAGAGGAAATGCGTTCAGATGCAAACCTAATTACCATTTTCCCAACTGGACACTGAGATCCCAGAAATCAATAATGGAAGTCTTATGGCAAAGTGTCTTCTGTATAGATAGGTTATAATCAGCTGAAAATTGGATTGACGATAGAGGAAATACCCATTAACGTATAGCCTTTGTCATTAACTTGCGACTTTTTTATTAGTGCTCATTGCTTATTCTACAATGTTTCACATCCTCCATGGAATAGATAGATGTATTAGCTTTGTGGTAAACATAATGAAAAAACGGCAGTTCCATGAATAGTGTAAATGCTGTTCTTGCTATATGAGTTTTAATGTCAATGCTAGCAGATTGGTACCCACTGACCATGAGGCAATTTGAGGAGTAGAGAACACAGTGCGGGTGATGGCACAGAAAAGGGGAGCTCAAAAGTGTGGCGAGTAGAGTCAAGAGACTGGTGAAGGGCATGCAGTGGAAGGGTAGTAAATATGCATTCATCAGTAATTCACATTATTTTGTACATTGTACTTTTGCGTCCAGTAGCTTTTTATCACCAGTGGAGTGGGAAATGGGAATTCTTTCTTCAGCACAAACAAAGCAGATCACCTGACCTGGCCCACTTCCTCCCACTGCTTAGAGAGATTAAGGGTTTATTTCCACTGGGAGCCGCGGCTGTTTCCAATATGGCTGCAGCTCCCTTTCTGCTCTGTAGCCGCAGCCCGAATAGCTAAGCTGTGGAATGCATGACTATAGTGATTTGGCGACCAGCAAGGCGCCCCAGTGTGTGAACCAGTCCCCAGACTTTGGGTCTCTAGGCACTCCGTAGAGAGAACAGAACGGGAGCTGCAGCCAATTCAGAAACGGCCGCGGTTCCCAGTGGAAATAATGCTTTTAACTGAATGAATAATTTGCAACACAAATGAGCCCAATTAAAAACAATGTGAGGCTGGGTGCACACACAGCAGAAACGCTAACGTAGCAGGAAACGCTGTGTTTTATGCAACAATGTTAGTCTATGGGGCGCAGAAGAAGCTGCGTTTCACTTTGTTTTTACAGTATGCGTTTCGCAAACGCTGGTAGTGCTGCATATTATGCAGGATGGCTGCCAAAACACACATAATGAAAGTCTATTGTAATGCATATGCATTGCGTTTTGCATGCGTTTTATAATGCGTTTTTAATTAAAAAGTAAAGATCTCTGAAGTGTTTCCACTTCCTGTTGTCTTCCTAGTGATTTGCATGAATGTAAAAAAAACGCATATACATTAGCACACCGCAAACGTATTAAAAGGCACGCAAAACGCATGAAAAACGCATCTGCGTAAAAAACGCTAACGCAAAACACACCAAAAACGTGGTTAAAACTCAATACAAAATCGCAATTGCTCCCTCCTAAAACGCTACTTTTTCACGCTATGTTATATGTGAACCCAGCCTGATAGTGTTGGTAAATGAAACAAAGAACAGTACCTTCTTTTTTCTGCATGAGACTTCTTATGTGGAGAGGTGTGGAGCCTGTGTATAGCAGAGAGCACAAAATCAGATAGATATTAGTTATGTTTAGCAAAGATTAAAAACCCCGTATTTTAAGAACAAGGCTTCTTTCGTGCTATCATGCAAAAAGAATGTATTTCTGTGCAAAAAACGGTTCAACTGATTTTCATGAAATGTTTGCCTGCAACTTACCAAAATGTGTCACTCAAGGGTTTAGAATACATACAAGCCAAAGGCAGATTTTTGGTACTAATACTCCTAGATCTGCCCTCTGCCTTCGACACTGTTGATCATACCCTACTTCTCCAGACCCTCTCAACACTGGGAATCAAGGGCCTAGCACACTCCTGGCTCAACTCTTACCTGTCTGACGTTCTTTCATGGTCTCCTATGCCAATACCAACTCCTCTCCATGCCCACTGTCTGAGGGAGTACCACAAGGGTCCTTGGACCCCCCTCTTTTCCGTTTACACCCATGGCCTGGGACAGATAATAAGCTCTTTTGGGTTTCAATATCACCTCTATGCTGATGACACCCAAATTTATTGTTCTGCCCCAGACCTCTCCACACTACTATCAAAAGTCCCCGAATGTCTATCCGCTGAATCTACATTTATGTCATCCCGCTTCCTTAAACTCAATATGAGCAAAACGGAGATTGTGATATTTCCACCTTCACTCTCTGTTCCACCTCCCATTGTCACAATCAATGTAGATAACACCCCAATAGCATCAACCCCCAAAGCTCGTTGCCTAGGGGTAATTCTGGACTCCGAGCTCTCCTTTAAACCACATATTAACACTTTAACTACCTCCTGCTACTTCCGTCTCAAAAACATTTCCAGAATCCGTCCCTTCCTTTCACAAGAAGCAACTAAAACGCTTGTACATGCCCTAATCATCTCCCGTCTTGACTACTGCAACACCCTACTCTGTGGTCTACCAAAAGCAGACTGGCACCTCTCCAATCCCTACTAAACTCTGCGGCCCGTCTCATCCACCTCTCTTCTAGATCCTCTGAGGCAGCCCCTCTCTGCCAATCCCTCCATTGGTTACCAGTTGCCCAAACGATCCAGTTTAAACTTCTCACACTTGCATACAAAGCTCTACACAAGCTTTCGCCTCCATACATTTCCTCTTTAATCTCCAGATACCTTCCCGCCCGGACCCTCCGTTCCTCACAGGAGACCCTTTTGTCCTCCAGCCTAGTCACCTCCTCTCACTCTCACATCCAAGACTTCTCACGGGCTGTCCCTCTCCTTTGGAACTCCCTCCTTCAGCCGGTTCGTCATGCCATGAGTCTGGAAACCTTCAAACATACTCTGAAAACACACCTGTTCAGACAAGCCTATAATTTGCTATAGGCAGCACTGAAGGCACACTGGCTCACCCACTAATCATTGTGTTTCCTTCCCTTTTGTTTACTCCCCACTACCCTCTAGATTGTAAGCCCGCAAGGGCAGGGACCTCCTCCTAGTGTTTCTCATACTGCTGTTATTTTAACATATGTACATGTACCAACTACATATCAACTATGTATGTATCTGTATTTATTCTATTCAATGTCATGACTGTACAGTGTCTTGTATTTCTTATGTATATTTGTTCCCCATTATTTGTTTGTACTCTGTACAGCGCTACGGAAGATGCTGGCGCTATATAAATAAAAAATAATAAATACATTTTGAGTATAATAAAAGTTGTAAAAACAAAATAATGGCTCACACGGACGCTTGCACATTGTTTACTATTGTTTATGCAAACTCAGTGTTTTGATCCCTATTTTTCCTGCTGTCTAAAAACATCTCACCTTGATATTACAAATTACCCAGTGGTGTTAATTACTATTACCCCTCCAGTCCTTGTTGTAGCTATTATTATTATTATTATTATTATTGATTTATAATTAATAGCTATAAACATTACAGGTACCCTTTTCTACCGCTTATAACCGCAAATCATGGCAAAAAACATTTAAGTCTGTGGTAGCTCCCTTTTTACACAGATGGCGTAACAATAGACCCTGCAAGGGATGCAGCCGTGGGGGGGGGGGGCATAAGCTGCAGAGGGCCCATGGGGGGAGAAGTTTATTTTCCCTGTACTGAGAGACTGACAGCTAAGGGCATGGAGAGAAAAAAAACCCTGCTCTCTGCACAATTGTTCTAATGACTGCTCAGCCACTGATAAGGAATCTTACAAAGTTTGCAGACAAAGATTTTATAGACAGTCCCAACTCAGTGTTCAGCTGGATCTCGTGTACAGCGCTGTGGTTGGGGGGGGGGGGGGGGGGGGAGGGTCTCCATCCAAAGTTTTGCAAGGGGGCCCAGTGATTTGTAGTTACGCCCCTGGCAGAAAGTACCAGAAACCAACAGATGTTCTCAACCTTTTCCACACTATGTAAAACTCGGTACTATCTATTCTTGGATTTGAACTTTAACATGTGCAGCAAGTTCTGCCTCAACTGATTAGTTTACAAATTGACTAAACAATAATAATATATGCTGCAACTTATGATCCCTCAGTGAAAAGACTGTGTGATTGAGGGAGATTGGTTCAGTTGTTTCCTTGGGTAGCGATGAATGCATCTTCACAAGCTCAATCACTTTTCAATGTAGAATCATCAGAATTAGCTTTCAGGTAAAAACAGAGCTTACACTTATATGCCTGCAGAAAAATGACTGCCGTGCTCATAAATATGTATTACTCCACCAACCTCTTTGTATGTAACTTCTTTTCTTCTTTCCGCAAGCTTCATTTTAAATGTCAGCGATGGAAAAGAGAGGAAAAAAGGAAGAGAAGGCAGATAATTGAGAATGCTGCTGCCTGTGAAGGGTGGAGGTATGTCTGTGGTATTCTGGAACCTTCATCTCCACACTTACCTTATAGGCTCAGTCTTGGCAGGAGACAGCTTAACCTCCACAGCGGAGGCCTTGTTGTTCTTGTATGAGGATTCTGATAAGAAACACACAAGCAGTTGGCAAATATACAAGACAATACTAATAAGAGGACTGACATGCCAGAAAGCAGAAGCAGTGTTATTTATAGCGTGGCCCTGGACTGTGACTACCACTCTGTACTGCATGCATCCCAAAATGCCTCTGAGCCCTGGTGCAGCACACAGCAGGGATCACCTCATATCATATTAAGGGATCATTCCGGATGGCAGTTTAGCCATTTTGTTTCCTGCTGGGTTTTTAATGTGCTCTGCATTTAACAAACACTTCCAGAGGTGTTCATATGGTGCTGCTGCAACCATGCGTTCAAAAACTGCACCTATGTGCTCTTGGAGCCATGACTCAGTTCAACAATCATATAGACTTGCACAGGTTATATCAACGTGAAAGCTCATCCAATGTACTCTTTTTATACAGTATATTTGTCTTTTTTTATGTTCCAGAGGTCTAACAGTCATAGGAAGTAACCTGGAAACCTCTAGTAAGCAAATGGTAAATAAACATTAATAATAGAATCTCATATTCTTATTTTCAGTTTAATGGTTACATTTTTTAAGACTACCTCGTTTGCAAATATAACAACATTATTTTCATACTTGCTGCACAGAAAAACAGAAAGACAATTTCTTAGTAGGATGAGTACTATATGTGCATCTCACCATGTCACATGTCAGTTTAAAGGAATACTTAAGTCACTTAAAAAAAATTACTTGTACTCACCCGGGGCTCCCCTCAGCCCCCTGCAGCTGAACGGTGCCCTCGCCGTGTCCCTCCGATGCGCCTGGTCTCGCCGGCGGCCACTTTCGGTTTGGCCGTCACCGGCCGACAGGCTGTGAACGCGGCTGATTATCCGCGTCCCCGGATAATCAGGGGATAATCAGGGGATAATGTAGCGCCTTCTACAATGCTATTGCGTCCGGGGACGCGGATAATCAGCTGCGTTCACAGCCTGTCGGCCGGTGACGGCCAAACCGGAAGTGGCCGCCGGCGAGACCAGCTGCATCGGAGGGACACGGCGAGGGCACCGTTCAGCTGCAGGGGGCTGAGGGGAGCCCCAGGTGAGTAAAAGTCATTTTTTTTAAATGACTTAAGTATTCCTTTAAGTATACACACATATACACACATATACGGTATATATATATATATATATATATATATATATATATATATATATATATACCCCCTGCAGCTTACCCAGAATCCTTTTCCAGTCCCGAATTATGACTTTTGCAAGCGCTACAGTTGGATGGGTTTTTTTTTGCTTTCTTAATTTGTTTACAGTTACCCCAATCCTTGTGCTCTGGAGTAGGAAAGAAACACTGCCATCATTATGTAGAAAAGTAATACAACATTAATAAGCAAAAAGAAACATCAATTCCTTGAAAACCTTTTGGTTGGACTGCTAAAGCCTTTACGTTGAGAGCAAGAGCCACCCTTACCCGCAATAGAGGCACTGTTACTGGGAATCTTTGCAGCTCCTTTAACAGATCCATAATATGGTCCTAAAAACAAATAACACAAAACATGTTTGAGGGTAAACACAATTGTTGAACATTTAGCTGAGTGATGGTTTATATAAGGTAAGCATGGCATAAGGCGTGGGGGATGCATTTTCTACGGTTGCATTGCTCAGTACTGCACTGAACATTGCATCATTAGTGGCATTGGTACTTACAGTAGCAATAAAATGTTTGTGAACCCTTTGGAATTATATGGATTTCTGCACAAATCAGTCATAAAATGTGATCTCTTCTTTATCTAAGTCTCAACAATAGACAATCACAGTCTGCTTAAACTAATATGACACAAATAATTACGTTTCCATGTACACACCATGTAAACATTCTCAGTGCAGGTGGAAAATGTATTTGAACCCCTAGATTAATGACATCTTCAAGAGCTGATTGGAGTGAGGTGTCAGCCTGCTGGAGTCCAATCAATAAGATGAGATTGGAGGTGTTGGTTACAGCTGCTCTGCCCTATAAAAAAACACACTCTAGCTTTGGGTTTGCATTTCCTAAGAAGAATTGCCTGATGTGAATGATGTCTCACACAAATGAGCTCTCAGAAGACCTATGATAAAGAATTGTTGACTTGAAATTAAGCTGGAAAGGGTTATAAAAGTATCTCCAAAAGCCTTGCCTTGTCTATAAATAGAGAAAGTTCCGCACTGCTGCTACTCTCCCTAGGAGTGGCCATCCTGTAAAGATGACTGCAAGAGCACAGCGCAGAATGCTCAATGAGGTGACGAAGAATCCTAGAGCGTCAGATAAAGACTTACAAAAGTCTCTGGCATATGCTAACATCCCTGTTAGCTAATCTATGAGATGTAAAACACTAAACAAGAATGGAGTTTATAGGAGGATACCACAGAAGAAGCCACTGCTGTGCAAAAAAAGCATTGCTGCATGTTTAAGTTTGCAAAAGAGCACCTGGATGTTCCACAGCAGTACTGGCAAAATATTCAGCGGACAGATGAAATGAAAGTTGTGTGGAGAAAACGAGGCACAGCACACCAACATCAAAACCTCATCCCAACTGTGAAGTATGGTGGTGGGGACATCATGGTTTGGGTCTGCTTTGCTGCGCAAGGGCCTGGACGGATTGCTATCATCAAAGGAAAAATGATTTCCCAAGTTTATCAAGACATTTTGCAGGAGAACTTAAATCTATCTGTCCAACAGCTGAAGCTCAGCAAAAGATGGGTGTTGCAACAGGACAACGACCCAAAGCATAGAAGTAAAGTGAAGATCAGATCACATTTTGTGACCAATTTGTGCAGAAATCCAAAGAATTCCAAAAGGTTCACATACTTTTTATTGCTACTGTATATTCTTTGAAAGTGTCATTTTTTGCTGGAATCTGAATGTGTAGTAGTTCAAGGTGATAAAGAAAATAAATGATCACTATAAGGGAGATATGAATTTTAGGTTTCTTAACAGATGTTAAATTAGATAAATACATTGAATGCAATGAAAATCTTTCTAAATGGAAGACCGTCTTGCTCCCAAAAATTATAGCACTTTTTTACAAGAAGCAGGGATAGAGAGCCAAATATTATATAATTGTACAGTATATACACAATAGAATATATTCAGTTTGTTCATATGACATTTTTCAGACCTTATAGTGAACATTTTCCACACAGAGACCATGGAAATGTGAGAAGGGTGGAGGTGGGAACACAGAATATATCTGAGATATGAGGACAGAAATGCTAGACAGAGGAAATGGCAGACTGATTGGCTGCAGTCAGAAAATAGATAAATAACAGAACAGAACAGAATAATAGAAATTAACTAAAGTTTAACAGCAATAAGATTAAATGATTGTATGTCGTAAGTTGGCTTGGTTTGTGCATTGGTTAAAGGAATACTTAAGTAAAAAAAAAAAATGACATTTACTCACCTGGGGCATCCCTCAGCACCCTGAAGCTGGATGGTGCCCTCGCAGCCCCGCTCCGATCGTCCTGTCCCCGCCGGCGGCTACTTCCGGTTCGGCGACAGCCGCCGACAGGCTGGGAACGCGGCTGATTTTCCGCGTTCCCAGCCGCTGCTATCACTCTCTATGCTGCTATAGCGTATATATATATACGCTATAGCAGCATAGAGAGTGATTGCAGCGGCTGGGAACGCGGAAAATCAGCCGCGTTCCCAGCCTGTCGGCGGCTGTCGCCGAACCGGAAGTAGCCGCCGGCGGGGACAGGACGATCGGAGCGGGGCTGCGAGGGCACCATCCAGCTTCGGGGTGCTGAGGGATGCCCCAGGTGAGTAAATGTCATTTTTTTTTTTTTTTACTTAAGTATTCCTTTAAGCATAATAAATACTTAACCACTTGAGGACCTAGGGCTTTCTACCCCACTTTTTTTCCATTCAGACCACTGCAGCTTTCACGGTTTATTGCTCGCTCATACAACCTACCACCTAAATGAATTTTGGCTCCTTTTCTTGTCACTAATAAAGCTTTCTTTTGGTGCTATTTGATTGCTCCTGCGATTTTTACTTTTTATTATATTCAGCAAAAAAGACATGAATTTTGGCAAAAAAATGATTTTTTTTTTTAACTTTCTGTGCTGACAGTTTTCAAATAAAGTAAAATTTCTGTATACATGCAGCGCGAAAAATGTGGACAAACATGTTTTTGATTAAAAAAAAACCATTCAGCGTATATTTATTGGTTTGGGTAAAAGTTATAGCGTTTACAAACTATGGTGCAAAAAGTGAATTTTCCCATTTTCAAGCATCTATGACTTTTCTGACCCCCTGTCATGTTTCAGGAGGGGATAGAATTCCAGGATAGTATAAATACCCCCCAAATGACCCCATTTTGGAAAGAAGACATCCCCAAAGTATTCACTGAGAGGCATAGTGAGTTCATAGAAGATATTAATTTTTGTCACAAGTAAGCGGAAAATGACACTTTGTGAGAAAAAAAAAAAAAAAAAAAGTTTCCATTTCTTTTAACTTGCGACAAAAAAAAAAATGAAATCTGCCACGGACTCACCATGCCCCTCTCTGAATACCTTGAAGGGTCTACTTTCCAAAATGGGGTCATTTGTGGGGTGTGTTTACTGTCCTGACATTTTGGGGGGTGCTAAATTGTAAGCACCCCTGTAAAGCCTAAAGGTGCTCATTGGACTTTGGACCCCTTAGCGCAGTTAAGCTGCAAAAAAGTGCCACACATGTGGTATTGCCGTACTCAGGAGAAGTAGTATAATGTGTTTTGGGGTGTATTTTTACACATACCCATGCTGGGTGGGAGAAATATCTCTGTAAATGACAATTTTTTAATTTTTTTTACACACAATTGTCCATTTACAGAGTTATTTCTCCCACCCAGCATGGGTATGTGTAAAAATACACCCCAAAACACATTGTACTACTTCTCCTGAGTACGGCAATACCACATGTGTGGCACTTTTTTGCAGCCTAACTGCGCTAAAGGGCCCAAAGTCCAATGAGTACCTTTAGGATTTCACAGGTCATTTTGCGGAATTTGATTTCCAGACTACTCCTCACGGTTTAGGGCCCCTAAAATGCCAGGGCAGTATAGGAACCCCACAAATGACCCCATTTTAGAAAGAAGACACCCCAAGGTATTCTGTTAGGAGTATGGTGAGTTCATAGAAGATTTTTTTTTTTGTCAAAAGTTAGCGGAAAATTGATTTTTATTGGTTTTTTTCACAAAGTGTCACTTTCCGCTAACTTGTGACAAAAAAAAAAATCTTATATGAACTCACCATACTCCTAACGGAATACCTTGCGGTGTCTTCTTTCTAAAATGGGGTCATTTGTGGGGTTCCTATACTGCCCTGGCATTTTAGGGGCCCTAAACCGTGAGGAGTAGTCTGGAAATCAAATTCCGCAAAATGACCTGTGAAATCCTAAAGGTACTCATTGGACTTTGGGCCCTTTAGCGCAGTTAGGGTGCAAAAAAAGTGCCACACATGAGGTATTGCCGTACTAGGGAGAAGTAGTACAATGTGTTTTGGGGTGTATTTTTACACATACCCATGCTGGGTGGGAGAAATACCTCTGTAAATGGCAATCTTTTGATTTTTTTACACACAATTGTCCATTTACAGAGTTATTTCTCCCACCCAGCATGGGTATGTGTAATAATACACCCCAAAACACATTGTACTACTTCTCCCGAGTACGGCGATACCACATGTGTGGCACTTTTTTGCACCCTAACTGCGCTAAAGGGCCCAAAGTCCAATGAGTACCTTTAGGATTTCACAGGTCATTTTGCGGAATTTGATTTCCAGACTACTCCTCACGGTTTAGGGCCCCTAAAATGCCAGGGCAGTATAGGAACCCCACAAATGACCCCATTTTAGAAAGAAGACACCCCAAGGTATTCCGTTAGGAGTATGGTGAGTTCATAGAAGATTTTTTTTTTGTCAAAAGTTAGCGGAAAATTGATTTTTATTGTTTTTTTCACAAAGTGTCATTTTCCGCTAACTTGTGACAAAAAATAAAATCTTCTATGAACTCACCATACTCCTAACGGAATACCTTGGGGTGTCTTCTTTCTAAAATGGGGTCATTTGTGGGGTTCCTATACTGCCCTGGCATTTTAGGGGCCCTAAACCGTGAGGAGTAGTCTGGAAATCAAATTCCGCAAAATGACCTGTGAAATCCTAAAGGTACTCATTGGACTTTGGGCCCTTTAGCGCAGTTAGGGTGCAAAAAAGTGCCACACATGTGGTATCGCCGTACTCGGGAGAAGTAGTACAATGTGTTTTGGGGTGTATTTTTACACATACCCATGCTGGGTGGGAGAAATAACTCTGTAAATGGACAATTGTGTGTAAAAAAATCAAAAGATTGTCATTTACAGAGGTATTTCTCCCACCCAGCATGGGTATGTGTAAAAATACACCCCAAAACACATTGTACTACTTCTCCCGAGTACGGCGATACCACATGTGTGGCACTTTTTTGCACCCTAACTGCGCTAAGGGGCCCAGAGTCCAATGAGTACCTTTAGGCTTTACAGGGGTGCTCACAATTTAGCACCCCGCCCACTTGCCAGGACAGTTAACAAACCCCACAAATGACCCCATTTTGGAAAGAATATACAACAAGGTATTCCATGAGGGTAATGGTGAGGTCATTGAAAATTTTATTTTTTGTCACAAGTAAACGGAAAATGACACTTTGTTAGAAAAAAAAAATTAAAAAAAAATTCTGCTAACTTGTGACAAAAACTAAAATCTTTTATGAACTCACCGTGCACCTCACATAATACTTTAGGGTGTCCTCTTTCCAAAATGGGGTCATTTGTGAAGTCTGTCCTGGCATTTTAGGGTCTCTGCAATCATTACATGTATGGCCAGTATTAGGAGTTTCTGCTATACTCCTTATATTGGGTATACGGGTAATGCACTCTGGGCTGAAAGGAAAAATGAACGGCAAACATACCTTGCTCCACATCAATGGCAGATCTTCCTCCACATCAATGGCAGTGATAACCTCAGGAGAGAGACACCCCGTGCCACCCTGCACTCAGGGTGAGCCACCAACTTATGTGACTGGGCCTCAGAACTTTAGTATACAGCATTATGCCTGTAGGATACAGCAATATGCCTGCCAATAGAGATGACTCTGTGTGGCATTAAAGCATCATCATAGGCCCAAATCACATATAAACCGGGGGTGTCCACACTCAAGGGAAATTCAAACATGCCGTCTTATATCGCCAACCCAGGACAGATCAGCAATATCAAGCATGGAAACCGATCCTTCTTCCGACTTTTATGCTTACCCGTTTGGTTTTCAAGCTTACCTCTCCCTGCGACAATGTGCGAAAGACCACTGAGTGTGTGCCTACTCCTGTGTCTGGAGTTCCCTAGGTTCTAATAGTGTACCTGCTCGTGGTACAAAACACGGCCCTACGCATAGGCCAGGCTGGTCAGGACAGCGGGGACAATAATAAACGGTGTCAGTCCTTGTTCCAGCCCTGCTGCAGACACGGCAACGTTTTCTTCGGATGCGTTGACCTGGGGCACACGGAAGCTGATAGGCGTAATGCCTTCCATGCAGTCGGCTAGTTGCATCTGGGGGGGGGGGGGGGGGCTGGCACCTCCTGGATACAGGATGTCCAGAACGATCTGTTCCTGAAATTGAAGGAAAGATCCAGTTCTCCCAGCCTTACTGTAGAGAACAAAGCTGTTGTAAACTGCCAATTGAATCAGATAAAAAGACACTTTCTTACACCAGCGTCTTGTTTTCCGGGAAATTAAATAGGGCGCTAACCTCTGGTCATTGAAGTCCACCCCTCCCATGTTGACATTATATTCGTGGACGACAAGGGGCTTTTCAATGACCGCAGTTGCCCGTTGAATTTGGACTGTCGTGTCTGTGTGAATGGTGGACAGAAAGTAAACGTCCCTCTTGTCCCTCCATTTCACCGCGAGCAGGTCTTCAGTACGCAAGGCGGCCCTCTGCCCCCGTTCAAGTCTGGTGGTAACGAGCCGTTGGGGGAAGCCCTGGCGACTAGGCCGCGCAGTGCCACAGCATCGGATTCCTTCTAACTTTAAGTGCTGAAAGAGGGCCACACTTGTGTAATAATTGTCCACAAAAAGATGGTACCCCTTCTGGAACAAGGGTGACACCAAGTCCCACACAACCTTTCCACTGCTCCCCAGGTAGTCAGGGCATCCGACCGGCTCCAATTTTGAGTCTTTTCCCTCATAGACCCTAAAACGACATGTATAGCCTGTGGCCCTTTCACAGAGCTTATACAGTTTCACCCCATACCGGGCGCGCTTGCTTGGGATGTACTGTTTGATGCCAAGGCGCCCGGTAAAGCGTAAGAGGGACTCGTCTACGCAGATGTTCTGTTCAGGGATATAAGCATCTGCAAATGTTGATGACAGGTGGTCTATGAGGGGCCGAATTTTGTGGAGCCGGTCATAAGCAGGGTGGCCCTTTTCATGACAGGTTTTGTCGTCGTTGAAGTGCAGGAAGCGCAGGATGGACTCAAATCGTGTCCTGGACATGGCAGCAGGGTACAAGGGAACATGATTTACTGGGTTCGTAGACCAATACGACCGCAGTACATTCTGTTTCATTAGTCCCAAATGAAGGATAAGGGCCAAAAAGATTTTAATGTCGGAAACTTGGACTGGTTTCCACCCGAAAGGCTGGGCATACATGCTCTCCGGGTGCTCGGTGATGAATTGTGTGGCTTTACGGTTGGTCTCAACCACAATTAAGTCCAGGAGAACCTGGGTGATGAACAGCTGCAAAAAGTCTAGGGCCGTTCCTAGATGAGCTGTCGCCACCTGGACTCCAGACTGGGCGGTGAAAGGGTGCGGCGGAATCAGGGGATTGCCAATCTGGTTGTGCCAGCACCTCTGGGAGTCTATGGGTACTACGGGCCCGTCTTCTTCTTGGTGGCTGCGATGGGGGTACTACTGCACTTGCCACCGTACCAGTTTCAACTTCCATGCTGACGCTCACCACTTCGCCAGGGTCTACGGAAGCACTGGCACTAAGTCCAGGAGATGCTGCGCTGCTGGTGCCTGCCTCACCAAGAAAACTATCATCAGCGCTAGCACCACCCTGCTGCCCTTGAGGCGGATCCTGCGCCACCTGCGGTCTAACGACTTGGGGTCTGGTACGCCTGGCTCTAGCCGGGACCATAGCCTCGTCATCACTTTCGGTCAAGGAACCACTGCTTTCTACAGGTTCAAATTCGGACCCGGAAGATTTGACGGATGATTCTTCCCAAAAGAACTCATCCGACTGGTCCATGTACCTGTATACCTCGTCATCGGAAAGCCCCCTTCTTGCCATTGTGGATTACTAAATTTATGGGGTTTTCCTCCGAGACTACCCAGAAAAAAAGAGCACCTACCTAGCAAAAAGGGAGTATTTGAGAGGTATTGGGGTTGGTGGAAAGTGGGGTCTCAGAGGCAATCAAACAATCACGGGACAATCAAATACAATTACAGCACAATCGACTCCAATCACAGCACAAGCAAATCTGATGCACTCGGAAGGTGGGGGGAGGGGGGGGGGGGTTGGGTGTAGTGGGGGGGAGGGGGGGTTGGGTGTGGTGGGAAGTGGGGTCTCAGGCAATCAAACAATCACGGGGCAATCGAAGCCGATCACGGGACAATCAAATACAATTACAGCACAATTGAATCCAATCACAGCACAATCAAATCTGATGCACTCGGAAGGTGATGGGGGGAGGGTGGGATTGGGTGTGGCGGGTAGTGGGGCCTCAGGCAATCAAACAATCACGGGGCAATCGAAGTCGATCACGGGACAATCAAATACAATTACAGCACAATCGACTCCAATCACAGCACAAGCAAATCTGATGCACTCGGAAGGTGGGGGGGAGGGGGGGTTGGGTGTGGTGGGAAGTGGGGTCTCAGGCAATCAAACAATCACGGGGCAATCGAAGCCGATCACGGGACAATCAAATACAATTACAACACAATCGAATCCAATCACAGCACAATCAAATCTGATGCACTCGGAAGGTGATGGGGGGAGGGTGGTATTGGGTGTGGCGGGAAGTGGGGTCTCAGGCAATCAAACAATCACGAGGCAATCGAAGTCGATCACGGGACAATCAAATACAATTACAGCACAATCGACTCCAATCACAGCACAAGCAAGTCTGATGCACTCGGAAGGTGGGGGGGGGGGGGGGGGGAGGGGGGGTTGGGTGTGGTGTGGTGGGGGGGAGGGGGGGGTTGGGTGTGGTGGGAAGTGGGGTCTCAGGCAATCAAACAATCACGGGGCAATCAAAGCCGATCACGGGACAATCAAATACAATTACAGCACAATCGAATACAAGCGCAGCACAATCGAATACAAGTGCAGCACAGTCAAATACAATGCACTTGGACCGTGATTAGGGGGGGGGGGGTCTGAGGGCGATTTGAGGGGGTGGGGGGTTGATCAGGAGCCTGCACGGGGCAGACTGAGTCCTGATCTGATGAGAGGCAGACACAGGGGGTTACTGATCAAAGATCAGTTAGTGATTGCTGGGGAGGACAGATGTAAACAAAGAGCAGGGGATGTAATCAGAAGGGGGGTATGAGGGCAATCGAGGGCCTGGGCAGGTGATCGGTTACCCCCGCGGGGCAGTTAGGGTCTGCTCTGATGGGTGGGGGTGCTGAGGGGTGATGGACAGGTGATAGACAGGTGATCAGAGGGGGATCAGGGGGTAAGGTAGCTGTATACAGATGTATACAGTATACAGGGGGGTAGTCTGGGATGGGGTGTGGGGGTGATCTAAAGGTAGGGGGGGGGATCAGGGGTGACTAGGAGGCAGTTAGGGACCTAAACTAAAGGGCAGCGTCGCTAGTTAGTGGCAGGTGGGGGGGGGTTTATAGGGGTGCTAGGGTGCTGGGCAGTGGTCTGCTATGGTAATCAGGGGGGGTATGAGGCCTGGGGTGGGAGATCAGGGGGGCTGTGGGCAAAAAAAAGCAATGTGCAGTGTATACTTACTAAGTGCTTCCTCCTCGCTGGTGGTCTCTGGAACAATGAGACCACGAGGCGAGGAGGAAGCACGTATAAGGCACTTTGTTTACCTAACAAAGTGCCTTATACTCTCTGATTGGGCTATTGTGCGGATTCCTCCACTCGCCGGCTCTGCTAAGTGGCCGGCGAGCGGAGACAAAATGCCCGAGTAACGATCCCGGGCGGAGGATCGCGTCACGGATGACGCGATCGCTCCGCCCATGCCCTTAGAAGGACCGCCGCCTCTGTGGGTGAGCCGGTCCTTCAGGGCTCCACTTCCCGGCCGCCCCTGTGCGTTAGGCGGTCGGGAAGTGGTTAAATAGAACCTTGAGCCCCCCCAACAAAAAATTAGTTTTACTCACCTGGGGTTTCCAAAAGCCCCCTGCAGCTGTCCAGTGCCCTCGCCGTGTCCCTTCGACCCTCCTGTCCCCGCCGGCAGCCACTTCCGGTTTCGCCGTCAGGACCCGACAGGCTGGGAACACGAGTGATTATTTGCGTTCCCAGCCACAATAGCTCCCTCTATGCTGCTATAGCAGCCCACTATGCTGCTATAGCAGCCCTCTATGCTGCTATAGCAGCATAGAGGGAGCTATTGTGGCTGGGAACGCGAAGAATCACTCGCGTTCCCAGCCTGTCGGGTCCTGACGGCGAAACCGGAAGTGGCTGCCGGCGGGGACAAGAGGATCGGAGGGACACGGCGAGGGCACTGGACAGCTGCAAGGGGCTATTGGAAGCCCCAGGTGAGTGAAACTTATTTTTTTTTTTGGCTTAAGGATAGCTTTAAAGAAAATGTGAGACAAAAATTAAAATAAAAGCATTTATACTCCAGGCAATGAGAGCACGATGGGGACGCATGTGCAGTGCACGCCAATTGGTGTGGCTGGAGAAGGAGACCAGGCTGGCCAGTGGAGGATCGGAGAATCCTGGGACAACAGGAAGGGAGCCAAAGGCCTAAAGGAGGCTGGATGAAGCCCCAGGAAAGTATAAATGCTTTCATTTTATTTTTTGTCAGGTACACTTTAACAATTTGATAATACTATAATCATGCAGAAACTGAAGTGTGAGCAGGAGTAAAAATTTGTTATGAGCATGTTAACAATAGCTTGTAACAAGGATCAAGGCATCGCTTTTATACGCCTCAACATTTGGGAAAACTTGTAGTGCCTATGGTGTGGGTGTGTTGTGGAAAGTGGTTTTGCCAGTGTAAAGCAATGCTTGCTATCACAGAGGGACACTGGAACAGAGGAGTGGCATGCTACTGGGTTCAATATGTGACATAGGTTATGTATAGGGTTAATACAGGCACACATTAAAACTGTGAAGTGATAATGTACAGTATATTGGACAGCGTGTGGCATGAGCTTGAGATGTGTTGTACTACTTTGTGCTTGTGTCCTTTAGAGGTGCTTCACTCACGGTTTATATGGGAGCTTCCTCCAGCCCCATGAGGCCGACAAGTCCCACGCAGCACCTCCGCTCACAGCCGCCATCCTAGGGTGCCTGCCGGTGCAGAGGCCGACCTCGGGGTCGTCCTTACTGTGCCTGCGTGAAGCACCGCATTGTCCGCAGCATACTGCCCAGGCACAGAACTACTGCCCCTGCACAGTACGCTGTCTACGTGGGCTTGATTGAGAGTGCCGCTCGCACAGGCCGGCGGTGACCCCGGGCCGGCAGCTGCGAGCGGAGATGCTGCATGGGACATGTAGGCTTCAAGGGGCTGGAGGAAGCCCCGGATAAGTATATCATGGGGCAGCAAGATTTGCTTGATGCTTCCTTTAAGATACTGATATGTCATTTCTACTTTTTTTCATCTTTTCTTACAATTTTCCCATTTTGAACAAGCATTAAAAACAAGAATTCAGAAATCAGGATAACAACAGAACGCACATATTAACCACTTGATGACAAGCAGGCGTATTAAAACTTCCTGCTAGAGCCTCTTAACGGCTCCAGGACATTTTTATAAGTGACACAGCGCTGCTGCCGCTGTGCGCATGCGCACTCCTGCACGTGAGATCAGTGAACCCCCCCCCCAAAAAATACACCTTTATTTTCAAATAATATATTGTCACCATACTTTGTACTAGGGACATAATTAAAATCTTGTGATAACCAGGACAAATAGGCAGATAAAATGTGTGGGATTTATGCACAGTAGCAGTGTTTATATTAAAACTATAGGGGATGAAATTAGAGAAATGGTGTATGTTTTAATTTTTTTCCTTGTTTTTCCCTTTAAAATGCATAGAAATTAAAAGTAATTACTGAAAACAAATATCAACCCCAAAAAGCCTAATTGGTGGTGAAAAAAATCAAGATATACCGTATTTTTCGGACTATAAGACGCTCCGGACTATAGGACGCACCTAGGTTTAGATAGTAAAAATTAGGGGGAAAAAAATCCTAAACCTGGTGCGTCTTTAGTGCAGGGGCGCCTTATGGACCTTTTTCCCCCAAACTGTTCCTATCTAAGCTACTCTGCGCAGCTACAATAACCCTTGCTGCCCTCCCAGCTACACTCAATAACTGCACTCCCAGCTACGCTCACTCATTGAACTAACTACACTCCCAACTTCACTCCCAGCTACACTCACTGCACTCCTAACTACACTCACAGCTACAATCACAGCTACACTACACTCACTACAATCACAGCTACACTACACTCACTACAATCAAAGCTAAACTACACTCACCACAATCACAGCTACACTACACTACACTCACTACAATCACAGCTAAAGTACACTACACTCACTATAATCACAGGAGGTCCCTCTTACTTATCCAGATGCATTGCCGGGTGGTCATCTGACGCAATGCACGCTGTCCCCAGCTCTTCCAGCGGGCAGGTCAAGTGATGAGGAGCTACCCAATGGCGACCGGGACCTCCACAGCAGGGCAGTACAGTCGCTGCGTCCATATCCAGCCCCATCTCCCGCTGCATCAATTTCCGGCCCCACGCAGGAGGAGATTCAGAGCTGGCAGATGTCCACAGTGCTGGAAAGGATCTCCGATATCCACCGTGCGGGGGGAGGAACACCGATGGCCACCGTGAGGGGAGAGAAGCGCCAATGTCCGCCGTGAGGTGGGAGGAGCCCCGATGTCAGCCACGCGGGGGGAGGAACATTGATGGCCACCATGAGGGGAGAGGAGCGCCGATGTCTGCCGTGAGGTGGGAGGAGCCCCGATGTCAGCCACGCGGAGGGAGAAACGCTGATGACCACCATGAGGGGAGAGGAGCACAGATGTCTGCCGTGAGGTGGGAGAAGCCCCGATGTCAGCCACATGGAGGGAGGAACACGGATACCCACCGTGAGCTTAGAGTAGCACCGATGTCAGACGTGAGGGGAGGAGCCCCGATGTCAGCCGCGTGGTGACTGGAGCGCCGATGTCCACCGTTCATGGAGGAGCGCATGTCTGCTGTGCGGGGGGGAACTCAGATGTCAGATGCTGGGAGAGAGGCAAGCTGCAGGAGACTAGGAGCAGCTGCCGCTCATTTTCTGGAAGAGCAAACGATTTGGTGGGCCCTGGACATGCAAGCGTGAGTGTGTGTGGGGGAAGGGGGTAGCGTACATTCGGACTATAAGACGCACTGACTTTTTCCCCCCATTTTGGGGGGAGAAAAAGTGCGTCTTATAGTCCGAAAAATAGTTTAGCTCATTTCATTGTCATTAGTAGTGATTAAGCTATTGGCAAATGAAAGGGATGAGCACTGAAAGGTTAAAATCACTCTTGTCCATTATGGTAAAAACCCCTTTGGGGTGAAGTGGTTAAACAGTCCCATTTATTTGAGATTAATAAGATGATGCCAACCAGACTTGGTCAGAAGACAAGTGTGTGGGTCAGGTGTTAGGTCCACAAATATTTGGACAGAGACAACTTTTTTCTAATTTTGGTTCTGTACATTACCTCAATGACATCTGGTGATGTCCGCGAGTTCAAGACGTCAGGCTGTCATTGCCAGCAAAGAATTTTCAACCAAGTATTAGAAATTAACATTTTATTTCCTGTTATTTAATTTGTCCAATTACTTTTAAGCCCCTGAAATGAAGGGATTGTGTTTAAAAAATGATTAAGTTGCCTCACATTTTTATGCAATTTTTTAGTCCACCCCAATGAATTAAAGCTGAAAGTCTGCCAACTGCATCTGAGTAGTTTCATGTAAAATTCATTGTGGTAAAGTACAGAAACAAAATTTGAAAAAAAATGTTTCTGTCAAAACATTTATGGACCTTAGTTGTACATAGCTGGTTATCTCATATACTTATTTATCTTAGCCACAGTAAATTCAAAGGAATATAGTCATGAAAAAAAAAATCTGACTAGTGTGTGCAGTTAGATGACAAAGCCTCAACAAAAACAATATCAGTACAACTCAGCTGTATCTCTTCTCTTATATATTGTAGATGTTATTGCCCTAACTATTGATTCACTTAGGGCTAACTGTATTCTGACAATTACAGTCTTCCTATTTGTGGTTGCCTAATTACCTGCTTAAATGGCTGATTGATTCACAAGCATATTGACTAGTCACTGGTAAGGTAGCATTTGTAACTGCATTGTGTGTGTTTTTCATCATTTAGCCTTAACAGGTTAGCTCAGCTGTACCTAATTTTAAATGCAATGAGTTGACCCAGAATCCCTTAAGGCCACATTCACAGTGGGATGTTGCATTGTGTTCCCTGTATAACGGGACTGCAGCGCAATGGAACAGCAAAGCTGTACCGCACGTTTATGGCCTCATACAGTGAAGCATACAGCCAAGTAAATGAAAACAATGCTTCACTGTACCTGATAAAGCGTGTTTAGCGGTAACGCACTGCATGCAGTGCATAACCATACAACAACCCGTTTTACAGCAACACTACCGCCACAATGTGAATGTCGGATAGATGGGGCCATGCAGTGCGGTAAGCCGCATTACAAAGCGACTGTTACACCGCGCCACAACACACCACTGTAAAAGTGTTCTTAAAGTGAACCAGAGATGAAGCACCTTCATGTATTTTACCATATATATCAGTGTGAACATTAGAGAAAATACCTACCTTGCTTTCTGTTTCATTCTGCACTGCACAGCTTGCTTCTAATCAACCCTGATAAAATCCCCTACTGAGCATTCAGTTTGGCTTTGCTCAGGAATATTTATAGCTCAGTCTGGCCCATGTGCAATTAACTTTTTCACCTAAGTTTTCTCCTAGGAGATAATTTTTCAACTTCAATTTAAAATAACTTTTTAGCCCTTTGCAATGGAAAAAGTACCAACAAGTAGGTGAAAAATCATTGTCAAAATTATTTGAGTATTTGTTTGCTTGCTGGTGGTTTAAAAAGCATTTTATTTACAAGTTGTGAAAATATCACCTAGGAGAAAACTCAGGTAAAAAAACAAATTGCATATGGCCCTCTGTGTTCTCTCATGTCTTTTCAACTCCAAGCCTGCCCCCTGCTGGCTCTGCTCAGGAGTCATTATAGCAAAGCCAGACTGATTGCTCAGTCGGGGATTTTATCAGGTCTGTTAAGAAACAAGCTGTGCAGTGCAGAATGAAACAGAGAGCAGGGTAGGTGTTTTCTCTAATGTTCCCACTGATCTGTATGGTAAAATACATGAGGGTGCTTTGTCTCTGGTTCACTTTAAGGTCCAAAAACCAAGTGACAAGTCTGGAAAGATGTAATAATTTCCTTAGTTGATATTCTGTCATACGAGTGGGCAAAAGGTAGACTGAGCTGAAAAATAAAGTTTCTTTTTTGTTAATTCTCCTTGATCTATTTATATTAGCTATAGCAAGCTTGTGTTCCATGTATATGTATTGAAAAAATCACAACACTTACAGTCCCTCACTGGAGCTCTCAGTCCAAGGTCCATACACCTAATCTAGTCCAACTGTTCCTCACAGGACATCACAATCTGATGCCCCACTCCCTACCCCTTATACAGAATATTTGTCCCTCAAATGATCTCACATTTTTAGGTTGTTAAGCCGTCTAACTATCCCTCAGAGGACCTTGCAATCCGATGTCTCCATCCAAATACTGTTCCTTGTTGGAGCTCACAATCTGAGGTTCCTTACTGTTTTATAGTCTAACTGTTCCACTTAGGAGATTGCAGTCTGAGGTTCATATGTCTATTGCAGTCTGACTCCCTCACAGGACATCATAGTCTGATGTCCCTACCTATAATTCATAATTCAGTGTAACTTCCTCTCAGTGTAGCTCACACTTATACAGTCTTAGGCCTAGTGCACACCAGAGCGGTTCTGCTGCGTTTTGCGATCCGCTTGCGGGTGCGGATCCGCTTGGGTAATGTATTTCAATGGGCTGGTGCACACCAGAGCGGGAGGCGTTTTGCAGAAACGCATACTCCCGGGCTGCTGCAGATTTTGGATTGCGGAGGCGTTTCTGCCTCAATGTTAAGTATAGGAAAAACGCAAACCGCTCTGAAAAACGGCACTTCAGAGCGGTTTGCCAGGCGTTTTTTGTTACAGTAGCTGTTCAGTAACAGCTTTACTGTAACAATACATGAAATCTACTACACCAAAACCGCTACACAAAACTGCAAAATGCCAGCTAAAAACGCTACAGAAAAAGAAGAAAAAGCGTTTCAAAATCTTCTAGCATTTTGCGGATCTGCTAGCGGTTTTTGGTGTGCACCAGGCCTTACTGTCTCTCACATGACTTCACTATCTGAGGTTCCTACCCCTAATACATTCTCTCCCTCAAAATCTGAGGTCCTTGCCCCAAACAAGTCTAAATGTCCCTCAGTGAATCTTGCATTCTGAGGTTGCTACCCCTTAACCATTTCAGCCCGCGGGTCAGCGCTCCTTCCATTAATTCCCCAATAACTTTATCACTACTTATCACAACGAAATGATCTATACCTTGTTTTTCCGCCACCAATTAGGCTTTCTTTGGGTGGAACATCTTGCTAAGAATTATTATTATTATTATTCTAAATGCATTATGATGGGAATAATAAGAAAAAAATAGAAAAAAATGCATTATTTTTCAGTTTTTAGCCATTATAGTTTTAAAATAATTCATGCTACCATAATTAAGATCCACACGTTTTATTTGGCCATTTGTCCCGATTATTGCATCACTAATTTTTAGCCCATTATTTAATAATTATATGCCCTCTTGTCATAGATATTATTATTTTTCCCCCTAAATTCAGTCAGGGCCCTTTTCCACTAGCAATCGCAATCACAAATCACAAACGCCAGTGATTGCGATTGCGATTTTTCATTAATTCGGATATGCGATTGCGATTTTTCATTTGCATTGCATTATCATTGTAAAAATCGCTCCAGCAAGCGATTTCCAAATCGAATCACTGTAGTGGAAAATACTTCTCGTGATTTCTATGATAAAGTAACAACTCTAGCGATTTAAAGATCACTAGCGATTTGCGATTTTGCGATTCAGCAATCACAATCGCTCTAGTGGAAAAGGGCCCTAAGTGTATTTATAGGATACAATGCGTTGTTACATTGTAGCTAAGGAAGTGACGCAGGTTTCCATTGGAAACCTGCGATCACAGTGCCGGCAGGAAGATTATGAATGGGATCATTGTTCCCATTCATAAATTTAACGATCGGGCGGTGGAAAGCGGCGGGAAATCACAGCGGGAGATGTGTAAGACTAAAGGGCGCTATGTAAGACTAAACACTGTTTTTGAACAGTGTTTATTCTCGGTGGCCATGTATGGATTGGCACAGTGGACTTTTGTCCCCTGCAGCCTATCCCCCCTGCTAGCAGCAGCAGCGCGATCGTGGGCATGTGCCCGCACGATCGCCTGCAAACTCCTCAAACTGCAGGGACGTGGCTAACGCGTCCCTGCGGCTCTAGGAGCTGGCGCTGTGGACGTGAAGCTCACGTCTGCGTGGCATAAATGGTTAATACAGCCAAACTGTCCCTCAGCAGGGGCGTAACAATAGACCCTGCAAGGGATGAAGCCCCAGTCGGGCCCAGAAGCCACACGGGGCCCCATCCTGAGAGAATGACAACTAAGGCAAAGAGAGAGAAAACTTTATGCTCCTTGCACAATTGTTCTAATGACTGCATCTGCTCAGTCACTGATAAGGAATCATACAAAGTTTGGCACACAAAGATTTGTAGACAGTCCCTATTCAGTGTCCAACAGGCTCTTCTGTACAGCGCCCAGCCCCCAACCTATCTACCCCTCCTCAAGTGCTCTGAACTGTAGTGATGTTGAATGAGTCTACAGAGCCAGTGCTGCTCCATCAGAGGCGGACAGAGTGAGTGTAATAAGCTGCTGCTGGGAGCACACTCATCTGTCGGTTTTCTGTGTTTTCTGCACACCATGGGGTTGATTCACTAAACCATGCTAACTCATAGCACTGCCGTGGTAGCATTTTGCTCCGCGGTTTTCACACGCAAATGCGGCTTTTTGTGTGCAAAAACCGTTGCGTGCAAAACGCTAGCGCGGCCGCGCTATGAGTTAACACGGTTTAGTGAATCAACTCCCATGTGTGTCTGTATGTGTGAAAACATGCATGTTTTATCACAGAAGCTAATGTAATTGATAGAGAAAATGCCTGCAGTGCTTCACACATATGGAGAGTGGACATTGAGACATTTCCACTTGTTTCATGGGACTTCGTTTCACGCTGAGCGCTGATCCTGTGTGTTTTTTAAAATTGAACATTTGGAATTTTGAAAGTGTTTCACCGTTTATACTCATATGCGGTGTTTAGCCAACGCAGTGCAATACTGAAAGCACACTATAAACGGACCACCAAGACAGGCTTTCCAAGGACAGTCACTGTGTGAGAGAGGTGTAAGCAGAGGAAAAGGAATGGTTTGTTGACCACTCTCCTCCTTCTCATTTGTTTATTTGAGTCTGACCACATGTCATTTTGCACACCAGATGTGTCTGTCAATCACTGCTTCTTTCAGCTGCTGCAAGGATATGTTCATAGCTTCACATATGCCGTCTATCCATCTTAGCTTCTGCTGCACCTTCTCCTTTTTCCATTACTTTTTCAAAGCATCAAAGACGTCTCAAAATAATCCGGTCTTCTTACTACATGATCAAAGTATTTGAGTTTTAATGGTAGTATTAGCCCTTCTAGTAAACACTCTGGGTTTACTTCTCTAATACTTTTAATACTTTTAGCCACAGATTGTTTCAAAACAGAAGAAGTGTGTGTGTGTTTACGGGGATCTTTTGGGTTAAAGAATAAGGTTGAAAAGATAAAGAAGAAAAGAAGTTCCAGTGGTTACAAGCACCCTAGCCCATCCAATTTCTATCATAAGAATCAATGTATTTGATCAGCTAAGTCTCCTATAGGAATCCAAAGTCATTCAAATGGAAGCACATGCCAGAAGTGTGGCACATACTTATGTCTATGGGACCATGTCTTCAAGCAGGCTAGAAAATATACAGTAGATATTAGCAGGACTTGTCTGTAAGCTCTTAATTTTGGCTTTCCTCTTGTGGGTTCATTACTGCATTGAAACCTTAGATTCAAAGTGTATATGGATTTAGAAATACCATCGTTTTAGTAAGATTCATAAAGTCCCCTTTATTATACATATAATGACTATATACAGTATATTGTAGATCATTATCTCCTGTCCTTCTACTTCTAAGGCCACTTTATCCTGGCTTCCTTCAGTGTCTTCCTTTTTTGTTTTATAGGTTGACAAGGTCAGCTGTTACCAAAGAATTTTAAGACCCCTTGGCTTTGTGGCCTATTGCCACAGCACCAATTATTTTCCATACCCACATATTACTCATTATATGAAAATAATTTTCTTATGGGGTATGACTCTTGTCTTTGGTTTATGCAATATTCACCCCAAATGATTTAAAGTCCCTAAAGTACTTGGCAATCCTCAACCCTCTTACTTATCATGATATCATGACATAATTGTCAAGTTACATTTCTATATACTAATATGTACATACATGTTAGTGGTTTAGTGGAGTAAATCATAAAATGATCAACCTCCAGAATGGTGCACATCGCTGGTGTGAGTAGATGGATGTGATACGTTCCCTAATTGTACTCTTGAGAAAAAGATCCTTGAATTATCACTCTGGTTTTAGTCTTAATTTAATTTAATTCTGGATTGTCAACTCAGCTTGTTTGGATAGAGGCAGAATTAGCTGGTGGCTGTAACAAGCTTCTGAATGAAGGTATCCTCCAGTGTACTAGTTCCATGGTCCACCTCATTTATGCTACCAATTGTATAGCTAAGGAGCCGTGGGCTCCGATGCAAGTTTTACAATGGGCCCCCCTAAGCACTCCATACATAACAATTGATACGGCGCACCAAAACTTGCAACTGGCAACTGCAGTGTCAGAGATGCAAGAAGAGGATGGGAAGCAGTGTGTTAATGATTACCACTATTCAAAGTATCTATAGAAGTGATCATTACCAGCACAGGACCAATAGAGTGCTAATACTGTGGTTAAGGGAGGGCCCCTCACATAAAATGTAATGCAGATTATTCATACACAACACCACCCTCCACCTAGCCTGACATGTTTTACCCCCATAACTTTTGGAGGCTTCATCAGAGGACAATCACAGTGCAGTAATGCAAAACGTGCAAAACATATCATTAAAATACATTCATATTATCGATGTAGCATAGCCTCACAGCCATATATACAATATACACAAGCCAGATACAGTATATATGGCCATGAGGCTATGCTACATCGATAATATGAATTTATTTTAATTTTAAGTTTTGCACGTTTTGCACTACTGCACTTTGATTGTCCTCTAGTGCTGTACATTCTTGCAATGTTTTGATCTCTCTCTAGTAGCAGAAAACATAGAAACTGAAAGCAGAAGTCCCCTGTCATTGTCTCACACTGCCCCCAGTGACAAGTGGCCATAAATACACATTACAGCAGTACTAAGTAGAAGCAGGGTAATGTAACAAATAAGAAATAAAAAAATGTGCTAAAATAAATGGCCTGGAGCACTTGCAACCTTCTAAATAAATTGGCTGCTAAAGGGTTAAAGACATTTTGGGGGCGTGGCCAAGATGGTGGGCTAGACGGACGTCTTCTTTAGAGCTCCGCTGCCCAGCTTCTCCTGCTGCACGGAAGAGAGCCTGTAAACACCTCGGAACGGGCACCCGAGTAGTTGCTCACAAGCAGAACACACTGGAGTCGTGGTGTGATCCCCCGCTTAAGGATTCGGCAGATAGAGCCGACCCCGCACCGACCTCACCGGACTGGGACACGTGCGGAGGCCCGGTTCGCATACCCAGATCACAGAACCGCACTGCTCCATACTCCACAATGCCACCGAAGGGAGGTAAGAGCAACAAAGAGCCAGGGGAAGACCAAGCAAGGTCAGAAATTCCTCCCAGCACCCCACTCCAGCAGCGCGGATCAGGTCGCGGGAAACAACACAAGGAGGGAGGTGACGCAGATCAGCAGGGGAGCAATGGCGCTGGCTCACTACCTAACTCTGCAGAGCTGTTAGACGCTATACGAACGTGTCAGACCATGCTGACACTGAAAATAGACCACATGGAAGCCAACCTGAGCCTACTCAGACAGGACTTGGGTAACTTAAGAGGCAGAACAACGAAATTAGAGCGCCGTACGTCTGATAATGAAGACACGCTGCAGAACCACAGAGTAGTGATCCCAGGCATGCAAAAAAGACTCACCCAGCTAGAAACTAAATCAGTGGATGCGGAAAATAGGAACCGCCGCAACAACCTTAGGTTGCTGGGACTCCCTGAGGGGGCGGAGGGCACCAATGTACCGACATTCATGGAAGACCTGCTAAAAAAGCTGCTCCCGGAGAATATTTTTTCTATTTTTTTCTCTTTTTGTAATAGAGAGAGCGCACCGTATCCCAGCACAAAAGGGCCCCCCAGGAGCATTACCTAGACTGGTTATTTTTAAACTCCTCAATTACAAAGATCGCGACGCCATCTTGGCTGCCATGAGAAAAGAAGGTGAAGTCTTCTATGAGGGAACGAAGTTAATGATTTTTCCGGATTACACGGCTGAAACACAGAAACAAAGGAAGTCGTTCCAACAGGTTAAAAAGAAGATGAGAGAGAAGCAGATATCCTACTCTATGCTATTTCAAGCAAAACTTCGTGCCCAGGACGGTGAAACAGTCAGGATCTTTGAAACCCCATCTGAAGCTACGGTTTGGCTTGAATCACTTCCATCGAACAACCCGACTTGAATCTGACTGTTATACTTTCCTGGAAAAGAACCGGACCCGGGCTTGGGTACTGGTACTCAATTAAACCTAATGTGTGATAAATTTTACAAAGATGCTGCTAGTTAACACAAGACAGGGTCTTGGGAGGTTGAAAAGGACAAACTATCTCAGGTAACATGGCGTTATAAATACTGACATCTTGACTGCTGCTGATTCCAGGTCTGTGTTGGATGTGAGTAGATTGAACTGAATGATAGCTACAGCATGACATATAACTTCGTAGTAGGAACTGTCTATAATCAGGGCATTATTTCTTCAATTGCATTCTACAGAACTGCTAATCCCACTGCTGATCGTGTAGGTATATATACCGGTATATATCAAGCTATGGACTAATTTTGTTTATATGCAGAGTTATAAGATCTATTCACCACGGAGCATATGCCCTTATTACAAGAACCTTGCTCTTTCAGGCCAGACCTGGACTTCTAAATAGCCAGACACCATTACTATCAGTGTTATAAAATGTATATCTTAGGAAATATCTGCAAAAATGGAACATGACTTATGTCAATCTCTAAGCTAAATACCTGGGAGAAGCGGTTCCCTTTTCTTCCCCCCCCCCTTTTTTTGTCACCCTTCCCTTACCATTCCACCCTTCCTCCCCCTCCCCCCCCCCTTCCCTCCCCCCCCCCCATCACCCCTGCTTCATAACCATTTATTATGTAAAACCTGGTTATTATCTTGATAATTATTAGACTATTATTAAAACGAATAGTGATGAGGTTTTGAAATAATATGCAAGTATAACAAGGGGCTCATAAGCAGTACTATCCCCCAGTTCGCTGGGAGTCGCTGGGTAGCGGACCCTCGTCCCCCGCTGCCACTCACCCATACTAGGTGCTCATAAGTGGGCATACCTATATTTAGGGACCTCCCTGGGTAATACCAAGGGAAGGTTGGTTTAGGGTACAGGCTACCTTACCTGTTGTATAGAGTAGCAGGGTGGGTTAGGGTATTATGTGGGTTTTTGGGGTAGGATATAAGGTTGTAGATGTCGATGGATGTGGTCTATGTTCCCATACTTTTCACCCTGAGGGGATTCAGACGAAGTGGAAGAACTGTAAATTTAAATGTGCACCTAAAATGTATATTTTAATGATATCTCTATGTCAACGTTAAAATGTATACTATGGAACGTGAGAGGTCTCAATGCTAGAATTAAAAGGTCGCTTGTATTTAAATACTTGAAAGATTATAAACCTGATATGTGCATGTTACTAGAGACACACCTTATGGGAAGCAAAATTATGGCACTAAAAAAGCCGTGGGTAGCCGCATATTATCATGCGACTTATTCAAATTATGCCAGAGGAGTCTCAGTCTTGGTAAATAAAAAAACGCCTTTTCAATTAATCCATCTTAACCACTTCCCGACTGCCTAACGCACAGAGGCGGCCGGGAAGTGGACCCCGCAAGGACCAGCTCATGCCCAAAGGCGGTGGTCCTTGTAGGGGCATGGGCGGAGCGATCGCGTCATCCGTGACGCGATCCTCCGCCGGCGCCTGTCACTGCTCACCCGCCGCAACATCCTGCCGGCCATACGGAAGCGCCGGCGGGATGTTAACCCCGTGATCGCCGCATACAAAGTGTATAATACACTTTGTAATGTTTACAAAGTGTATTATACAGGCTGCCTCATGCCCTGGTGGTCCCAATTTCCGAGGGACCACCAGGGCAGGCTGCAGCCACCCTATGTCGCACCCAAGCACACTGATTTCTCCCCCCCCTGCCCCAGATCGCCCACAGCACCCCTCAGACCCCCCCCCCTGCCCACCCCCCAGACCCCTGTTTGCACCCAATCACCCCCCTAATCACCCATCAATCACTCCCTGTCACTATCTGTAAACGCTATTTTTTTTTATCCCCCCCCCCTGCCCCCTGCTCCCTCCTGATCACCCCCCCACCCCTCAGATTCTCCCCAGACCCCCCCCCCCCAGACCCCACCCCCATGTGTACAGTAGATGCATACAGTAGTATGCATCTATCCCCCTGATCACCTGTCAATCACCCGTCAATCACCCGTCAATCACCCCCTGTCACTGCCACCCATCAATCAGCCCCTAACCTGCCCCTTGCGGGCAATCTGATCACCCACCCACACCAATAGATCGCCCGCAGATCCGACGTCAGATCACCTCCCAAGTGCAGTGTTTACATCTGTTATCTACCCTAAACACCCACTAATTACAAATCAATCACCCATCAATCACTCCCTATCACCACCTGTCACCTTTACCCATCAGATCAGACCCTAATCTGCCCCTTGCGTGCACCCAATCACCCGCCTACACGCTCAGATTGCCCTCAGACCCCCCTTATCAATTTGCCAGTGCAATCAGGGGCGTAGCAATAGGGGTTGCAGAGGTTGCGACCGCATCAGGGCCCTTGGGCCAGAGGGGCCCCGAAGGGCCCTCCCTCAACTACATTATTAGCTCTCTGTTGGTCCTGTGCTCATAATAATGACTTCTATAGATACTTTGAATAGTAGTAATCATTAACACACTGTTCCCCATCCCCTTCTTGCACCTCTGACACTGTAGTTGCCATTGGCAGATTTTGGTGCGTCATATCAATTGTTATGTATAGAGTGCTTGGGGAGCCCCAATGTCAAACTTACATTGGGGCCCACAGCTCCTTAGCTACGCCACTGAGTGCAATATTTACATCTGTGCTTCCCTGTAATAACCCACTGATCACCTGTCAATCACCTGTCACTGCCACCCATCAATCACCCCCTGTCACTGCCACCCATCAATCACCCCCTGGCACTGCCACCCATCAATCTGCCCCTTGCGGGCAATCTGATCACCCACCCACACCAATAGATCGCCCGCAGATCCGACGTCAGATCACCTCCCAAGTGCAGTGTTTACATCTGTTATCTACCCTAAACACCCACTAATTACCCATCAATCACCCCCTATCACCACCTGTCACTGTTACCCATCAGATCAGACCCTAATCTGCCCCTTGCGGGCACCCAATCACCCGCCTACACGTCTCAGATTGCCCTCAGACCCCCCTTATCAATTCGCCAATGCATTAGTTACATCTGTTCTTCCCTGTAATAACCCACTGATCACCTGTCAATCACCCATCAATCACCCCCTGTCACTGCCACTCATCAATCACCCCCTGGCACTGCCACCCATCAATCACCCCCTGCCACTGCCACTCATCAATCAGCCCCTAACCTGCCCCTTGCAGGCAATCTGATCACCCACCCACACCAATAGTTCGCCCGCAGATCCGACGTCAGATCACCTCCCAAGTGCAGTGTTTATATCTGTTCTCTACCCTAAACACCCACTAATTACCCATCAATCACCCCCTGTCACTGCTACCTATCAGATTAGACCCCTATCTGCCCCTATGGCACTCAATCACCCACCCACACCCTCAGAATGCCCTCAGGCTCTAGCCCTGATCACCTCGCCAGTGCATTGCTTGCATCTATTCCCCCCTCTAATCACACCTTGAGACACCCATCAATCACCTCCTGTCACCCCCTAGTACACCTACCCATCAGATCAGGCCCTAATTTGCCCCGTGTGGGCTCCTGATCACTCGGCCAAAACCTCAGATCCCCCTCAGACCCCCCTTCCGATCACCTCCCCAGTGCATTGATTGCATCTATTTTCCCCTCTAACCACCCCCTGAGACACCCATCAATCACTTCCTGTCACCCCCCTAGCACTCCTATCCATCAGATCAGGCCCAATACAACCTGTCATCTAAAAGGCCACCCTGCATATGACCGGTTCCACAAAATTTGCCCCCTCATAGACCACCTGTCATCAAAATTTGCAGATGCTTATACCCCTGAACAGTCATTTTTAGACATTTGGTTTCCAGACTACTCACGGTTTTGGGCCCGTAAAATGCCAGGGCGGTATAGGAACCCCACAAACTGACCCCATTTTAGAAAAAAGACACCCCAATGTATTCTGTTAAGTGTATGACGAGTTCATAGAAGATTTTATTTTTTGTCAAAAGTTAGCGGAAATTGATTTTTTTTTTTTTTTTCACAAAGTGTCATTTTTCACTAACTTGTGACAAAAAATAAAATCTTCTATGAACTCGCCATACACCTAACGGAATACCTTGGGGTGTCTTCTTTCTAAAATGGGGTCACTTGTGGGGTTCCTATACTGCCCTGGCATTTTAGGGGCCCTAAACCGTGAGTCTCAACCAACACCGCTAAGGATAGGGAGCTCAGACCTGAACAACTCAGACTGTGTGCGCAGCCTGGGAGTACTGATTGATGGGAAATTAAGCTTCAGGAATCAAATCTCAGCTGTTGTGAAACATTCCTTCTTTCACCTAAGGAATATTGCAAGGATTAAACACCTAATTCCTTCAGAGGATCTTCCAACCCTAGTTCATGCCTTCGTCACATCAAGGTTAGACTACTGCAACGTCCTCTACACAGGCCTGCATAAGAAAGACTTACGCCGCCTGCAATTAGTACAGAATACCGCCGCAAGGCTGTTAACGAACCAACCCCGCCATTGCCACATAACACCAACCCTGAGCTCACTCCACTGGCTACCGATAAAATGGAGAATTCTGTTTAAGATTGGCTTACTGACATTCAAATCCTTGCACAATCTGGGCCCTGGATACCTGAAGGACTTGTTGCAACTACATCACACCCCCCCACAATCTTAGATCAAAAGGACGTAACACCTTGGTCACCCCCAGAGTCCACCTCAAAACCTTTGGAGACAGAGCCTTTTGTCATGCTGCCCCTACACTTTGGAACTCCCTGCCACACCCAATCAGGACAGCCCCATCCCTGGAAGCATTTAAGTCTAAACTGAAAACCTACCTTTTCAATCTGGCATTCATGAACATCTGACTATCTCCTCTGTAACACAACCCAGCCTGAAACCCTGTATTAATCTGAGACACAGCTATGCGCTTTGAGTCCTATGGGAGAAAAGCGCTTTACAAATGTTATTGTATTGTATTGTATTGTATAGGAGTAGTCTAGAAAACAAATGCCTCAAAATGACCTGTGATTAGGACGTTGGGCCCCTTAGCGCACCTAGGCTGCAAAAAAATGTCACACATGTTGTATCGCCGTACTCAGGAGAAGTAGTATAATGTGTTTTGGGGTGTATTTTTACACATACCCATGCTGGGTGGGAGAAATCTCTCTGTAAATGGACAATTGTGTGTAAAAAAAATCAAACAATTGTCATTTACAGAGATATTTCTCCCACCCAGCATGGGTATGTGTAAAAATACACCCCAAAACACATTATACTACTTCTCCTGAGTACGGCGGTACCACATCTGTGGCACTTTTTTACACCCTAAGTACGCTAAGGGGCCCAAAGTCCAATGAGTACCTTTAGGATTTCACAGGTCATTTTGCGACATTTGGTTTCAAGACTACTCCTCACGGTTTAGGGCCCCTAAAATGCCAGGGCAGTATAGGAACCCCACAAATGACCCCATTCTAGAAAGAAGACACCCAAACGTATTCCGTTAGGAGTATGGCGAGTTCATAGAAGATTTTATTTTTTGTCACAAGTTAGCGGAAAATGAAACTTTGTGAAAAAAACAATTAAAATCAATTTCCGCTAACTTGTGACAAAAAAATAAAAACTTCTATGAACTCACCATACTCCTAATGGAATACCTTGGGGTGTCTTCTTTCTAAAATGGGGTCATTAGTGGGGTTCCTATACTGCCCTGGCATTTTAGGGGCCCTAAACCGTGAGGAGTAGTCTTGAAACAAAAATGACCTGTGAAATCCTAAAGGTACTCATTGGACTTTGGGCCCCTTAGCGCAGTTAGGCTGCAAAAAAGTGCCAATCATGTGGTATCACCGTACTCGGGAGAAGTAGTATAATGTGTTTTGGGGTGTATTTTTACACATACCCATGCTGGGTGGGAGAAATACCTCTGTAAATGACAATCTTTTGATTGTTTTACACACAATTGTCCATTTACAGAGTTATTTCTCCCACCCAGCATGGGTATGTGTAAAAATACACCCCAAAACACATTATACTACTTCTCCTGAGTACGACGATACCACATGTGTGGCACTTTTTTGCACCCTAACTGCGCTAAGGGGCCCAAAGTCCAATGAGTACCTTTAGGATTTCACAGGTCATTTTGAGAAATTTTGTTTCAAGACTACTCCTCACGGTTTAGGGCCCCTAAAATGCCAGGACAGTATAGGAACCCCACAAATGACTGCATTTTAGAAAGAAGACACCCCAAGGTATTCTGTTAGTAGTACGGTGAGTTCATAGAAGATTTTATTTTTTGTCACATGTTAGCGGAAATTGATTTTTATTGTTTTTTTTCACAAAGTGTCATTTTCCGCTAACTTGTGACAAAAAATAAAATCTTCTATGAACTCACCGTACTACTAACAGAATACCTTGGGGTGTCTTCTTTCTAAAATGGGGTCATTTGTGGGGTTCCTATACTGTCCTGGCATTTTAGGGGCCCTAAACCGTGAGGAGTAGTCTTGAAACGAAATTCCGCAAAATGACCTGTGAAATCCTAAAGGTACTCATTGGACTTTGGGCCCCTTAGCGCAGTTAGGGTGCAAAAAAGTGCCACACATGTGGTATCGTCGTACTCAGGAGAAGTAGTATAATGTGTTTTGGGGTGTATTTTTACACATACCCATGCTGGGTGGGAGAAATCTCTCTGTAAATGGACAATTGTGTGTAAAAAAAATCAAACAATTGTCATTTACAGAGATATTTCTCCCACCCAGCATGGGTATGTGTAAAAATAGACCCCAAAACACATTATACTACTTCTCCTGAGTACGGCAATACCACATGTGTGGCACTTTTTTGCAGCCTAACTGCGCTAAGGGGCCCAAAGTCCAATGAGCACCTTTAGGCTTTACAGGGGTGCTTACAATTTAGCACCCCCCAAAATGTCAGGACAGTAAACACACCCCACAAATGACCCCATTTTGGAAAGTAGACACTTCAAGGTATTCAGAGAGTAGCATAGTGAGTCCGTGGCAGGTTTCATTTTTTTTTGTCGCAAGTTAGAAAAAATGGAAACTTTTTTTTTTTTGTCACAAAGTGTCATTTTCCGCTTACTTGTGACAAAAAATAATATCTTCTATGAACTCACTATGCCTCTCAGTGAATACTTTGGGGATGTCTTCTTTCCAAAATGGGGTCATTTGGGGGGTATTTATACTATCCTGGAATTCTAGCCCCTCATGAAACATGACAGGTGGTCAGAAAAGGCAGAGATGCTGGAAAATGGAAAAATTCACTTTTTGCACAATAGTTTGTAAACGCTATAACTTTTACCCAAACCAATAAATATAGGCTGAATGGGTTTTTTTTAAT
The DNA here is from genome assembly GCF_040937935.1 of Hyperolius riggenbachi. Classification (NCBI taxonomy): domain Eukaryota; kingdom Metazoa; phylum Chordata; class Amphibia; order Anura; family Hyperoliidae; genus Hyperolius; species Hyperolius riggenbachi. The sequence continues at coordinate 325,758,715 of NC_090647.1, read as the reverse complement.
CAAAAACATGTTTGTCCACATTTTTCGCGCTGCATGTATACAGAAATTTTACTTTATTTGAAAAATGTCAGCACAGAAAGTAAAAAAAATCATTTTTTTGCCAAAATTCATGTCTTTTTTGATGAATATAATAAAAAGTAAAAATCGCATCAGCAATCAAATAGCATCAAAAGAAAGCTTTATTAGTGACAAGAAAAGGAGCCAAAATTCGTTTAGGTGGTAGGTTGTATGAGCGAGCAATAAACCGTGAAAGCTGCAGTGGTCTGAATGGAAAAAAAGTGGCCGGTCCTTATGGGGGGTAAAGCCCTAGGTCCTCAAGTGGTTAAATTGGATACATATGGGAGATATGTCGCTATGCAGGCCAAGATTTTTAATTAATTAATGACAATAATAGCAGTATATATCCCCCCCCCCCCCCCCCCCCCGGGCAGATATTGCAGTACTAAACGAAATTATGATGACAACTGCTCAATGGCCAGTGGCCACAGGAGACTTCAATATGGTTCTCTCTCCTACTACAGACAGGCTAATGTCCTCCCCAAAGGACAATCTAATATTTCAATGCTGGATAGACTCATATGGGTTAGTAGATACATGGCCTTTGAGAAACCCGGGCAGCCCGGGCTTTACGTGTCACTCATCCACCTACCATTCCCTCTCGAGAATAGACTTTTTTTGGCTTGTTCAGAGTTAGCATCCCTGGTCACTAGCAGCAATCTTCTCCCCCGGGGGATTTCTGATCATCAGGGGCGCCTCTAGCCTTCTTGTCACTCCAGGCAAGAAATCCTGTGGCGCCCCCCCCCCCCATAAAAAATAAAACAAAAATCATATACATTATAGAACACTTCACACATGATATAAGCCATCAGAGAAGGATAACTATGAAACGGGGCCCTAGGCAAGATAACACTTTGCCCTCCACTGATGGTCACCTGGCTTATTTAGTTAGATTTGGTGGGGGCTAGCAACCACCAGGCCCCTAAACTCTCTCTAGACCCTAGGCAGCTGCCTAAGTTTGCCTTGTGGATGATCAGCATTGTATGCCATACAGCACATGCTGCCAGTATGCACCTCAAATACAGCATCCACACTACAAGTTCCAATGGCAGTCACATTGCAAGATTGGATTATCAAGCAAGACATTCTTACTTTCAAAATAATTTTTCACAAACATTATGAGATATGCAAATATGTTACCACCTGTTAGGGTAGGACTAGAGTGGGTATATCATGACATTGAAGGGCTGATATGGTAAGGTGGTTTAAGGCCCAGTGCACACCGAGCAGTTTTAGCAGCGATCCGCCAACCGCATTTGTCTGTGAAAACGCTTGGCTAATGTATTTCCATGGGATGGTGCACACCAGCGGTTTGAGGTTTTTAGCAAACCGCAAACGTGCCTCCTGCTGCACATTTGCGGTTTGCAGAAGCGATTCTGCCTCAATGTAAAGTATAGGAAAAATGCAAACCGCTCTGAAAAACGCTAGATCAGAGCAGTTTTCCAGGCGTATTTGTTACAGAAGCTGTTCAGTAACAGCTTTTACTGTAACAGTATTTGTAATCTGCTTCACAAAAACGCTCGGCATGTTTAGAAAATGTCTCTAAAACATGCCTAGAATCGCTCTGAAATCTGCTCCAAAAACCGCTAGCGTTTTGAGGATCTGCTAGCGGTTTTGGTGTGCACTGGGCCTAACAGTTTGGTTCATAATCCATTCTGGAGATAAGCACAGTGTGTTTGTAGTGTAAGTGATACAAGAGAAGAGAAGTAGAATGGAGGGAGGAAGGGTAGTAGAGGGTCAGAATTGATGACATGGATGAGCAGATATCTATGAGTAGAATAGAGGCTCAGTGGGTACCACTACTGCACTTTAGTGCTGAGTCCTAGGCTTGAACATTGGCCAGGGCAAAATCTGCATGGAGTTTCTGTCTTCAGACACTTCAGACATTTCCTGCATCCTAAAAAACATACTAATAAGTCAACTGGTTTACCCCAAAACAATCCTATATTGAAAATATTAGACTATAACTATGGTAGGGATTAGACTGTGAGCTCCTCTGAGGACAGTCAGTGACATGACTATGTACTCTGTAAAGTGCTTCAGGAGATGTCAGTGCTATATAAATAAACAATAATAATATGGTAGGACATTATACTATGACTATGGTAGGGTTAGATTGTGAGCTCCTCTGAGGACAGTCAGTGACATGACTATGTACTCTGTAAAGTGCTTCAGGAGATGTCAGTGCTATATAAATAAATAATAATAATATGGTAGGACATTAGACTATGACTATAGTAGGGTTAGATTGTGAGCTCCTCTGAGGACAGTCAGTGACATCACTATGTACTCTCTACAGTGCTGCAGAAGATGTCAGTGCTATATAAATACATAATAATAATATGGTAGGACATTAGACTATGACTATGGTAGGATTAGATTGTGAGCTCCTCTGGGGACAGTCAGTGACATGACTATGTACTCTGTAAAGTGCTGCAGAAGATGTCAGTGCTATATAAATACATAATAATAATATGGTAGGACATTAGACTATGACTATGGTAGGATTAGATTGTGAGCTCCTCTGAGGACAGTCAGTGACATAACTATGTACTCTGTAAAGTGCTGCAGAAGATGTCAGTGCTATATAAATACATGATAATAATATGGTCGGACATTACAGTTTGACTATGGTAGGGATGAAATTGTAAGCTCCAGTGAGCAGTCAGTGACATGACTATGTACTCTGTAAAGTGCTGAAGATGTCAGTGCTACATAAATACACAATAATAGTTCCAAATGCTACTGGCTCCCCTGAAGAGTGCTCAGACTAGTGTACATAGTTGTGCACATTGTTCCCCAAGTAGCAGTTGTTTGGTCAGGGAGACAGTGGGAGAGGGAGCATGAGCAGAGGGTGAGGGCAAGCAAAGTTAAGCTCCACACTCACCACAGTGACTGCAACAACACAGGAAGATGGATCCAGCGAGGTGTCCCTCATCATGACAAGCGTCCAGCGATTCATCTTCCTGCCAGCGGGTATGTGAGATGTCACGTGACATTACAGGACGGGCGCGAACGAGAAGTCAAGCGACCTCAGTACTTTACTTGATCCTCAGTGACGGTCACTTTTCACCACACAACGCTAAGCGATGTCATGACATCGTGTAAATGACTACTTGTCGCTCAAAAAAAAAAATTGATGAACATCGGGAAAATCGTTGGAAAAATCGTGAGGTGGTACATAGCATTAGAGAGAGGGCAAACAGACAGCATTAATGGAAATACATTATTATGCCATCTTCAATTATAAGTAGTGATGGATGTAATTACACACATTGCTTACATGTCCATTATCATTGTTTGAGCTTTAGATGCTGCCCTCCTATTCACTCTCTCACAATGAAAGACAAAACCTGCAACCCCCACTGTGTCCATTACACACTTCAAACACTGTCCTGTTGAATTCATGGAGAAGTGCAGGCTGTGTAGGGGAGAGGATCAGATGATCCTACCGCTCCATAGCTAGTCATGGCGATCCTCCTGACATCTAGACATGCAGACATTCTAGAAGAGCACACAGCTGTCTGCAGAGTTTACTGTTTGTTTGTTTGTCTCACTCCCTCTGCAGACTCAGTAACATTTGGGGGTAGGGCGCTGTCGCTGTCTCCTCTGTGGCGGGGCAGAGAACAGCTATAAGCCAGACACCTTCTTCTTAGGGAGTATCTATAATTCTGAACTCTGAATGATTCTTTAGTGACTTAGCAGAAGGCTATTTGTGAAAAGAGCAGAGTAACCAAGCAGCTCAGGGTGACCCAAGCTACTAGGAATGTATAGGGGGATAAAAGGAACCAAATGCCCTCCTACTAAAAAAGCAAAGCTTGGTGTAATTTACCTTCTTAAAACAGAAGGAAATCTTTTTCTCTCCAGTCCCTTACAACGGTCTTTCAGGACAGGAATTTTTATTTCCCCTTGGACTGACAGTAATTTATTGCGCCTTCCCCATCAAAGCCGCTCCAAGCCGCTGCCTGGGTGGTCAGTAGGTAAAGGCGCCCCTGCTGATCATGCACCCATTGAATTAACAATACTGGCTTACTGAACAGGCAGAGCTGAGATTCGAACCCAGGTCTCCTGTGTCAGAGGCAGAGCTTTTAACCATTACACTATCCAGCCATACGGGGAAGTTGCTGGCATATTTGATTGGGAAAGATAGACAGATCTGCCATATATCTTCAGTTAGAGACCACAAAGGAGAACTAGTTCACACTACTAGTCAAATTAATAAAGTCTTTAGGGATTATTATTCCCAACTCTATAGTACCAAGACTGATTACTCTTTAGAGCAACTCCAATCTTATTTAGACACTGTAACCTTCCCACGACTAAGCACTACTGACAAAGAGATGCTCGAACGAGATATAACCAAAGAAGAACTAGAGTTAGCTATGGGCACAATATCGACGGGTAAATCTCCAGGTACAGATGGCCTTCCTATTGATTTTTATCGCAAATACAGCCAAACACCCAGGGCCGGATTTGTGGGCAGGCCGAATAGGCTCGGGACTAGGGCGGGGCTTGAGCTGGGGCGGAGTTGCAGCTGACAGGAGATCAGCTGTTCCATAATTACCTATCTGTGCAGGGACAAGACGCTCTGCTGCTGCTCGTCTCATGAATACTGCGTGCTCTGACCCCGCCCCTCCCCTCTGACACTGTGTGGAGAGGCAGAGAGCAGAACAGAGCGGAAGATTTGAAGAACAGCGGATCCCGATCACACTATCAGACATTGCCACCCTGCTGCCAGCAGCACTCTGTTTCCTAAGAGACAATCCTCCTCCATAACCACCAGTAAACGAGGCAGACAGACCTGGTATCCACCCACAGCCGCCCTGCATTAGAGTTAAAGTTTAACTCTAATGCAGGGCGGCTGTGGGTGGGTACCAGGTCGATAGCAGCAAGGGGCCGCAGATAGGCTACATGGTCGGGTCTGGGACGTGAGTCAGCCAGCAGTTAATGATATATGCTGCCTGGTGGGGAACGATCATTCCCAGGAGCCAGCCTGAGCCTGCAGGCAACTTACACATGACAAGTGTTGCCTGGCTGGCTGCAGCTTAGTTCACAGAGTCTCCCGACATGCCCCGCCCACCTCCTCTAATTTCCGGCTGTTTCCGTGATGTTTTCTTACTGCCGGGAGATGGACTCTGCAGAGTGCTCACTGGGGATGAAGCATTTTGCTTATGGAAGAGAGGGAGACGTACAAGTTACAGTAAGCAAACAATACTGATTGCAATTTAGATAAGGTGACTTGCCTTTTGCTCTCCAATGCTCTGTCTCAGTGCCTGCATCATTAATCTCAGACAGCCACTCCACTCTCTTGTGACAAGTGAAACGTATTTTCCTCTTTTTTTTTTTCACTTTCCTTTTTGTCACACTTTCCCATACTTTTCCTCTCCTCCCTCTCCCATCCCCTGTTTCCTGTCTCCCCCCCCCCTCTCCCATCCCCTGTTCCCTGTCTTCCCCCCCCCCCTCTCTCCCATCCCCTGTTCACTGTCTTACCCCCCTCTCCCATCCCCTGTTCACTGTCTCCCCCCCCCTCTTTTCTCCCTCTCCCATCCCCTGTTCCCTGTCTTTTCCTCCCTCTCCCATCCCCTGTTCCCTGTCTTTTCCTCCCTCTCCCATCCCCTGTTCCCTGTCTTTTCCTCCCTCTCCCATCCCCTGTTCCCTGTCTTCCCCCTCCCTCTCCCATCCCATGTTCCCTGTCTTCCCCCTCCCTCTCCCATCCCCTGTTCCCTGTCTTCCCCCTCTCCCATCTCGTGTTCCCTGTCTTTTCCACTTCCCCCTCTCCCATCCCGTGGTCCCTGTCTTTTCCTCTCCCCCCTCTCCTATTCAGTGTCCCTGTCTTTTTCTCCCCCCTCTCTCCCATCTTGTGCTCTTTCTTCCACTCACCAATCCTGGTAGTATGGTATTGTGTGTGCGGGCACACACAAGTTTTTTTTTTCCCGGGGGGGGGGGGGGGGGGGGGGTGTTGGTTAACAGTTGGCCTAGGGTGGTAAAAAGTAGAAATCCGGCCCTGCAAACACCGTCAGAAAAACTGCTCTCTTTATTTCAGAGGATTCAATTAGGTCACGGACTCCCTAAATCTATGGCAGAGGCATTAATAGTGGTCCTCCCGAAGCCAGGTAAAAGCCTTGACTAGTGCTCCTCTTACCGGCCAATTTCATTTCTTAATCAGGACTATAAAATACTAGCCAAAACCCTTTCCTCAGAATCAATACGATAATAACTAAGCTAATTAATACTGACCAGTCAGGTTTTATACCCGGGAAGGGAACTGATATAAATATTAGAAGGCTTACTACCAACTTATCGGTTGAACATGACAATAAGGGATCGCGGATCGTGGCCTCACTCGACGCAGAGAAGGCCTTCGACTCTGTGGAGTGGCTGTATTTGTGGGAGGTACTCCACAGATTCGGATTTGGGCCTAAATTCATCAACTGGGTAAAAGCGCTATACCAGGGGTGCCCACACTTTTTCGGCTTGCGAGCTACTTTTAATTTTGCCGAGGCCAGGAGATCTACCAACGTCTCAAATGCTAAGCACGCCCCCCCCCCCCCCCCCCCCCCCGCGTAGGTTAGCCAGGTATATGTGCCTGCAGCATAGGTTGCGTGCCCTCAGTGTAGGTTAGCCAGGTATATGGGCCCTCAGTGTAGGTTAGCCAGGTATATGGGCCCTCAGTGTAGGTTTGCCAGGTATATGGGCCCTCAGTGTAGGTTTGCCAGGTATATGGGCCCTCAGTGTAGGTTTGCCAGGTATAGGGGCCCTCAGTGTAGATTAGCCAGGTATAGGGGCCCCCAGTGTAGGTTAGCCAGGTATAGGGGCCCTCAGTGTAGGTTAGCCAGGTATAGGGGCCCCCAGTGTAGGTTAGCCAGGTATAGGGGCCCCCAGTGTAGATTAGCCAGGTATAGGGCCCCCCAGTGTAGGTAAGCCAGGTATAGGGCCCCCCAGTGTAGGTTAGCCAGGTATAGGGCCCCCCAGTGTAGGTTAGCCAGGTATAGGGCCCCCCAGTGTAGGTTAGCCAGGTATAGGTCCCTTCAGTGTAGGTTAGCCAGGTATAGGGCCCCCCAGTGTAGGTTAGCCAGGTATAGGGCCCCCCAGTGTAGGTTAGCCAGGTATAGGGCCCCCCAGTGTAGGTTAGCCAGGTATAGGGCCCCCCAGTGTAGGTTAGCCAGGTATAGGTCCCTTCAGTGTAGGTTAGCCAGGTATAGGGCCCCCCAGTGTAGGTTAGCCAGGTATAGGGCCCCCCAGTGTAGGTTAGCCAGGTATAGGGCCCCCCCCAGTGTAGGTTAGCCAGGTATAGGGCCCCCCAGTGTAGGTTAGCCAGGTATAGGTCCCTTCAGTGTAGGTTAGCCAGGTATAGGGGCCCCCAGTGTAGGTTAGCCAGGTATAGGGCCCCCCAGTGTAGGTTAGCCAGGTATAGGGCCCCCCAGTGTAGGTTAGCCAGGTATAGGGCCCCCCAGTGTAGGTTAGCCAGGTATAGGGCCCCCCAGTGTAGGTTAGCCAGGTATATGTACCTGCAGGCGGAGGAGAAGAGGCGGCGAGGAGAGACTCTGGCAGGCCAATGGGATGTAGGAGAGAAGCGGCGGCGAAGAGAGAGGCGGCGCGGCCGCTACGTCATGGCTGGGGGCGGCGCCGGGCACGTTACACACGCACATTACACAGGCTGCCCTCCGCCGCCCCCAGCCATGACGCAGCGGACGCGCCGCCTCTCTCCTCCCTCTCTCCTCGCCTGCATGCATTCTATTGGCCAGCGGCCAGCAGCTAAACACGAGCTGCTGGCCGCAACAAACATTAACGAGACGCGGCCAAGAGGCCGCGATCTACCAAGGAGGCGGTCGCGATCTACCGGTAGATCGCGATCGACCTATTGGGCACCTGGGCGCTATACCAACAACCAATAGCTAGAATCAAAATGGGGAACTATGTATCTACACCATTTGCTCTGGGGAGGGGCACTCATCAAGGCTGTCCCTTATCACCATCTTTATTCGCTCTAGCTATAGAGCCTCTGGCAATAGCCATACGTAATAATATGGGAATTAGGGGGCTGAGAGTTGGAGACACAACTGAAACCATATCACTTTATGGGGATGATATCCTTCTGTACCTGGAGGACCCAGGCCCTCACTGATGGAGTCTCTCAAGACTATAAACATATTTGGAAGCTATTCGGGCCTAAAAATTAACTGGAACAAATCGGTAATCCTGCCTATAGACCCTATCCCACCACTGGAAGGTTCACTAAGTTCCTTAATATGTGCTGAGGAGATAAAGTATCTTGGAATAAGATTCACCACTGACCTCAAGGAATACATCAAACTGAATATACTCCCGGCGTTGGAGAATCTAAAGGCCAAGTGTAAAGCCTGGCAAGGCTTTCCACTAACTCTATTTGGAAAGGCAAATGCGGTCAAAATGAATCTTCTTCCAAAATTTAATTATTTCTTCCGCAATACTCCAGCAACAATACCTAACTCTATCTTTAAAATAATTGACACAAATATATCCTCCTGTCTATGGAACTCCAAAACTGCTAAAATTGCTTTACAAACCTTACAATTACCAAAAGACGAAGGAGTTATAGCAGTACCTAACTTTAAGCTTTACTATTGGGCGGCAGTGCTGGTAACTACAAGGTGGTGGTTCTCTCAATCCCTTGAAAACCCAGCTAATAGAATTGAAGCGGCAATAATAGGCAGGGCCGGCCCGCTCATGAGGCGGGGTGAAACTTTTGCCTCAGGCGGCAAATTTCCAGGGGCGGCACCTGCCCGTCCGTGGGTGCGGGGAGCCGGCCCGCCGAGCTGGAGGGATAGCTGGCAGGATGGGGGTATTGGGCCAGCGGCGGGGAGGGGGGTCGGACCCTCCCTCCCTCGCCTGGGTCCCCCGTCCTCCGCTCCCCTCCAGCCTAAATAGACGCAGCCGTATGTGTAAGAGGCACGGGCGGGGAGGACTCACCTCTTCCTCGATCCAGCGTGCGCTCCACTGACATCACTTCCTGCAACGCTGCAGGAAGTGATGTCAGTGGAGCGCATGCTGGGAAGAGGTGAGTGTCCTCCCCGCCCGTTCCTCTTACACATACGGCTGCGTCTATTTAGGCTGGAGGGGAGCGGAGGACGGGGGACCCAGGCGAGGGAGGGGGGGTCCGACCCCCCTCCCCGCCGCTGGCCCAATACCCCCGTCCTGCCAGCTACCCCTCCAGCTCGGCGGCCCCCCGGGGGGGGAGGGGCGGCGGTGGCATTTTTTTAAAAATTTGCCTCAGGCGGCAAAAAGTCTAGGGCCGGCCCTGATAATAGGGTCTCCAAACGCTCTAGCCAGTGCTCCTTTCAGAGGCCGGAACTGTTCCCCCAAATCAGCCTAACCAATGAAAACAGTCATACAGGTATGGGAATTGGCTCAGAAATCCCAATCCTCAGTACAACAGTACTCACCCTTTACCCCGCTTTGGAATAATAGATCACTCCCACAATTTCTTACAGTCCCAGATCCTGAATTCTGGGTGGGCCTAGGGATTACTAGATTACGTGATTTGGTGAAGGGAGGCTTCTTAATAACTTTTTGATCAAATGAAAGAGATGTATGGAATCAATAATAAGGGTTTCTTCAGATTCCTCCAGATTGGGCATGCTTTCTCGGCCCAATTCGGAGGAATCACACTACCAATTAAGGTAGAGTCCACTCAAATAGAACTGACAGCAGCCACTGGAGAGCTACCAAAGGCACTGTCGGCCCTATACCAAGGAATTAAACCACAATCCACTCCCAAAATGGACAGGTTGCTATCTAAATGGCAAACACTGGACCCAGATTTGGATCAGGAGAACTGGGAGGAAGTTCTTACTTTTTCAATAAAAGCCAGGATTGCAGCAAAAGATAAACTTATTATGCTTAAAATACTTCTTAGGGCGTACTACTCCCCTATTCGCATGCACAAAATCAAAGACGAGAATTCCTCCTTATGTCCTAGGTGTAATCAAAGTGGGGCAGATTTCTTCCATACAGTGTGGCTGTGTCCTCAACTGACATCCTTTTGGGAGCAAGTCCATGAGGTGACGAGGAAAATGTTTCCTATGCATACAATCCCAAATGCCCCTAGAAATTATTTATTAGGGGTTATTAATGACACAATAAAAACAGAAGCAACCAGACTCCTCTTTAGAAATCTAGCATATTATCCAATAAAGCTATTGTGCTTAAATGGAACCAAGCCCTTCCTCCAATGACACAAGAATGGGAATCTATTATAAGAACAGAACTTCCGATTCTAAAACAGGTATATGAACAAAGGAAAATACCCAAAACAAGGTATGGGCCAAATGGCTCAAGCATTATAACATCTCAATAGACTAGGTGTAAATTGATATTACTAACTTCAATAGGTCACCAGGACCTATCCTTCCCCCTACAGGATGATGACCACACCCATCGACAAGGTTGTATGTTGTTGTTGTATTATGTTCTGTTCCAGGCGGGCCCAGAATGTTGTAACTGGGAGTCACCTGGTGTTGTATTTTCAATGTCACTATAAAATAATAAAAATTATCTTTAAAAAAAAAAAAAAGACATTTTAATGTCACTTAAGTATATATCCAATAACACTTCCCCAGCTGTTCACATGTGATGCAAACAAAATTGGAAAATATTGATGTGTGAAGCTCCAGCTATCTGGAAATCATTTATTTAAAATATAATGTTCAGTTCAAAAGCAATATTGGACAAAATGCCACTCTGTCATGAAAATCTATTCTATGTGTTATTCATTAGAGGTTAATAAGTCGATTTATTCCTATTTAACTCATCCTGCTACCTTCATCAGCACCCTTCTAAATTCTTAATGTGGATTAAGTACAGTGTGAAGCTAGTAATCACCTTTGATTCTCCTGCAGCCAATGACTGGAAAGAACAGCCAAGAGGCAGTAAGAAGGAGTCATTGTGCCTCTGCAGTCTATTAAGAGGTACATGTACTTCACTGCCCAAAGCAAAGATCACAGAATTAAGCTTATCATTTCACATATACTTTTAGTAGAAATTATTGGGGGCCGCCCTACATGCATTTGAGCAAAGATATGGATGTGAGTGAACAATACATGGCAACACAAGTTCATATATAATGCATACAGGACATCAACGCAGAGATGGAAAGCCACATTGCTCCCTTTCCCAAGCACCAGGTCTCCATATGGTTAATGCTACACCTCTGAATGCAAGGAATATTTTCTAGGGCTCAGGGAAATCCATATATCACCCACTTACTAGTTTGTAGTGCAAAGGTAATGTTTTATTAGTTATGTGACCACAGCTATGAGTTTTCTGTATAAAGACACATGTTCTTCTGCAGTGTAACAAAGTCACCTAGCTGGTGTTCCAGTGACTGGAGAGGAATTGTTAGTACTTAGTTTACTAATTACATTAGCCAACTGGACAGACGCCTACGTGTGTACCCTGACCTGCCTTTGTCTAGCAGCCCTTGGATATTGTGTACCTCTGACCTCACTTGTATGACTCTGGCCTGTATTGGGCTTTCCCTGTTTAATGTTTGGTACCGTTCTGCTTCCTGATATTACCTTCACTGACTTGGACAGCCTGACTACTCTTTTGCCTGGGATTCTGGTGGTACTTCTGCCTTCCAGGCCATAGTCACTATGGTGTGTATGCACTAAACTGCATAAAGCAGAATTATGTCTGTAAAGTCTTACACAATATGATTGGAGCGCAATGTACTGTGTATATGTATTAAATAATGCTCTACTCATCGTGGGGTAAGGCTTAACACTTTTATTGCTTTTGTTTTGAAGATCATAGCACTTTTTTCCCCAGACATTTATATCCCCCAGCCTCCATACAACAGCCTACGGACAAGAAACTGGTATGGTTGTGTAGTGCTGTCGTTTTTGAGATATACAAGTTTTTATAAAAGTCACAAGTTCACCCAGAATTACTCTGGTCACTTTCACGCTGGGCATTTTCATTGCATTGCATTACCCTGGGGTATTGAATGTTATGTCAGAGTTTTGTCCCACTTTAATGCAGTTTAGTGCATACACTACCTTATCATGTGCATTCAAGGCCTGGGTGTAACCGAGTACTAGGACAATGCTTAAAGTCATCCCTTGGCTGTGTGGGGACAAGAGATTGGACATAGGGCTGAAGTAAGGCAGGAAACCCACTAGGTCTTGCATGTGGTCTTTATTTATGTACAGGTAGTCCCCGACTTATGAACGCCTGACTTACAAACGATCCGCCGATATAAACGGCATGGATTCTGTGTGCCCATGCGAACAAGTCAAAAAAAAAATTCAAATTGGACTTGTAGTTTTTGAGAAAATCGATTGTAAAAAATTTCAAAGAGAAAATGGCTTTTAAACTTGTATAAACAGCTACAGAGGGCAGATGTGGCTCGGAGGGGGACACTGGAGGCACAGAGGGGCACAGAAGAGTTACAGGGGACAGAGATGGCACAGTGTTCTGACTTAAGAACAGATTCAGGTTAAGAACGAACCTACAGTCCCTATCTCATTCGTTAACCAGGGACTACCTGTATTTTCTGTTGTGTTTATTCAAACCTTTGTGTTTGTGTATGGCTCATCTTCTAACACTTATAGGGCTTGATTCACTAAACCGTGATAACTTAAATATCACACCTTATCAAAGATATCACACCTTATCAAAGTTAATATGCCTTATCAGAGTAGCATAGCGAGCGATACGAACCTGCAGGGGCTCAGGGCAGGACGAGTGCCATTGCCAATTAGCAGGCATAAGTTCATAGCGCTCGCTATGCTACTCTGATAAGGTGTGATATCCTTGATAAGGTGTGATATCCTTGATAAGGTGTGATATTTGAGTTATCACGGTTTAGTGAATCAAGCCCATAGTGCGGGATGCACCAAACTTCAGTAAGGCTACAATAACCAACGCATAGATTACTGTGGGTTACCACACCTTACTGAAAGCCTGAATTCATGTCTAATGTCAGCTTTTGCTCAGGCACAAGTTGGTGTGTTATAACCAACCAGTGTCTGTTTGGTATGTACTGCACAGCACAAGAGGGTTTTCATGTTGCTAAATGTGTTCTGATCTGTGAAAAGTGGCCAATAAAATAGCATGGCTCTTTCACCCTGACGCTATACCAGCCATTCTTCTGTCTGCAGGAGCTGTTGACAAACAGAAATCCTATGAGCATGGTAGCTCTCCTATTCGTCACCAGCTCTCTATGGCCATCAGTGGGGGTGGCACCTTGCAAAGAGGAACGACATGACCTCCCTCTTGATTTCTGGTAATATTTACTATGTGTACATTGCTAGAAGTCTTCAGGGTTCTTCTCCGCACCCCCTCTTTTGAGTCACCTCATTGATTGCAGTCTGGCTCCTTGGTAGTTGAGATCTGTCTTCCTCAAACTTTTCCACTTACAACATCCTAACCCCAGCCCCTATATATTATATACTGTACTATATATACTAACATTAGCGAGGCTATCCTATGCTCCAGTGTAATAATGAAGTGGTATGAAGCACACTATCTGATACGTTCCTTCATTGCAGAAATAGTTGGCATTCCTAGTACCCTAATTAGAAGATGTAAGTAATGCATGGCCAACATTACACTTCAGAAAATTCAGCTACAATCACCTTATTTCATAGAAACCAACTCAGCACTCATGTTAACTACAGTGATCTGCATAACTGCTTTATCCACCAGAAATGAAGTATATAAAACAAAGAAACACTATATAACTGTAAAAGTACATTTAATAAAGGTAATCAACCATACAGTGTACGGTACATACATAAAAAGAGACAGTTGTAGAAGTAATTGAGAGGAGTGTACAAACAATCTAACTCACACTCTACGTATACCTATTGTACGTTCTTCTCTATTCCCTGATCTGCACCGTGCCCAACTGGTACCAGTTTACAAGTATTAGTAGGAAGTTTACCATGTTTATTTTATCTTTTACAATTATAATAATTACCTTTATGCATGTGCATTTTGGGCACTATTAACTCTAAATATAGAGCAGCATGAGCAGCACTGTGGCGTAGTGGATAGCTCTCTCGCCTTGCAGCGCTGGGCCCCTGGTTCAAATCCAGGGCGCTATCTGCATGGAGTTTGTATGTTCTCCGTGTCTGCATGGGTTTCATCCAGGCACTCTGGTTTCCCCCACATTCCAAAACATACAGATAAGTTCATTGGCCTCCCCTAAATTGACCCTAGGCTACAATACATACATACTGTAGACAAATGACTATGGTAAGGATTAGATTATGAGCCCCTACCAGGGACAGTTAAGTGACAAGACAGTATACTCTGTATAGCGCTGTGGGTGATGTCAGCGGCAGTGCTATATAAATACTAAATAATAATAATAACAACTCTAAACATAGCCCTGCTTGTGGAGCCAGGTCATGACTCCAGTAGAACTAACGTTGTCTGTGAAAAGCACATCCTGTATACACATGACACATTTAACACATTTGCCCTTTATGTTGGAGAGATTTTGAAAGCCACAGATTAGATTGCAGTCACATTTCATAAGCTTATTTCTACAACTAATCAATACAGCGCTAGTCCATGTTTCACAGCATGCAGCCTGCCCTGTCATTCTCTATATTCCTCTCTATTCATATCTTACTAACTTCTTTCCTCCTCTCCATCTCAAGTTTCTGGGTGATCCTGTTTCTCTTTCTTCATGTATGTAATGATGTTCCTTTCCCACTATTCTTCCATTCACATTTACTTCCCTTAGGATGTCTCGTGCATTGATTTTCTGCTTCAGTGTTTATTCTCCTATTTCGTCTGTTAGATTCTGTCAATCCATAATGCTTTAAGCTGTACACTTCATAAACATGCAGACTAAACAGGGAGATACATTAATTTTTATTTTGTGAATTAAGCAAAAAAAAAACAAAAAAAAAACAGGTTTTATCAATGTATAATTTGATGCTAATTCAGTATAACCAGAAAAAAAGAAGTAAATTGGTTGTGCAATGTATAGTTCTGGTTGTCACGACTGACAAGCGTAACTGACAGATTTCCTCTTAAAGTGGAACTGAAAAACAATGTATTTACTTTATCTCCTATGAAAGAGCACAGCTAATGACTTACACAAAAAACAGTAATGTTTACGCATAAAATGTATTTTTTAAGAAATCAATTTTTTCCTTTATTTCTATAAATTATTCTATTACAATTACTTCAGAGGTGAGGAAAATAAACGAGCAAACAAACACTAACTTGTGAACAACCAGCACCACCTTGTGGTAAGCTAGAAAAATAACTTGTGCTAACACAGTCATAACTGAAGAATGCTTTTATTACAGTAGAAAATGTGGGTTCAAAGCCACTCAGACACACCAAGAAAGAGTCTAGAGTTTGCCTTTAAAAGGAAGTTGAGAAAGCAGAGACCTCTGTTCATTTCAATCACCTGAGCTGACCAAAATACTGTAAAGCCATAAATACCAGATATGCAGTGTTTCAAAGGGGTTCTGCAATATGTTTTTGCTCTAGACATAAGATATACACATTTTGGCAGTCTAGGTTTTCTGCAAGCCAAGGTGACCTAGATGTGACCTCTTCAAGTAGAAGCTAAATCCAAAAATAATTATCATAAACTCAGAATGAAAATGTTTCTGAACAGTTAATACAGATAAAATTCCTCATTGAGATTATAAACTGTCCATAGAGCAGTAGTGTCAAAATAACACTTTCTCAGCTTACACTTAAAAATGCTGCTAGTTACTTTGGGCGTGAGATCTTGTGACCAATAGTATACTGTTGTATAACAGTGTATGGACTAGATTAGACTGATGGAAACCCAATCATGATTTAACAATCATGTTAAAGTGGAACTTTTTAAAATGTCCCTTCATCTCCCCTACCTTTTGAGTGGAGCAGTGCTTTTCAGGACAGGAAGATTTGGGTGCAGCCGGCGCCACCATAGACTGTAATAGGAATTACATCTATAGCGGCGCTCAATGAGTAACGTTGGCGCCGTCAGAAGACGGAGCTGAGGTTGCTTTTAAAACACAATAATTCGGCCTCCATCAATAGCTGGAAGACGAATTATATAATTCCCCACCATCCATGGCGGCCTGGAGGGGGAATAGCAATTATCAGGGCCGGGACTTGTGCAGCAGCAGGATCAGCCATATCCCAGCTGTATCCTATGCCCAAGTCTTCCTGCGCCAAATTCAAATGTATGCCTTTTGAGAGGCCCAGTGATGTTTTAGGGAGGAGGAGATTCTTTTAAAGTTCTGCTGCAGCTGAGAATGTGAGGATGCCTGAAAGAAAGCTCCTACTGAGGAGAACCACAGAGAACAATCCATGTACTGTAGAAAAACTGAATAATTGGCATCGGACTGCAGGTCACCCAGTGACTGTCCTCAGAGGAACGTACAATTTAATCTCTGCTATATGTATTGTAAGTAGGACATCATTTTTCTATTAGGAGAGGGGGCTTCATTCAAAGTTTCCTCTTGATGTCCACTGTCAGTGAATTACTAACTGCTGCAAAGTTCATGTACTGTTGGCCCATGCCCCTGCTCATGACCCATCATTACCGCGCCCACTTTCCAGTGCACGGACAAGCCAATTTGTTTGCCTCCCTACTCCTGCGGTGGATCTAGCACTTGCATAGCACCTGCAAAAAAAAAAAAAAACTTGGAGCCACCCACTGTTTACAATCCACTGCCTTGTCTTCCCAGTGCACCTCCTGCCTCCTAGCTCAGTCACCCTCTGTACTATGTTCCAGCCAGGTAGTCTAGATTGCAGACTGCACCATCTTTGCCCAGATTCATTTGCATTTGCTCCAGTCAGCTCCACACTTCAGTCAGAAACATCTGATCTGCATGCTTGCTCAGGGTCTATGGCTAAATGTATTAGAGGCAGAGAAGCAGCAGGACAGCCATGCAATGTGCATAGTTTAAAAGGAAATAAATATGTCAGCCTCCATATCCCTCTCACCTCAGGTGTGCTGTCAAGTATAAAAGACAGAGCCTGTCATATCATGCCCTGTCTTGACGCAGGATTAGGGTTACGTTTTGCTTTTGTTCAATAACCAGTATAATGCAGATGTTACATGTATGCATCAAGAAATATTTCTGGGCCTCAGGGAAGGTTGTCATAGACTGTAATGGTAAATATATGCAATGTGTAACCACACCCAATTTAGTTATGGCCACACCCACTTTTAGTTGCCTGTTAGGGGCCCACAATTGGTACTTTGCACAGGGGCCCACTGCTGGCTGTGTTCGCCACTGAGATCACCTATAATCTACATCTCAAAATTATGTTAAAATCACTTGTAAACAGGTGTCAAAAGTACATTAAAGAGGATCTGTAACGTCAAAACGTCCCCTGGGGGGTACTCACCTCGGGTGGGGGAAGCCTCCGGATCCTAATTCCCACGCCGTCCTCCATCCCTCAGGGGTCTTGCTGCAGCCCTCCGTGAAAGATGACGTCAATATTTACCTTCCCGGCTCCTGCGCAGGCGCTCTGACGGCTGTCGGCTCCGAAGTAGGCGGAAATACCCGATCGCCGTCGGGTCTGCTCTGCTGCGCAGGCGCAAGTTTCTGGCGCCTGCGCAGTAGAGCGGACCCGACTGAGATCGGGTATTTCCGTGTAGTTCGGAGCCGAAAGCAGCCACAGCGCCCCCGCTGGAGCCAGCAAAGGTAAATATTGAATTTACAGTCGGGTCTGTCGCCGGCTGTTCGGAGGGCTGCAGCGAGACCCCCGTGGGACAGAGGATGGCGTGGGAAGCCTCATTAGGATCCGGAGGCTTCCCCCACCCGAGGTGAGTACCCCCCAGGGGATGTTTTTGAGGTTACAGAGTCTCTTTAAGTTTTGTTCAGAACTGGAAAGAGGCAATGTTTAGGCTCAACCTTGACGATATTACCTTACTTGCTAACAAAGCAGGTGGTATAGAAAAAAACATTATGAAAGTTAATCTAAGCTTGGGCAACCACTCATTCTTATAGGACATTCTTATAAAAGACTATATTTTTCAATCATGCAAACAAATTATAAACAAAGTAGAAAAGGAGTGGAAGACGTCACTGATATACAGTGGGATGCGAAAGTTTGGGCAACCTGGTTAATTGTTGTGAATTTCCTGTATAAATTGTTTTTACGATAAAAAAAATGTCAGTTAAACATATCGTATAGGAGCCACACACAGTGATATTTGAGAAGTGAAATGAAGTTTATTGGATTTACAGAAAGTGTGCAATAATTGTTTAAACAAAATTACGCAGGTGCATAAATAAATGAAATCAATATTTAGCAGATCCTCCTTTTGCAGAAATTACAGCCTCTAAACGCTTCCTGTACGTTCCAATGAGAGTCTGGATTCTGGTTAAAGGTATTTTGGACTATTCCTCTTTACAAAACATCTCTAGTTCATTCAGGTTTGATGGCTTCCAAGCATGGACAGCTCTCTTTAACTCACACCACAGATTTTCAATTATATTCAGGTCTGGGGACTGAGATGGCCATTTTTAGAACGTTGTACTTGTTCCTCTGCATGAATACCTTAGTGGATTTTCAGCACTGTTTAGGGTCATTGTCTTGTTGAAAGATTCATCCCTGGCACAGCTTCAGCTTTGTCATTTATTCCTGGACATTGGTCTCCAGAATCTGCTGATACTCAGTGGAATCCATGCGTCCCTCAACTTTGACAAGATTCCCAGTCCCTGCACTGGCCACACAGCCCTACAGCATGATGGAACCACCACCATATTTTACTGTAGGTAGCAGGTGTTTATCTTGGAATGCTGTGTTCTTTTTCCTCCATACATAATGCCCCTTGTTATGCCCAAATAAGTCAATTTTAGTTTCATCAATCCACAGCACCTTATTCCAAAATGAAGCTGGCTTGTCCAAATGTGCTCTAGCATACCTCAAGCGGCTCTGTTTGTGCTGTGGGCGGAGAAAAGGCTTCCTCTGCATCTTGCATACAGTATCTGTTTGTGTAAAGTGCGCCGAATGGTTGAACGATGCATAGTGACTCCATCTGCAGCAAGATGATGTTGTAGGTCTTTGGTGCTGGTCTGTGGGTTGACTCTGACTGTTCTCACCATTTGTTACTGCTGTTTATCCAAGATTTTTCTTGGTCTGCCACTTCGAGCCTTAACTTGAACTGCGCCTGTGGTCTTCCATTTCATCAAAATGTTCCTAACTGTGGAAACAGACAGCTGAAATTTCTGAGACAGCTTTCTGTATCCTTCCCCTAAACCATGATGGTGAACAATCTTTGTCTTCAGGTCATTTGAGAGTTGTTTTGAGACCCCCATGTTGCTACTCTTCAAAGAAAATTAAAAGAGGAGAGAAACTTACAATTGACCCCCTTAAATACTCTTTCTCATAAATGGATTCACATGTGTATGTAGTTCAGGGGGTCACTGAGCTTACCAAGCCAATTTGAGTTCCAATAATTAGTTTTAAAGGTTTTGGAATCATTGAAATGACAACAGTGCCCACATTTATGCACCGGCCTAATTTTGTTTAAACAATTGTTGCACACTTTCTGTAAATCCAATAAACTTCATTTCACTTCTCAAATATCACTGTATGTGTCTCCTATATGATATATTTAACTGACATTTTTTTATCATAACAACCAACGATTTATACAGGAAAATCATGACGATTAACACGGTTGCCCAAACTTTTGCATTCCACTGTACCTAAAGAGATTATTTTATGTAACACCCTGGAGTAAGGTTTTAAGATGTTCAAGTAAGAAAAGGGTGAAGATATAAGAACAAGCTGACACAACTTTCAGGGGAACACAGACATTTCTGACTCATACAGTCATACAGAGAAACAGCGGTGTAGCTAAGGAGCTATGGGCCCCCATGTGAGTTTTACATTGGGCCCCCCAAGCACTCTATACATACCAATTGATATGGCGCACCAAAACCGGCCAAGGACAACCGCATTGTCAGAAGTGCAAGAAGGGGATTGGGTACAGCTTGTTAATGATTAATAAAATTCAAATCATCAACACAAGTGATCATTACAAACACAGGACCAATAAAGAGCTAATACTGCAGTTGAGGGAGGGACCTACGGGGACACTCTAGTTCAAGGGCCAAGACTTCTGCAACTCCTATTGTTACGCCACTGTAGAGAAACTATGCACAAGCAACATTTGCAGGTGACATTTATTAGCATGCATGTAAATAGGGAAGCCGCAAACTGAAGGTCATAGTCTGTGGTGATCTGCTAGGTAACAGTTCACAGTCTTTCACACTTGTGGAAAACCCACTCCAGGGTCACAGAAGCCATCCACTTTTAATGAGGTTTAGTTTTAAGGAACAGGCTCCAAGGTCAGGCAAGCAGGCCAAAAATTAAATATTTTCTGTGTCACTCAATCCACAGGCCCTAAGGTCTCAGGAACCAGGTGACTGTGCCTCTCTATTCATTAATCACACCTTTTCTTGGCCACCTTCTGGAAGTTTCCTACTTTCAAAATGGACTCCAATGTTAGACTCCAACAGAAGAGTGTTGTTGCTGGAGGACACTTCAATGCTTCACATCACAATCAGGTCAAGTTTAGCAACCTGCTACCAAGGCCTTCTGTTGATATGCACCTCAGAATGCTCCCACTTCCATACACATGACTCATGCTCCTCCCACAGAGCTCCACTAAGCCAATCACAACCTAGAATAGAACCTCACGGTCCTTTATGTTGCTGCCCAAAATTACACTTTACTGTCTCTAACCTCTGCTTCCTCTTCCCTTCACCACTGCAATGACAATATGCTCTGAATTGATAAAATCCAGAAAATAAATCGGACTGTTATCCACAACTTCTGACCGGGTTTGAATTTTCTATGTTTCATTACAGTGAAAGGATGAAACACCAAGAGTCGTTATTTGCTACATTAAACATAATCACATTTCCATAATACATTTTTTTTTTTAAATGTGACCCATAGTTGCATTGTTCCCTGCAGACTTGTCCAGCTAATATCACAACCTGCCTGCCAACATGGCACATAATACACATAAAGAACTCCATCATAGTTACATAATTACTGGTGAGCTCAGCCTACTTCTCTAACAGAGCAGCATGCCCTTCACTCACCATGCTGTCTTCACTGATTCTCTTCTCCAACCGTCGCCCAATTTTCAGCAGTTCCTCTTCAGACTCCATGCAGTCAGCTGAATAAGTATAACAGGTAACAGCAGAAATACTCCTGTGTACACAAGTTTTGGTTTTCTTTCGCAAGTTGAGTGGGTGTGTCTATGCAGGTACACAATTTACATTTATGTGTATAATGCAGTGTATTGCTCTAGTAATTTGATACTGCTTTTCATCTAAGGAGGGTAAGTTTGCATGTAGTAATTTCTATTTCTGCATGCCACTTTAGTGGTTTGTATACACTTGTAGTTTGTTTAGAGTGTCAGTGCGTGAGTATATACCAGTCCTAAGTTCTACAAACGTTTCTGTTGCTTGGTGTTAGTGAGGAGGTGTGTCCCAAATTATAAATAGCCCCAAGGTCTTCAAACTGGGCACGGAAAGCGGAGGGGAGGGGGTAGTGACAGCTGGACATATGGCACACACAGCCCTAAACACAGCACAAAATCATTTGCTATATGGGACATGTTTAACAACATGCACTGTGTTGGGCAGCAACACACTCTTACACCTGTTAGGAGATGAAGTATTACATTAGTAAAATATATATATATATATATATATAATGAAAAGGCTACCAGTTAATTCACAACTATCACTGAGGTCATACACCATTAATAATGCATTTAAACCTTGAATAAATTACTATTACCAATGCAATCATAAAGGATGGATCACTTATAGGACAGTCAGGGAGCTGAGGATAATGCATGTGACCCACATTGTGTATTACAGCTAGAATCAGCATTATTAAAGATGCTGGCGCTGTATAAATATCATAATTCACCTGCACAAAGCAATACCTCACTGTACTGCATGCAAGCATCATAACTTACACTTAGACTGGA
Source organism: Hyperolius riggenbachi (assembly GCF_040937935.1). Lineage (NCBI taxonomy): Eukaryota > Metazoa > Chordata > Amphibia > Anura > Hyperoliidae > Hyperolius > Hyperolius riggenbachi. The sequence goes on along the minus strand of NC_090647.1, from coordinate 325,736,676 downwards.
GATAAACACAATTCAGCCATTTTCCACTATGGGAGGATCCCATGTCTATAGTACCTGCAGACACCCAAAGCCAAAATATCTTGGAGTAAAGAACAAGGGAACATTTTGGAGATGATTGGCCAATGGCTATTGTTTCACCAAGATATGCTGATGTTGGATGTGTCTGTGTGTGCTTTACCCTTCTGTTTCCATACAATTAATATGAATACATTAAACAATAATAATAACAATAATATTTATATAGCGCTTTTCTCCCTGAGGACTCAAAGCGCTGTGACCCTGCATTATGCAGTCTCAAAGGCTAGGGAAAAGAGGTGAGTTTTTAGCCTTTTTTAAAGCTGTCCAGAGAGGGAGCCTCTCGTACTGACTGTGGAAGCGAGTTCCATAGAGTAGGGGCTGCATAGGAAAAGGCCCGAGCACCAAATGTTAAGTGTATCCTGGGAATAATCAGCTTCATCTTGTTGGCAGAGAGGAGGGTGCGTGGAGGGACATAAAGTTCCAATAGATCCGCTATGTATTTGGGTCCCATGTGGTGTAGAGCCTTGAATGTCAGCAGGCAGATCTTAAAATTGATTCTCCATTTTACTGGCAACCAGTGAAGAGTTTGCAGTACTGGGGTGATGTGTGAGCTGCGGGGGGCATTGGCTAGGAGTCTGGCTGCAGCATTCTGTACTAGCTGTAAGGGGCGCAGAACCTTTTCTGTGGATCCGATAAACAGGGCGTTGCAGTAGTCTAGGGAGGAGGGTACAAATGCATGAACCAGGGCAGGTAGGTCTTCAGCTGGGATAAGGTGTTTGATTTTCGCTATATTTCTTAGATGGAAGAAGGAAGACTTGACGACAGATGATATCTGCTGTTTGAGTTTTAGATTCCCATCCAGGATCACCCCAAGGTTTCGCACAGAGTCTTTATACTGTACAGTATCTCCCCCAATTGCTAGTTTGAGGTGGTGAGCGTTTAGAACTTTATCCATCATGTGTGGACCACCTACCACCAACTAGTGTTGGGCGAACACCTAGATGTTCGGGTTCGCGAACGTTTGCCGAACATCGCCGCGATGTTCAGGTGTTCGCGCCAAACTCCAAACATAATGGAAGTCAATGGGGACCCGAACTTTCGTGCTTTGTAAAGCTTCCTTACATGCTACATACCCCAAATTAGCAGGGTATGTGCACCTTGGGAGTGGGTACAAGAGGAAAAAAAAATATTTGAAAAAGAGCTTATAGTTTTTGAGAAAATTGATTGTAAAGTTTCAAAGGAAAAACTGTCTTTTAAATGTGGAAAATGTCATGTTTCTTTGCACAGGTAACATGCTTTTTTTCGCCATGCAGTCATAAATGTAATACAGAGAAGAGGTTCCACGAAAAGGGACCGGTAACGCTAACCCAGCACCAGCAGCAGCACACGTGATGGAACAGGAGGAGGTGCAGGAGGAGAAGGCCACGCTTTGAGACACAACAACCCAGGCCTTGCATGAGGACAAGAAGCGTGCAGATAGCATGCTTTGTACCGCCATGCAGTCATAAATGTAATAAAGATAAGTGGTTCAATAAACAGGGACCACGCGGCAACGCTAACCCAGCTGCAGCAGACGTGATGGAACAGGAGGAGGCGCAGGAGGAGAAGGCCACGCTTTGTGAGACACAACAACCCAGGCCTTGCATGAGGACAAGAAGTGTGCGGATAGCATGCTTTGTACCGCCATGCAGTCATAAATGCAGGGGCCCCAACCGTCCCGTTTTCGCCGGGACCGTCACAGGTTGGGGGAGGGGTCCCGCTGTCCCGGGATAGCCCCCCTTGTGTCCCGGCAGGCAGCAGCTCCTCTCCAGCGGAGGAAAAAAGAAGGATCGAGGCGCCAGCCACGGCTGTGGTGTGCGGTATGCGGGCCAAGCTTGTCTCCCCTCCCTCCGAATGTGCCCCCCAGTGTCCCCCTGTATGGCGAGATACGAGCGCAGCAGAGCGGCAGTCTTACCATCTTCCTCGCGTACTGGCATCTCGTCTTCCAACTACTTCCTGTGACGTCACAGGAAGCGGAGAAGACGAGATGCTCATATGCGAAGAGGAATGGTAAGACTGCCGCTCTGCTGTGCTCGTATCTCGCCATACAGGGGGACACTGGGGGGCACATTCGGAGGGAGGGGGGACAAGCTTGGCCCGCATCCCGCACACCACAGCCGCGGCTGGCGCCTCGATCCTTCTTTTTACCTGGGCACCCTCACCCTTCTCCCCACCATTCATATATATATATATATATATATATATATATATATATATATATATATATATACATTTTTGACTAGGGCGTGGTCGGGGGCGTGGTCGGGGGCGTGGTCGGGGGCGTGGCTTAAGTGTCCCGGTTTCTCATCTCAAAAAGTTGGGAGGTATGATAAATGTAATAAAGATAAGTGGTTCAATAAACAGGGACCACGCGGCAACGCTAACCCAGCAGCAGCAGACGTGATGGAACAGGAGGAGGCGCAGGAGGAGAAGGCCACGCTTTGTGAGACACAACAACCCAGGCCTTGCATGAGGACAAGAAGCGTGCGGATAGCATGCTTTGTACTGCCATGCAGTCATAAATGTAATAAAGATAAGTGGTTCAATAAACAGGGATCACGCGGCAACGCTAACCCAGCAGCAGCAGACGTGATGGAACAGGAGGAGGCGCAGGAGGAGAAGGCCACGCTTTGTGAGACACAACAACCCAGGCCTTGCATGAGGACAAGAAGCGTGCGGATAGCATGCTTTGTACCGCCATGCAGTCATAAATGTAATAAAGATAAGAGGTTCCATAAACAGGGACCGGCAACGCTAACCAGCAGCAGCAGCAGCAGCAGCACACGTGATGGAACAGGAGCAGGCGCAGGAGGAGAAGGCCATGCTTTTTGAGACACAACAACCCAGGCCTTGCATGAGGACAAAAAGCGTGCGGATATAGCAGCAATGCTTTTTGCCGCCATGCAGTCATAAATGTAATACAGATGAGAGGTTCAATAAACAGGGACCGGAAACGCTACACCATCCCAGATGTTCATTGGTCATGTTACTTGGTTGAGGTCCTGGAGTGTTGCGTAGTCATTTCCAATCCAGGATTGATTCATTTTAATTTGAGTCAGACGGTCTGCATTTTCTGTGGAGAGGCGGATACGCCGATCTGTGACGATGCCTCCGGCAGCACTGAAACAGCGTTCCGACATAACGCTGGCTGCCGGGCAAGCCAGCACCTCTATTGCGTACATTACCAGTTCGTGCCAGGTGTCTAGCTTCGATACCCAATAGTTGAAGGGTGCAGATGGATTGTTCGACACAGCTACGTCATCTGACATGTAGTCCTTGACCATCTTCTCCAGGCGATCGGTGTTGGAGGTGGATCTGCACGCTTGCTGTTCAGTGGGCTGCTGCTGCATGGGTGTCAGAATATTTTCCCACTCCAAGGACACTGCCGATACCATTCCCTTTTGGGCACTAGCTGCGGCTTGCGTTGTTTGCTGCCCTCCTGGTCGCCCTGGGTTTGCGGAAGTCAGTCTGTCGGCGTACAACTGGCTAGAGGAGGGGGAGGATGTCAATCTCCTCTCTAAAGTCTCCACAAGGGCCTGCTGGTATTCTTCCATTTTGACCTGTCTGACTCTTTCTTCAAGCAGTTTTGGAACATTGTGTTTGTACCGTGGATCCAGAAGGGTATAAACCCAGTAATTGGTGTTGTCCAGAATGCGCACAATGCGTGGGTCACGTTCAATGCAGTCTAGCATGAATTGAGCCATGTGTGCCAGAGTCCTACCAGAATCCTCATCATCCTCTTGTGAGCGTTGTGATAGTTGTTAGATAGAGCTTGAGGAAGGACAGGGATTGTCCGAAAGCTTGCATGTATCATTTCCAAATCTAGCTCCAATAAAGAGCTTGTGTGCTGCAGACCCACGCTTTTTTGTTGTGATAGTTGTTGTGATGCATCATAGTCGTCACCTTCCTCCTGGTCTGCTTCTGCTGACCATTCGCGCTGAATTGTGGAAGTCCAACGTGCACCGCTCTGGCCCTCGTCAGTGGTGGCATGAAATTCCTGCTCCAACTCCAGCTGTTCCTCCTCCTCTTCTTCGTCATAGCTGCTGGGGCCAGCGTTCCCTGAGGCGGATGGCCTGATGTTGGTACCATCACGCTGATCGTTTTCTCCTTCAGATTCCCCCAGTTGCATCATGACAGCTGTTTCCTTGATTTTCAACATTGACCTCTTCAGTAAACACAGCAGTGGTATGGTAATGCTGACTGAAGAGTTGTCACTGCTCACAAGCAACGTGGATTGCTCAAAATTTTGGAGGACTTGGCAGAGGTCCAACATGTTGGCCCAATCGGATCCACAGAAGCTTGGCAGCTGTCCGGATGCGCCTCGGTACTGCGCCGTCATGTACTGGACCACTGCACTCTTCTGCTCACAAAAGCGGGCTAGCATGTGCAGCGTAGAATTCCAGCGCGTAGGGACATCACACAGCAAGCGATGGTGGGGGAGATTGAAGCGCTCCTGCATCTTGGCGAGTGCCCCCGAAGCAGTACTGGAATTTCTACAATGTTTGGCCACTCGACGCACCTTCAACAGAAGATCGGCCACGCCTGGGTATGTCCTCAGGAACCGCTGAACTACTAGGTTCATCACGTGCGCCAGGCAAGGGATGTGTGTCAGCTTAGCCAACCTTAAAGCGCGAATGAGATTACTCCCATTATCACACACAACCATGCCCGGTTTCAGGTCCAGCGGTGCCAGCCACAAATCCGTCTGTTCCTTTATTCCTTTCCAAATTTCCTCCCCTGTGTGCTGCTTATCCCCAAGGCAGATCAGCTTCAGCAACGCTTGCTGACGCATGCCAACAGCTGTGCTGCACTGCTTCCACGATCCTACTGCTGCTGGGTTAGCGTTTCCGGATGAGGTACAGCTTTGAGATGCATTGGAGAAGAAGGAGTCAGAGAGGTAGGTGCTGCTGTTGTTATCCAGTGGGAGGGACGGCGGTGCAGCTGTTTGCGGCGTGGGCAACACCCGCGCCGTAGCAGGTGAGGAATCGCTGCCAGGCTCCACAAGGTTCACCCAGTGCGCGGTAAGGGAGATGTATCGACCCTGGCCGAACGCACTCGTCCAGGTGTCAGTGGTGAGGTGAACCTTGCAGGCAACGGCATTCTTCAAGCTTCGGGTTATTTTGCTGACCACGTGCTCATGCAACTCAGGCACTGCAGAGCGCGCAAAGTGGTAGCGGCTGGGAACCACGTAACGTGGGATGGCCACTGACATCATGCCCTTGAAGCTGTTTGTCTCCACCACTCGATATGGCAGCATTTCGCAGGCCAGAAGCTTGGCTATGCTGGCTGTTACTGCCATGGCCCGGGGGTCATTTGCTGGCAATTTCCTCTTGCGCTCAAACATCTCCGACACAGACAACTGAACCGTAGCGCTGCACACGGAAGGGCTGTTGGTTGTTGTGTTTTATGAACACTGGGAGACCTCAAGAGCACTACTCCGGAAAGTGACAGTGTCAGCGTCGTCTGATGTTTGTGAATGTTGTGAACCACGCAATGGCTGGGCTACTGCTGCTGCTGAGGCGGGTCTGGTGGTGAGTCTGGTGAACCCAAGGGAGGCAGTGTTGCTGGTACCCTGTCCTGCCGCATTTGCCCACAGAGTGGGATGTTTGGATAGCATGTGGCGGCTCATGCTGGTGGTGGAGAGGTTGTTAATACTTTTCCCCCTGCTCAGGCGGGTCTTGCACACCTTGCAAATCGCCATGGTAACATCCTCAGTGCAGTCTTCAAAGAAAGCCCAGACTTTGGAGCACCTGCCTTGCTGGCGATTTCTGTTTGCTCCTCTTTTGCCTCTCACTTGAACTTCCACGCTTGTGGTGCCTGAAATTGCGCGCCGCCTACCTTGTGGCACAAGGCGAACTCGTGCAGCAGTGGGTTCTTCAACAGACTCATCTGTGCTGCTGCTACGACGGCGATGTTCTCGTTCACAAACAAAATCTGGGTCTCTGTCCACATTGTCCATACCCTCCTCTTCCATCTCCTGAAACTCGTCATATGTCATTGTGGGGGGCCGCCGCCGTGGAGTAGAGCTCCCCAGAACAACCTCTGCGCAGCTCACTCCAACGTCGTCTTCCAGATCTTGTCGGCCGACCTCCTGCAATTGCAACCCCTCCTGCCCAACTTGCTCTGGGATTTGGGTTTCCGAGTCCTCCTCGGACTCGCCTTGTATTTCAGTGCGCGGTGCATTTCCCACAGTTAATGGTTGTGAACAGGCACGTGCACAGGGGGGTGCTCTGGGTGCCCAGGCACCCCCCTTTTTAAAATCTTCAAAAAAGGCCCCTCTCGTGGTGCAAAATAAGCCACGCCCCCAACTGTGATAAGCCCCACCCGCGGGAAGCTCCGCCCCCGCCTGGGACACTTTCAAGTGAAGAAGCCCAGACAGGAATCCTAGTGTGGCATACTGACCTCTCCCTACACCTAGGACCCATACTGACCTTTACCTCCCCCAGCACCCATATTGACCTCTCCCTCTACCTAGTACCCAGTGACCACTCCCTCCCCTAGCACTAACAGTGACCTCTCCCTCCACCTAGGACCCATATTGACCTCTCCCTACCCAGTACCCACAGTGACATCTCCCTTCACCTAGCACCCACAGGGACCTCTCCCTCCACCTAGCACCCACAGTGACCTCTCTCTTACCCAGCACCCACAGTGACCTTTCCCTCCATCCAGCACCCACAGTGACCCCTCCCTCCCCCAGCACCCACAGTGACCTCTTCCTCCATCTAGCATCCACAGTGACCTCTCCCTCCTCAGCTCTAGCAGTGATCCTGCATACCCCAGCACCCACACTGACCTCTCCCTCCCCCAGCACCCACTGTGATTTTTCCCTCCCCCAGTGGCTACCCACTTGTCCCCTGCAGCACCCACAGGGACCTCCCATCCCAAAAGCAGCACCTACAGTGACCTCTCCCATTGCCAGCGCCCACAGTGGCCTTTCCCAACATCCAGCATCCACTCCCTCCTCCAGTAACCACACTGACTTCTCCCAGCACCCAGAGTGACCTTCCCTTCCTCCAGCACCCACACTGACCTCTACCTCCCTTAGCAGCAATTATGCCATTCATAGCAGCACCCATAGTGACCTCCCACCCCCTGCACCCACAATGACCTCTACCTCCGGAGACCCACAGTGATCTCCCCAAAAGGACCCACAGTGACCTCCCTTTCCTCCAGCACCCATACTGACCTCTACCTTCCACAGCACCCACAGTTACTTCAACCCCCAGCACCCACAGTGACCTACCCTTCCCCTATCAACCACACTGACCTATACCTCCCCTAGCAGCAACTATGCCATTCATAGCAGTACCCACAGTGATCTCCTACCCCCTGCACCCACAGCAATCCCACCAATATTCAGCACCCACATTACACTCAACCAGTAACCCCCACTATAGCAAGCACCCTGCACCCAATACTCACATCCGGCCTCAATATGGCACTTAGTACTTGCATCAAATAGCCACACAACACCCAATATCTGCACCCCTTCACTCTATAGTTTGCACCCAGTAATCACACTTACATGGCTCAGTACTTGCACCCAGCCCCAACATGGCGCTCACTACTCACACCTGCACACCGCCTTCACATGGCACCCACTATCTTCACTCACATAATTAATACTAGCACCCAAAGTACCTGCACTCAGAACTCACATGACACACAATGCCCACCCATAGCTAGCACCCATTGCAGGCATGGCACCAAGTATTTGCACCTATGTGATACCCAGTACCTGCACCCAACACCCACATGTTTCATCTGCAGTAGTTCCAGTTGCACTAAGCCTCCACTTGGTGCCCAGCACCCACACCAAGCACTCACATATGACATCCAGTACTTGCACCCAGAACTCACAAGGGACTGAGTACCTGCAATCAACACCTACATGATGGTTGATACACACCCATACAGCCAGAATCCACATGACACCCTTTGCCAGCACCCAGAACCCACATGGCACCCAGCATCTGCCTTTAGCACCCACATGACAACAAATACCCCACTAGCCAGCACCCATCACCCATATGTCACCATGTACTCACTCCTAGTACCCACTTGGCACTCACTATTTGCACCTAAGACCCACATACCGTCATAATCAACACCCACATGGCACAGTACTCACACGTCACCAAGTTCCAAAGCCATTATATGCACTTAGTACCAGTCCATGGCCAGCACCCAAATAGCACCCAGTACCCATCCTTGGTCCGAACCCATATGAGACTCAGTACTCTCCCATGGCACACAACCAGACCACACATAGCACTCCCTACTCAATCATGTCCAACACTCACATGGCTCCCTGTACCAATTAGCACCCACTATTGTTAATCACCATCTGCTACTCATTCAGCACCCAATACTGCATAGCACCTACTGCAAATAAACACCCAATACAAACTGGACCTTGGTACCCAAAGCAGCTTGACACAGACTTTACTTTGGCATCTCGGCACCCAATGCAACTTAGCACAAAGTGAACCTTTGCGTCTCACCATCTATTGCATCTGGGCATCCGCTGCACCTTGGCACTTACTGCAGTTTTGCATCTACTGATGCTTAGCAACCACTGCATATTGGTAACCACTTCTTTGCCTGAAAAGAGGCTTGGGTGCTGACCAAGAGGGACAGAGGTCCCAGTAATGAAAGATGAGTCTGTGCCTTCACTGTGGGCTCCACTGTGCCCACTCTAACCCACTAACAGTGGGCACCTATCACTGCTGATGTGAGCGTGGTAGCACTAAAAGAGTTGGTTGGAAGGAGACACAAAGTCTGCCTGATACTGCTATAAAGGTGTGTGTGCGTGCATGCCTGCGTGCGTGTGTGCGTGTTGTTAAGACTGCCTTATGCTTTCTGGAGAGGGGGTATTACATACACAATTTAGCACGATTTATCGATTTCAAATTTGAGCACCACACCCTTGAGGATCCTCTGCACGGCCCTGCCCCTTCCTGCAGTACCCACACTGACCTCTACTTTTCCCATCAGCCACCCCTTCCCCTCATAGCTGGCACCCAGTACTCACACTCACATGACACCAAGTATCTGCACCCAGGCCTAAAATTGCACCCAGTACTCACACCTGCACACAGCTTCCACATGGCCCCCACTATCTACACAAAGCACCGACTTAACCCGTACCCGCACCCAAAGTCCCTGCATTCAAAACCCATGTGATGCCCAAAGCCCACCCATAGCCAGCACCCAGTAAAGGCATGGCGCCAAGTATTCACACCCATGTCACATTCAGTACCTGTACCCAGTGCCCACATGACATCGAGTACATGCACCCAGATCTTACATGGCACTAAGTATTTGCATTCAACACCCGCATGACACTCGATAGTCAACCATAGCCAGAACCCACATGACACTCAGCACTTACACCCAGAACCCACATGGCACCGATCATCTGCATTCAGCAGCATGACAATCAATACCCCCCTAGCCAGAAACGAGGAGGGGGGGACATGCGGGGAGAAGGCATTTCCAGGCCCCTTTTTTAAATTTGAGCACCCCCCACTTAAGGACCCTCTGCACGGCCCTGGTTGTGAATCCAGGCACAACATTTCTGGCTGTTCCTCCATTGACCTTTGAAAGGTGGAAGTTTGTTGGGCTGGGAATAGCTCCTGCGAATACCCCATTGTGTCCTGAGGTAATTCATCGGACTGGTTATCTGGCAGTTGTGTGCGTGGTGTCGCTGCCGGTTGTGCCAGCTTTGTGCCCACTGGCTCCTTGTAACTGGCTGAGGACTCGAACCTCCTGCGTGATGTGCTGGTGCTGCTTAACCCACTGCTGGACGCTTGAGAGGTCATCCAAGTAATTATCTGGTCCTGTTCTTTTGGATTTGTGAGGGTTGTTGTCCTGGACAACATGGGCGGTATTGAGTGGGTTTTCTTGGGTGCTCCCCTGTGGCCTGTACGTGAACCGTCAGGGGAAACACCTCTTCCCTTGCCCCTCCCTCTTTCACCGGATTTCTTCCTCATTTCACTTATCCTTACAGTACACGCTGACTGGCAGCAGTACAGTGGCAGTACAGAAATGCTATACAGTACCACTATTCCCAGCAGCGACACAGAGCACAATGCTATACAGTGGCGGGTGAGCGGTGTACCACTATTCCCAGCAGCGACACAGAGCACAATGCTATACAGTGGCGGGTGAGCGGTGTACCACTATTCCCAGCAGTGACACAGAGCACAATGCTATACAGTGGCGGGTGAGCGGTGTACTACTATTCCCAGCAGACACAGAGTGGCAGTATACAGAATGCTATATAGTGTGGCTGAGCGAGGTACACAGAGTGGCAGTAAACAGAATGCTATATAGTGTGGCTGAGCGAGCGGTGTACTACTATTCCCAGCAGACACAGAACAGTAAACAGAATGCTATATAGTGTGGCTGAGCGAGGTACACAGAGTGGCAGTAAACAGAATGCTATATAGTGTGGCTGAGCGAGCGGTGTACTACTATTCCCAGCAGACACAGAACAGTAAACAGAATGCTATATAGTGTGGCTGAGCGAGGTACACAGAGTGGCAGTAAACAGAATGCTATATAGTGTGGCTGAGCGAGCGGTGTACTACTATTCCCAGCAGACACAGAACAGTAAACAGAATGCTATATAGTGTGGCTGAGCGGTGTACCACTATTCCCAGCAGCGACACACAGCACAATGCTATACAGTGGCGGGTGAGCGGTGTACCACTATTCCCAGCAGCGACACAGAGCACAATGCTATACAGTGGCGGGTGAGTGGTGTACCACTATTCCCAGCAGCGACACAGAGCACAATGCTATACAGTGGCGGGTGAGCGGTGTACCACTATTCCCAGCAGCGACACAGAGCACAATGCTATACAGTGGCGGGTGAGCGGTGTACTACTATTCCCAGAAGACACAGAGTGGCAGTAAACAGAATGCTATATAGTGTGGCTGAGCGAGGTACACAGAGTGGCAGTAAACAGAATGCTATATAGTGTGGCTGAGCGAGCGGTGTACTACTATTCCCAGCAGACACAGAACAGTTAACAGAATGCTATATAGTGTGGCTGAGCGGTGTACCACTATTCCCAGCAGCGACACAGAGCACAATGCTATACAGTGGCGGGTGAGCGGTGTACCACTATTCCCAGCAGCGACACAGAGCACAATGCTATACAGTGGCGGGTGAGCGGTGTACCACTATTCCCAGCAGCGACACAGAGCACAATGCTATACAGTGGCGGGTGAGCGGTGTACCACTATTCCCAGCAGCGACACAGAGCACAATGCTATACAGTGGCGGGTGAGCGGTGTACCACTATTCCCAGCAGCGACACAGAGCACAATGCTATACAGTGGCGGGTGAGCGGTGTACTACTATTCCCAGCAGACACAGAGTGGCAGTAAACAGAATGCTATATAGTGTGGCTGAGCGAGGTACACAGAGTGGCAGTAAACAGAATGCTATTTCCTGGACAGAGAATGGCGGCATACCTCTGGGTTTGGCTCCACCCCCCGAACCCGATTGGACAGGCCACATATTAAATTAAAGAAATCCGCCCCCTCCAGCCATTCTTTTTTTCTCTGTCCTCGAATGGACAGGTCCACTTTTTTTTTTTTTCTTCTGATCTTTTTTCTCGCCTGTTATTTTGGAAGGCGTGCTACAGTGGGTTCAGCCTCTCCCACTTGATTATGGCCATTGCGACCCCTAATAGGGGTTTATAGATGTGCCCACACATCATCCAGCCTATGCCCTTCCTTCCCTCCCTCCCAGCCTCCGTCACCTCACTGGGCGGTAGTGTCTGCCTGCCGGATCTTAGCTTCCTGGAACGCGGAAGACTCTGATCTCGCGGGACTGTGCGAGATGTCTGCTGATTGGCCGCCTGTTTAAACTTTTGGTGGCCGTCTTCCAGAACGCCAGAGCGGGTGTCAGCGTGGATGCTGGCGGTACCGCTCGTTCCAGGGAGTACTCTTCTTCGTTCCCTGCACGGTTTACTCCTGCTGCTTCCTTGCCTGGATAGAGGGATAGCGTACATCTGCTGGATCCTCACGGAGGTATACTTTTATAACTTTTTCTGCCTGGTTAAATATGCAGAGACCGCCACAGGCGATCACCTAGCAAACATTACTCAAGAGGATATTATTATCGAAGTCGCTCTCCTATGCGCAGACATAGATCGAGGTCAAGATCTCCAAGGAGACATGACTATGCTTCCTTCAGACATTCCCCAGTCTATCATCATAGACGTAGATCTCCCTCTTTGGAGGGGGGGGGATAGTAGAAGATTTCGTCAACCTGAAAAATCGCTATGTTGGTCTTGTGCTCAGCCTGCTATGCCTGATAAAATGTTGTGTGAAACATGTTTCAGTGAATTAGGAAGAGACAAAGAAACTGATAATATGCAGGTTATGTCATTTATTCAGCAGGCAGTACAAGAGACTTTTGATAAAATGTCTGCCCAGACCTCACAGGCAGTTCCTTCAACATCTCACATGCAGGGGGAGGAATCTTCTGCACAAGGTTCTGTACCTCCTGTAGGTTTTGACTTTGCCCTAGTACCAGCATTTGTGATGGCTATAAAATCTGCTATTGGCTGGGAAGACGATAAGGAAGCAAGTCAGGAACCGGATAAATATTATCCACACTTAGACAGACAACCGGTGGCATTCCCTCTAATGAAAGTAATTAAAGAGATTTTCTTAAAGGAGTGGAACAAAGTGGAGCAGAAACCATCTCTGGTTAATCGATTTTCGAAATTATATCCACTGTCGGAACAAGATGCGAAGCTAATGGATTCTACCCCTATTGTAGATTCATCTATTATGCGTCTAGCAAAACATGTAACATTACCTATGGATGATGTAATTTCTTTCAAGGATCCTCTTGATAGAAAAATTGATTCAGATATAAAGAAGGCATTTCTTTCTGCTGGAGCTTCTTGTAAACCTGCTGTTGCTTTAACCTCCCTAGCTAAAGCCACTAAAGTCTGGGTAGAAAATATCGAGTTGGCCCTAAACTCGGACGCTGACAAACAGGACATCATCAGAGCCTTAGACGAATTAAAACTCTCGAGTGATTTCATCGGAGAAGCCGCTATAGATGTAATAAGATCTTCAGCCCGGACAATGCTTAATACCGTTACGGCTAGAAGAGCATTATGGTTAAAACCATGGTCAGCAGATCAATCATCCCGCAACAATTGGTGCAAGATACCCTTTGATGGCACGCACCTCTTTGGAGAAAAGATGGACAGTGCAATCGCCAAAGTTACGGGCGGAAAATCTGGCCTATTACCCCAAGATAGGAAACCACGGCAAAATCGACAGAATTATAGAAAGCCATATTTTAATCGTTCCCAGCAGTCAAAGTCTTACAAGCCAGGAAGAGCTTTTTCAAGAAACTGGAGGGGTACCCAGTCTACCTTTCTGAAGTCAAACAAGTCGAAGACCACTCTTGGTTCCCAACAACCTCAGAAGCCCTTTTGAAGGTACGTCCACCCAGTCTGTTCCAGTGGGGGCAAGACTCCAGCTCTTTCGGGAACGCTGGGTGGGAAAGATTCAGGACCCTTGGGTGCTGAGAACGTTAAAACACGGGCACTCATGGAGATTCAAGAGAAGACCTCCTATGAGAAGATTTGTACAGACAAAAGTCCCTTTCTCCCATCAGAAACGTCAGGTTCTTCTGGAATATATAGAGTCATTGATTCAAGTCAAGGCAATAGTCTCAGTTCCAGTAAACAAGAGGTTTCACGGAATTTATTCACCTTTATTCTTGGTACCAAAAAACTCAGGTGGCTGGAGGCCCATTCTAGATCTCAAGTTTCTAAATCAATTCATCAAAGTTCAGCACTTCAAGATGGAATCTTTGCAAACAATTATAAAGATGATCCTAAAAAAACGACTGGTTGTCAACGATAGATTTATCAGATGCATACCTTCATGTTCCGATAAGGAAGAAGTTTCAGAAATATCTAAGGTTTTCAGTAAACAATCAACATTATCAGTTTCAGTGTCTCCCATTTGGTCTTTCAACAGCCCCCCGGACTTTCTCAAAGGTTCTCTTGCCAGTGATTGCATCACTACGGGTAAAAGGGCTCAGAGTCTTCCATTACTTGGACGACATCTTGCTAGTAAACCAAGACCGGTCTACACTGCTCATCCATCAGGAAATGTTGCTGAAAGAGTTGTTAGACCTGGGATGGCTAATAAACTTTCAGAAAAGTCAGTTGAACCCCTCTCAGGACATGGTCTTCCTGGGAGCACGCTTCATAACGACAGAAAACAAGATTTGCTTGCCCAAGGAAAAGATGGAGATATTATGTCAGAAAGTAAGGTGGATTCGCTCTCAGCATGTTCTTACTGCCACGGAATGTCTAAGCCTTGTGGGGTCTCTCTCCTCAACCATACCGATGGTGAAGTGGGCACACTGGAATCTGAGGAACTTTCAGAACTTCCTGTTGCAATCTTGGAACAAAGTAGATCTGTTTCAGCAGATAGTCCTTCCACAATCAGTAAAAGAATCTCTCCTTTGGTGGTTACGGCCTCAAAATCTGAACAACTGTCATCAAATCCAACCAGCTATCCCGATTGTAGTGACGTCGGATGCCAGTCAGATGGGATGGGGAGCCCATTGCGAGGGTCAATGGGTCCAGCAGAAATGGAGATTGCCTCAAACTCATATCCAATCAAATATACTAGAGTTGAGAGCGGGCTTCATGGCATTGAAAGCCTTCCAGCACTTGATCGTGAACAAGTCGGTTCTATTGCAAATAGACAATACGACAGCGGTCTCCTATATCAAACGTCAAGGGGGGACAAGGAATTATGCTCTCCTTCAAGAAACAAGTCATTTAATGATCTGGGCACAGAGATTTCTATCCCATCTATCTGCATCTTATCTGCCAGGAATTCAGAATGTAGTAGCCGATCACCTCAGCAGGAGCTTCTGCAATCCTCACGAATGGGTCCTAAACAACGAAGTCTATCAGAACATAATACATCAGTGGGGTATACCTCAAATAGACCTTTGTGCGTCCCCATGGAATACGAAGACTCACCGCTTTTTTTCAAGGTATCATCATCTGAGCTCAGCGGGGGTGGACTGTCTTTCTCAAGTCTGGGATTTCAGTCTGGGGTACGCCTTTCCTCCATTCCCATTGATAACGAGGTTCTTGCAAAGACTGACCACGGAATCGTGCACGATCATTGTTATTCTGCCTTACTGGCCAAGGAGGCCTTGGTTTACCATGGCACTGGAATTGAGTCAAGAAGAACCGATCAGGCTTCCAATGATCCACAACCTTCTAACCCAGCAGAATCTGTTGTATCCAGAGGTCAACACCCTAAATTTGACGGCATGGAAATTGAAAGGGAGAAGTATTTGTCATTAGGTTGTTCAGCAGCAGTGGCCTCCACCCTGTTAAAGGCAAGAAAAATTTCTACAAATTGTACATATCATCGGATTTGGGAAAAATTTGCTGTTTTCTCTTCAGAAGGACATCGTAATTTCCATGCTCTAACAATTCAAGATATCCTGGACTTTCTTCAAACAGGCGTAGAGAAAGAGTTGAGCCTATCAGCAATTAACCACTTGAGGACCTAGGGCTTTCTACCCCTTAAGGACCGGCCACTTTTTTTCCATTCAGACCACTGCAGCTTTCACGGTTTATTGCTCGCTCATACAACCTACCACCTAAATGAATTTTGGCTCCTTTTCTTGTCACTAATAAAGCTTTCTTTTGGTGCTATTTGATTGCTCCTGCGATTTTTACTTTTTATTATATTCAGCAAAAAAGACATGAATTTTGGCAAAAAAATGATTTTTTTAACTTTCTGTGCTGACAGTTTTCAAATAAAGTAAAATTTTTGTATACATGCAGCGCGAAAAATGTGGACAAACATGTTTTTGATAAAAAAAAAACCCATTCAGTGTATATTTATTGGTTTGGGTAAAAGTTATAGCGTTTACAAACTATGGTGCAAAAAGTGAATTTTCCCATTTTCAAGCATCTCTGACTTTTCTGACCCCCTGTCATGTTTCATGAGGGGCTAGAATTCCAGGATAGTATAAATACCCCCCAAATGACCCCATTTTGGAAAGAAGACATCCCAAAGTATTCACTGAGAGGCATAGTGAGTTCATAGAAGATATTATTTTTTGTCACAAGTAAGCGGAAAATGACACTTTGTGAGAAAAAAAAAAAAAAAAAAAGTTTCCATTTCTTCTAACTTGCGACAAAAAAAAAATGAAATCTGCCACGGACTCACCATGCCCCTCTCTGAATACCTTGAAGGGTCTACTTTCCAAAATGGGATCATTTGTGGGGTGTGTTTACTGTCCTGACATTTTGGGGGGTGCTAAATTGTAAGCACCCCTGTAAAGCCTAAAGGTGCTCATTGGACTTTGGACCCCTTAGCGCAGTTAGGCTGCAAAAAAGTGCCACACATGTGGTATTGCCGTACTCAGGAGAAGTAGTATAATGTGTTTTGGGGTGTATTTTTACACATACCCATGCTGGGTGGGAGAAATATCTCTGTAAATGACAATTTGTTAATTTTTTTTACACACAATTGTCCATTTACAGAGATATTTCTCCCACTCAGCATGGGTATGTGTAAAAATACACCACAAAACACATTATACTACTTCTCCTGAGTACGGCGATACCACATGTGTGGCCCTTTTTTGCACCCTAACTGCGCTAAAGGGCCCAAAGTCCAATGAGTACCTTTAGGATTTCACAGGTCATTTTGAGAAATTTCGTTTCAAGACTACTCCTCACGGTTTAGGGCCCCTAAAATGCCAGGGCAGTATAGGAACCCCACAAATGACCCCATTTTAGAAAGAAGACACCCCAAGGTATTCCGTTAGGAGTATGGCGAGTTCATAGAAGATTTTATTTTTTGTCACAAGTTAGCGGAAAATGACACTTTGTGAAAAAACACAATTAAAATCAATTTCCGCTAACTTTTGACAAAAAATAAAATCTTCTATAAACTCACCATACTCCTAACGGAATACCTTGGGGTGTCTTCTTTCTAAAATGGGGTCATTTGTGGGGTTCCTATACTGCCCTGGCATTTTAGGGGCCCTAAACCGTGAGGAGTAGTCTTGAAACGAAATTTCTCAAAATGACCTGTGAAATCCTAAAGGTACTCATTGGACTTTGGGCCCTTTAGCGCAGTTAGGGTGCAAAAAAGTGCCACACATGTGGTATCGCCATACTCGGGAGAAGTAGTACAATGTGTTTTGGGGTGTATTTTTACACATACCCATGCTGGGTGGGAGAAATACCTCTGTAAATGGACAATTGTGTGTAAAAAAATCAAAAGATTGTCATTTACAGAGGTATTTCTCCCACCCAGCATGGGTATGTGTAAAAATACACCCCAAAACACATTGTACTACTTCTCCCGAGTACGGCGATACCACATGTGTGGCACTTTTTTGCACCCTAACTGCACTAAGGGGCCCAAAGTCCAATGAGTACCTTTAGGATTTCACAGGTCATTTTTGTTTCAAGACTACTCCTCACGGTTTAGGGCCCCTAAAATGCCAGGGCAGTATAGGAACCCCACTAATGACCCCATTTTAGAAAGAAGACACCCCAAGGTATTCCGTTAGGAGTATGGTGAGTTCATAGAAGTTTTTATTTTTTTGTCACAAGTTAGCGGAAATTGATTTTAATAGTTTTTTTTCACAAAGTGTCATTTTCCGCTAACTTGTGACAAAAAATAAAATCTTCTATGAACTCACCATACTCCGTACGGAATACCTTTGGGTGTCTTCTTTCTAGAATGGGGTCATTTGTGGGGTTCCTATACTGCCCTGGCATTTTAGGGGCCCTAAACCGTGAGGAGTAGTCTTGAAACCAAATGTCGCAAAATGACCTGTGAAATCCTAAAGGTACTCATTGGACTTTGGGCCCCTTAGCGTACTTAGGGTGTAAAAAAGTGCCACACATGTGGTACCGCTGTACTCAGGAGAAGTAGTATAATGCGTTTTGGGGTGTATTTTTACACATACCCATGCTAAGTGGGAGAAATATCTCTGTAAATGACAATTGTTTGATTTTTTTACACACAATTGTCCATTTACATAGAAATTTCTCCCACCCAGCATGGGTATGTGTAAAAATACACCCCAAAACACATTATACTACTTTTCCTGAGTACGGCGGTACCACATGTGTGACACTTTTTTGCAGCCTAGGTGCGCTAAGGGGCCCAACGTCCTATTCACAGGTCATTTTGAAGCATTTGTTTTCTAGACTACTCCTCGCGGTTTAGGGCCCCTAAAATGCCAGGGCAGTATAGGAACCCCACAAGTGACCCCATTTTAGAAAGAAGACACCCCAAGGTATTCCGTTAGGTGTATGGCGAGTTCATAGAAGATTTTATTTTTTGTCACAAGTTAGTGAAAAATGACACTTTGTGAAAAAAAACCCAAAAAAATTAATTTCCGCTAACTTTTGACAAAAAATAAAATCTTCTATGAACTCGTCATACACCTAACATAATACCTTGGGGTGTCTTTTTTTTCTAAAATGGGGTCACTTGTGGGGTTCCTATACCGCCCTGGCATTTTACAGGCCCAAAACCGTGAGTAGTCTGGAAACCAAATGTCTCAAAATGACTGTTCAGGGGTATAAGCATCTGCAAATTTTGATGACAGGTGGTCTATGAGGGGGCGAATTTTGTGGAACCGGTCATAAGCAGGGTGGCCTTTTAGATGACAGGTTGTATTGGGCCTGATCTGATGGATAGGAGTGCTAGGGGGGTGACAGGAGGTGATTGATGGGTGTCTCAGGGGGTGGTTAGAGGGGAAAATAGATGCAATCCATGCACTGGGGAGGTGATCGGAAGGGGGTCTGAGGGTTTGGCCGAGTGATCAGGAGCCCACACGGGGCAAATTGGGGCCTGATCTGATGGGTAGGTGTGCTAGGGGGTGACAGGAGGTGATTGATGGGTGTCTCAAGGTGTGATTAGAGGGGGGAATAGATGCAAGCAATGCACTGGCGAGGTGATCAGGGCTGGGGTCTGAGGGCATTCTGAGGGTGTGGGCGGGTGATTGAGTGCCCTAGGGGCAGATAGGGGTCTAATCTGATAGGTAGCAGTGACAGGGGGTGATTGATGGGTAATTAGTGGGTGTTTAGGGTAGAGAATAGATGGAAACACTGCGCTTGGGTGGTGATCTGATGTCGGATCTGCGGGCGATCTATTGGTGTGGGTGGGTGATCAGTTTGCCCGCAAGGGGCAGGTTAGGGGCTGATTGATGGGTGGCAGTGACAGCGGGTGATTGATGGGTGGCAGTGACAGGGGGTGATTGATGGGTGGTAGTGACAGGGGGTGATTGATGGGTGATTGATAGGTGATTGACAGGTAATCAGTGTGTTATTACAGGGGAGAACAGATGTAAATATTGCACTGGCGAATTGATAAGGGGGGGTCTGAGGGCAATCTGAGCGTGTAGGCGGGCGATTGGGTGCCCGCAAGGGGCAGATTAGGGTCTGATCTGATAGGTAACAGTGACAGGTGGTGATAGGGGGTGATTGATGGGTGATTGATGGGTAATTAGTGGGTGTTTAGAGAAGATAACAGATGTAAACGATACATTTGGGAGGTAATCTGACGGCGGGTTTGCGGGCGATCTAATGGTGTGGGTGGGTGATCAGATTGCCCGCAAGGGGCAGGTTAGGGGCTGATTGATGGGTGGCAGTGACAGGGGGTGACAGGGGGTGATTGATGGGTGATAGGTGATTGGCAGGTGATTGACAGGTGATCAGTGGGTTATTACAGGGAAGGACAGATGTAATTAATGCACTGGCGAATTGATAAGGGGGGGGGGGGGTCTGAGGGCAATCTGAGCGTGTGGGCGGGTGATTGGGTGCCCGCAAGGGGCAGATTAGGGTCTGATCTGATAGGTAACAGTGACAGGTGGTGATAGGGGGTGATTGATGGGTGATTGATGGGTAATTAGTGGGTGTTTAGAGAAGATAACAGATGTAAACGATACATTTGGGAGGTAATCTGACGGCGGGTTTGCGGGCGATCTAATGGTGTGGGTGGGTGATCAGATTGCCCGCAAGGGGCAGGTTAGGGGCTGATTGATGGGTGGCAGTGACAGGGGGTGACAGGGGGTGATTGATGGGTGATAGGTGATTGGCAGGTGATTGACAGGTGATCAGTGGGTTATTACAGGGAAGAACAGATGTAATTAATGCACTGGTGAATTGATAAGGGGGGGGTCAGAGGGCAATCTGAGCGTGTGGGCGGGTGATTGGGTGCCCGCAAGGGGCAGATTAGGGTCTGATCTGATAGGTAAAAGTGACAGGTGGTGATAGGGGGTGATTGATGGGTGATTGATGGGTAATTAGTGGGTGTTTAGAGGAGAGAATAGATGTAAACAATGGATTTGGGAGGTGATCTGATGTCGGATCTGTGGGCGATCTATTGGTGTGGGGGGGTGATCAGATTGCCCGCAAGGGGCAGGTTAGGGGCTGATTGATGGGTGGCAGTGACAGGGGGTGATTGACGGGTGATTGATGGGTGATTGACGGGTGATTGACAGGTGATTGACAGGTGATCAGGGGGATAGATGCATACAGTAAACAGGGGGGGGGGGGGGTCTGGGGGGGGGGGTCTGGGGGGGGGGGGTCTGGGGAGAATCTGAGGGGTGGGGGTGATCAGGAGGGGGCAGGGAGCAGGGGGGGGGATAAAAAAAAATAGCGTTGACAGATAGTGACAGGGAGTGATTGATGGGTGATTAGGGGGGTGATTGGGTGCAAACAGGGGTCTGGGGGGTGGGCAGGGGGGGTCTGATGGGTGCTGTGGGCGATCTGGGGCAGGGGGGGGAGAAATCAGTGTGCTTGGGTGCAGACTAGGGTGGCTGCAGCCTGCCCTGGTGGTCCCTCGGACACTGGGACCACCAGGGCAGGAGGCAGCCTGTGTATAATACACTTTGTAAACATTACAAAGTGTATTATACACTTTGTATGCGGCGATCGCGGGGTTAACATCCCGCCGGCGCTTCCGTATAGCCGGCGGGATGTTGCGGCGAGCGAGCGGTGACAGGCGCCGGCGGAGGATCGCGTCACGGATGACGCGATCGCTCCGCCCATGCCCTTAAATGGACCGCCGCCTCTGTGGGTGAGGCCGTCCTGAAGGGCTCCACTTCCCCGCCTCCCCTGTGTAGTGGGCGGTCGAGAAGTGGTTAAAGTACAGGTCTCGGCCTTGTCAGCATTGACTGGTGATAAGTGGGCTCAGCACCCATTAGTCATCCAATTTATTCAAGCAGTACAGAAGATAAGGCCTCCTAGGAAGCCATTTTTTCCCCAGTGGGATCTATGCATAGTTTTAGATGCATTGTCATCACATCCTTTTGAGCCGGTGGAGTCAGCTTCATTATCTAACATCTGTTTGAAAACTGTTTTCCTAGTGGCCATCTCTTCCGCCAAAA
This sequence comes from Hyperolius riggenbachi, assembly GCF_040937935.1. Taxonomy (NCBI): domain Eukaryota; kingdom Metazoa; phylum Chordata; class Amphibia; order Anura; family Hyperoliidae; genus Hyperolius; species Hyperolius riggenbachi. Next base: position 325,715,165 of record NC_090647.1, on the reverse strand, counting down.
GAGTCTCAGACCTTCAGTCTTTGGGTTGCTCTAATAATCTCCTGGAGTTCTTTCCCGACAGAGTTGTGATTAGACCTGTTTTGGATCACATACCAAAAGTATCATCAGTGTTTCATATCAATCAGGAACTTGTTCTTCCAACGTTTAACTCTGACAATGGTCTTCATCCTTTGGATGTAGGAAGAAGTATTAGGGCCTATCTTAATGCCACAGCTGAGTTCAGATCTTCAGACCGTTTGTTCATTAATATTCAGGGTCAGAGGAAAGGTCTTCCAGTTACCTCTAGAATGATAGCTAGCTGGCTAGTGAAAATTATTCAGGAAAGTTACAAGCAGAAAGGGTTGCCAGCCCCACAGGAAGTTCATGCACATTCAACTAGGGGGATGGCGGCTTCTTGGGCTTCCTTTACGAAAGTGTCAGTTGATTGCATATGTAAAGCTGCCAGTTGGTCTTCTGCTCACACCTTTCTGTCACATTACCATGTCAATCCTGCTGCCTTAACTACTGTAAATTTTGGCAAAGCTGTTTTGTCTGCCTTTTGAATTAATAAATATATTTTGCATTTTCCCTCCCTCGTTGGTGATTTTTATGTCCCAGAGGTATGCCGCCATTCTCTGTCCAGGAAACAGGAAAATTGAATACTCACCTTCGGTAATTTTTCCTTTCCTGGATCAGATAATGGCGGCATACGAATCCCTCCCTCTTGTCCATTCAAGGACTAATCTTTACCAGAATGGCTGGAGGGGGCGGATTTCTTTAATTTAATATGTGGCCTGTCCAATCGGGTTCGGGGGGTGGAGCCAAACCCAGAGGTATGCCGCCATTATCTGATCCAGGAAAGGAAAATTACCGAAGGTGAGTATTCAATTTTCCTGTATAGTGTGGCTGAGCGAGCGGTGTACTACTATTCCCAGCAGACACAGAACAGTAAACAGAATGCTATATAGTGTGGCTGAGCGAGGTACACAGAGTGGCAGTAAACAGAATGCTATATAGTGTGGCTGAGCGAGCGGTGTACTACTATTCCCAGCAGACACAGAACAGTAAACAGAATGCTATATAGTGTGGCTGAGCGAGGTACACAGAGTGGCAGTAAACAGAATGCTATATAGTGTGGCTGAGCGAGCGGTGTACTACTATTCCCAGCAGACACAGAACAGTAAACAGAATGCTATATAGTGTGGCTGAGCGAGGTACATAGAGTGGCAGTAAACAGAATGCTGAGAGAGCGGTGTACTACTATTCCCAGCAGCGACACAATGACTGGGGGGACCCTGGCTAGCGTGGCTGGAGCGCGAACTACCCTGCCTGCCTACCGAAAGCTAAACCCACAGACAAATGGCGGAAATATGACGTGGTTCGGGTATTTATTTACCCGAACCACGTGACAGTTCGGCCAATCAGAGCGCGTTCGGGTCCGAACCACGTGACCCGTTCGGCCAATCACAGCGCTAGCCGAACGTTCGGGGAATGTTCGGCCATGCGCTCTTAGTTCGGCCATGTTGCCGAACGGTTTGGCCGAACACCATCAGGTGTTCGGCCGAACTCGAACATCACCCGAACAGGGTGATGTTCTGCAGAACCCGAACAGTGGCGAACACTGTTCGCCCAACACTACCACCAACACCTCTGTTTTGTCAGAGTTCAGCCTCAGCCAGCTGGTGTTCATCCAAATTTGTAAATCCACTAGACACGCATTTATGGATGCTGATGGGTCTTGGGTGCCAGGCTTGAAGGACAGATACAGTTGTGTGTCATCTGCATAACAATGGTATCCTAGGCCATAGTTCTGGATTATTTTATATAAATACTTAATAATAATAATAATAATTTTGCCCAGTGCGAGCATGTAGACTGCAAAGAGTAATGGTGATAGTACAGAACCCTGTGGAAATCCATAGGGAAGTGGCACTGGATTAGAGTAGTGTGTGCCCAGACATACTTGCTATGTCCTGCCAGATAGGAAGGTCTGAAACCAGCTAAGAACAGTACCCCTTAGGCCACAGTAATTCTTCAGTCGCTGGATTAGTATTTCATGATCCACAGTATCAAATGCTGCAGACAAGTCAAGAAGAATCAAAATTGAGCAATCACCCTTGTCCCTTGCAGTAAGTAGATCATTCATTACTCGGACTAATGCTGTTTCAGTGCTGTGCCTTTTCCTGAATCCTGACTGAAAAGTATCAAAGATGTTGTTATCTGTAAGCCTGGCTTCCAGCTGGTTGGCGACTACTTTCTCGATAACTTTTGATAGGAATGGTAAGTTCGCAACAGGTCTGTAGTTGGTTACAGAATCAGAATCTAGTGATGGTTTCTTCAAGATGGGTTTTATGATTGCTTTCTTTAGTTCTTCTGGGAAAAGTCCACTTTGCAAGGAGCACTGAGTGATTTTGTGAAGTGCTGGCCTGATCAGCTCTGAGCACTGCATTAAGGATCCAGTTGGGCCAGGATTCAGGTCGCAGGTAGGGGGGCGGAGACTTTGAATGAGAATTCCAAAATCTTCTTCACTCAGAGTGTCAAAGACTTGCCATGGTGGTACGGTAGTAGGCAGATGCAAAGTCCAGTGGTCAATTGATGTTGGTGTAATGCTGGCATGGATGGTAGACACCTTGTTTGTGAAGAAGGCAGAGAATTCTTCACACCTTTCCCTGGAGAATGTGGTTGGGGCTTTTAGGCAGGAAGGATTGCAGAGTGATTCCACTGTGTGGAAGAGTTGACCAGCTCTGTTGTTGGCTGTAGATATTTTGTGCGAAATAAAGTCTGATTTTTTCTTGGTTATTGCTTGTTGGTATTGTCTGAGGTGTTGAATTAGGCTAGATTTGTGCTCCTCAGACCCTGATTTACGCCACTGTCTTTCAAGTCTGCGCCCTTTTTTTTTTAGATCCATGATGGTTTTGTCAAACCAATTAGCTTTCTGCTTTTTGGTTGCTGATTTGGTGCGCCATGGGGCAATACTGTCAAGTGTTTCATATATCGTGTTGTTGTACTGGGTTACTACAGTGTTTGGGTCCATTTGACTGTGGAGCAGATTTGTAAAATCCAGGTTGGCAGTTATCCTCTCCGGTGTTAATTTATTCAGGGGACGGATTTTGATTGTTTCTTTAGGGAGCTGCTTGATAGGGTGATGTTCAATAGTAAACTGTATTATGTGATGGTCTGACCACACCACTGGGGTTACTGTTATGTTACTAATGTCCATTCCGAGGTGGAACAGTAAGTCTAGTGTATGCCCTCCTCTGTGGGTAGCAGATTTTACAACTTGTGTGAAGCCTAGTCCAACCATGAGATTTATTAGTTCATTTGCATTTTGTGATTGAGTGTCATCAGCCCAGACGTTGAAGGAAGAGGAACTGTAGTGAAAATAGTGTAATGCATGAAATGTTTTTTTTTTTTTACAATATTAATTTATAAATGTAGTCAGTGTTAGTCCATTGTAAAATCTTTTCTCACCCTGATTTAGATTTTTACAGGTGGCAACAGCTTTAGTGCTGGCAAGCGATCTCTGCAGAATGTTTATTTCAGAGAAATCCGAAGCTAGTACAAAATATCAACAATTCTATTTGGTATGATCCATTCTTTATCTTCCTATGTGCGCCAGTTCCTCGTAAAACATCAAAATAAACAAAAAACAAAAAAACACCATAGCGTGATACTGTATGGTATATTGAACACTAGGTGCTCTCTTTCCATATATTGATATGCTCGCTTCTGATTAATCCACCACCTTGCATCTAGGTCTCACAGCCTCTCACCCTTTTTGCTGTCTGCCAACCACAGGCAGCATATACAGCGTGTAACACCACCATCTGAATGCAGTAACCTCCCCAACACAATGTCACCTAGTCCTCTGCAATCTAGACTATAAGACAGCTCAAAGTGTGCTTCTTCCCTTCCCACCTCAGGGCGATAGATCTTCAAGGGAGCTTTGCAGGGTTCCTAATAACTAAAAGGACTCGCCATAGTGCAAAACCATCTCTTTCATAACAAAAAAAGAAGTGCACCCACAATTCCTCAGTAAAATCAAGCATTTCAAAGCAAACAGGTCCGTCTCATGCCGATCTCCCACATCTTGTAGCTACTTCCTATGCATTTCGTACTGGTGCACTCATTAAGAACCCTGCAAAGTTCCTGTGAAAACCTATCTCCCTGAAGATCTATCACATGTGGGGGGGGGGGGGGGCATTACACTTGGGGCGGGCAGGCGTTGCTACGCAGCTTCCTGATAGATTTCGTGCTCCGGGAGAAATCGCTAAAATGCTGCAGGCAGTGCTTTTGCGATCACCCTGCAATTGCAACGCTTCTGTGGGCTCATTCCTGTAGCCTTTCATTAGCTAAGGGCCTTTAAGAATTGCTGGTATTCCTATAAAGCAAAAATGCAACTGAAAGTGCTGTAGTGGGCGCCCAGCCTAAGCTAGATTTGTTGCTTAGGGTGGAGTCAGTATTAGGCAGGGGCGTTGCTAGCCCCAAAGATCAGTGGCACGTGCCCTGGGTGTAATCTGGGGTGCCCCGCATGTCCCTCAGGCAGACCTAAGCAGCGGGTGGCAGTACTCACCTCCGGCCGCTTGGTCTCCAGATTCTGCAGACCTTTTCTCTTCTGGGCTTCTCCCCTTAGTGTCTGAGAAGGAATCAGAAGCTAGAGCTCCTGGCATCTGATTCTCGGATGCCAGGGGGAGAATCGCCAGCTACAGAGGATCTCTCCAGACTTGGAGAGCAAATAGAGGAGATAAGTAGTTCCTCCCGCTGTACCACTGTGCTGGGAAGGGGGTCGGGGGGAGGAACAAGGAGGACACATACAATGATGCATGCTCCCTATGGAAGCTACACAGATTCCATAGAGGCACCACAGCACCCAGCATGCCCCATAAAGGCACCACGGCACCCAGCATGGCACCACAGCACTCAGCATAGCACCATATAGCAGCCAGCATACCCCAGCATTCATTTTTTATATTAATGGAGACAGGCCTGCTTAGACCGCTGTTAAGTTCATAAATTTTGATCCACCCATTACTACACCCACATTCTGGTGCATGGCCACACCTGTTTTTCGGTTGCAGTGCCCAAAAGTGCCCCAGATCTCTTAGGATCCTAGCAACACCCCGGTATTGGGTTATTTTAGGATTAACAATAGATGAGATTAATATTATAGGGCAGGTGTCTTTGAGAATGTTAAGGGTAAGCTTAGGTGGAAGGTGACAGTGGATATTAGACATTTGGCAGAGAAAGGGCTACGTTCAACATCAGTTTGGGAGTATTGGGGTAAAGAAAGCTGTGGTGAAGAAGGGGTTGAAAATACTTGTTGCTCCCAGTAAAATAGGGTGGAGAGGAGCTACTTTAGGAACAGGAGTGGGGGAGAGACAAATTTGCTCAGTTTGTCTTGTTCACGGTTGAATTGGCCATTGAGATAATACGGTCTATTACTTGAATGGAATGAAGAGCTATAGCTAACATACTTTTTTCCTCTAATTAGAGCTGTCAAGTAGCACTTTGCTCTCAGGAGCTTCTCTACACCAGGTTAGAAAAGCATTCAGAGCTGATGAAGAAAATGTGTATTTCATGTCATTAGTGTCCAACCCATCATGGAAGAAGCAAATTAGCAGCAACTGGAAGTAGGCTTCACAGTGAATGTGAAGCTGAAGGTTAGAGCCAGACATAGCTATAAAAGAGTTCAGCCTGCCCTGAGTAATCTTCTTGTAGTTGTTGTTATAAAAGCCTTGTTTCTATGTACAGTGTGTATAATTAGGTACATACTGAGGGCAAGTGTGTTTGCATCATACATATGTCATAGTTGACCTTGAAGCCTCGTACACAAACCAGACTAAACTCATCAGAGGCAGCTGTTCAAGGCCAGATAGGCAGAGAACTTAGAATGTGTGCCGCTGCCCTGATATGTCGTTAAAAGATTGGCACACTCGATCTCTAAACAACAGCAACAAGAGAGCACACTGTTCCCCTCCTTGCCCCTCCCATCAGAAGTTGCAGTGTCATGCACTGCATCATTGTCCCTCCTCCGTCTTCCATAGCAACTGTATGCATCCCTCAGCTGTAGCCAACAAAGCATCTATACAACAACTTGGGCCTAGACTGTCACCCAGGGCTCAAGTCCCAATTACTACAAGCAACAGATATTGATTGTGTGTTTGCACTTTTATTGGTACACAAACACAGAGTCCCTTTGTTCTGTCTGAAGTCTCTAGAGACAAACTGTGCTGTCTGCAGGGCTGTATTTAGGGTTTGGGCTCCCCTAGGCACCCCAAACCTACGACGCCCCCCCCCCCCCCGCGCCCAGGAGGATGTTGGCAAAGAATGGGCGTGGCCACAGAATGCAGTGGGTGTGTCCATAACACAGTGGGTGTGGTCAATTAAAATTTCCTAGTAAGAGTGCAGCCCAAAGCCGTTTTCTCCCCAGGTATGAGTAAAGTGACCCTAAAAAAGCAAGTAGGAAAAGTCCCCCCCCCCCCCCCAAAAAAAACCCCACACATTAGCCAGTGTTCTCTCCCACAAAATAGTGGTAGGTATTAGATTGTGAGCTCCCCTGAGAAAAGTCAGGAACATGGCTGTTCTCTGCAAAGTGCTGCAGAAGATGCCAGTGCTATATAAATACAAATATGGTAGGACATTAGACTATGGCAGAATTAGATTGTAAGCTCCTCAGAGGATAGTCAGTGACATGACTACATACTCTGTGAAGTACTGCTGAAGATGGCAGTACAATACAGTATAGTAGTATGGCAGCATGGTGGCGTAGTGGTTAGCGCTCTCGCCTTGCAGCGCTGGGTTCCAGGTTCAAATCCCATCCAGGTCAACATCTGCAAGGAGTTTGTATGTTCTCCCTGTGTCTGTGTGGGTTTCCTTAGGACACTCTGGTTTCCTCCCACATCCCAACAACATACAATACAGATAAGTTAATTGGCTTCCCCTAAAAATTGGCCCTAGACTACGATACTTACATGCACATGACTATGGTAGGGATTAGATTGTGAGCCCCACTGTGACAAGACAATACATACTCTGTACAGCACTGCGTAATATGTTGGCGCTATATAAATAATTAGTATAAGTACAGTCAGTGGTGGCTCCAGGGTTTTTTTTGGGGGGGGGGTGCTATGCAGGTGCTGGACCAATTTTTGTGGCTATAACCGCACTGCGGCAAAAATGGGCGTGGCCATGCCCGGATGAGGGTAAAGCTAACTAATTTAAAGTGAACCCGAGGTGAGAGTGATATGGAGGCTGCCATATTTATTTCCTTTTAAAGGGACACTTAAGCCAAATAAAAAATAGTTTTACTCACCTGGGGCCTCTACCAGCCCCCTGAAGCTGTCCGGTGCCCACGTAGACTCGCTCCGATGCTCCTGGCCCTGCTTCCGGTTCTGGCGACAGGAGCCGACAGGCCGGGAACGCGAGTGATTCTTCGCGTTCCTGGCCGTAATAGCGCCCTCTATGCTGATATAGCATATATCATATAACAGCATAGAAGGCGCTATTACGTCCAGGAATGCGAAGAATCATTCGCGTTCCCGGCCTGTCTGCTCCTGTCGCCGAAACCTTAAGTGGCTGCTGGCAGGGCCAGGAGCATCAGAGCGAGTCTACATGGGCACCGGACAGCTTCATGGGGCTGGTAGAAGCTCCAGGTGAGTAAAACTCATTTTTTTTATTTGGCTTAAGTGACCCTTTAAACAATACTAGTTGCCTGGCAGCCCTGCTGATCTATTTGGCTGCAGTAGTGAACTGAATTACGCCAGAAACAAGCATGGAGCTAATCTGGTCAGTTCGGACAATATTGTCAGAAACCCCTGACCTGCTGCATGCTTGTTCAGGGTCTGTGGTTGAAAGAATTAGAGGCAGAGGATCAGCACGGCAGCCAGGCAACTAATATTGCTTAAAATATTACTCTCACCTCGGGTTCCCTTTAAAAGTGCAACGCAAAGACAGTGGGCCCAAGTGTTGGTGACCCTTTCCCCAGAAAATTCACATAATTGTGCAGGTTTTCTCAAGAAAATACACGTAATGTGAGCAGATTTGCCCAGAAAATATATTCAATCATGTCGGCATATCTGCCCAATTATGTCAGCAGATTTGATCAGAAATACGTGCAATAACGTCAGCAGATTTGATCAGAAATACGAGCAATAACGTCAGCAGATTTGATCAGAAATACGAGCAATAACGTCAGCAGATTTGATCAGAAATACGAGCAATAACGTCAGCAGATTTGATCAGAAATACGTGCAATAACGTCAGCAGATTTGATCAGAAATACGTGCAGTAACGTCAGCAGATTTGATCAGAAATACGTGCAATAACGTCAGCAGATTTGATCAGAAATACGTGCAGTAACGTCAGCAGATTTGATCAGAAATACATGCAATAACGTCAGCAGATTTGATCAGAAATACGTGCAATAACGTCAGCAGATTTGATCAGAAATACGAGCAATAACGTCAGCAGATTTGATCAGAAATACGAGCAATAACGTCAGCAGATTTGATCAGAAATACGAGCAATAACGTCAGCAGATTTGATCAGAAATACGAGCAGTAACGTCAGCAGATTTGATCAGAAATACGTGCAGTAACGACAGCAGATTTGATGAGAAATACATGCAATAACGACAGCAGATTTGATGAGAAATACGTGCAATAACGACAGCAGATTTGATGAGAAATACGAGCAATAATGACAGCAGATTTGATGAGAAATACGTGCAATAACGACAGCAGATTTGATGAGAAATACGAGCAATAACGACAGCAGATTTGATGAGAAATACGAGCAATAATGACAGCAGATTTGATGAGAAATACGAGCAATAATGTCAGCAGATTTGATGAGAAATACGAGCAATAATGACAGCAGATTTGATGAGAAATACGAGCAATAATGACAGCAGATTTGATGAGAAATACGAGCAATAATGACAGCAGATTTGATGAGAAATACGAGCAATAATGACAGCAGATTTGATGAGAAATACGAGCAATAATGACAGCAGATTTGATGAGAAATACGAGCAATAATGACAGCAGATTTGATGAGAAATACGAGCAATAATGACAGCAGATTTGATGAGAAATACGAGCAATAATGACAGCAGATTTGATGAGAAATACGAGCAATAATGTCAGCAGATTTGAGCAATAATGTCAGCAGATTTGATCAGAAATACGAGCAATAACGTCAGCAGATTTGATCAGAAATACGAGCAATAACGTCAGCAGATTTGATCAGAAATACGAGCAATAACGTCAGCAGATTTGATCAGAAATACGAGCAATAACGTCAGCAGATTTGATCAGAAATACGAGCAATAACGACAGCAGATTTGATGAGAAATACGAGCAATAACGACAGCAGATTTGATGAGAAATACGAGCAATAACGACAGCAGATTTGATGAGAAATACGAGCAATAACGACAGCAGATTTGATGAGAAATACGAGCAATAACGTCAGCAGATTTGATGAGAAATACGAGCAATAACGACAGCAGATTTGATGAGACATACGAGCAATAACGTCAGCAGATTTGATGAGAAATACGAGCAATAACGTCAGCAGATTTGATGAGAAATACGAGCAATAACGACAGCAGATTTGATGAGAAATACGTGCAATAACGACAGCAGATTTGATGAGAAATACGTGCAATAACGACAGCAGATTTGATGAGAAATACGAGCAATAACGACAGCAGATTTGATGAGAAATACGAGCAATAATGACAGCAGATTTGATCAGAAATACGTGCAGTAACGTCAGCAGATTTGATCAGAAATACGTGCAGTAACGACAGCAGATTTGATGAGAAATACGAGCAATAATGACAGCAGATTTGATGAGAAATACGTGCAATAATGTCAGCAGATTTGATGAAAAATACGAGCAATAATGACAGCAGATTTGATGAGAAATACGAGCAATAATGTCAGCAGATTTGATGAAAAATACGAGCAATAATGACAGCAGATTTGATGAGAAATACGAGCAATAACGACAGCAGATTTGATGAGAAATGCGAGCAATAACGACAGCAGATTTGATGAGAAATACGAGCAATAACGACAGCAGATTTGATGAGAAATACGTGCAATAACGACAGCAGATTTGATGAGAAATACGAGCAATAACGACAGCAGATTTGATGAGAAATACGAGCAATAACGACAGCAGATTTGATGAGAAATACGAGCAATAACGACAGCAGATTTGATGAGAAATACGAGCAATAATGACAGCAGATTTGATGAGAAATACGAGCAATAATGTCAGCAAATTCAGAAATACGTGCAATAATGTCAGCAGATTTGTCCAGGAACTTGACTACAACAAATATCTTACCTAGTCCGGTGCGCGAGGGAAACTCTGCATGCCACCGCCTGGTCTGGTGGTGGCCTGCTGTGCTGCCTGGGCAGCTGGGGCCTGCGAGTGACCCTGGGCTGGGGTAGCTGGTGGTGGCCTGCTGTGCTGCCTGGGCGGCTGGGGCCTGCTGCCTGTGACCCTGGGCTGGGCGAGGGTGACCTGTCTGCCTAGCTAGCTGGCTGGCTGGGCTGGGTAGCTGGGGGCTGGGCTGCAGCAGCTGCTTCACATGGCTCCCGATCGAGTGACTCCCGACCCGACCATCTCATGTGTTGCTGTCCTCCTCCTGCGTGATGTAAAATGGAGCTGAGGAGGAGTCACTTTACCCGGGCTCGGCTAGTCGGCTGGGGGGGGGCGGAGCATCGGAAGCCAATGTATTTCATAGCCTGCCCTGCTGTCTCAGCCTCAATGTCAAGCCACGCCCCCTCCCTGTACATGCAAGTGGCTCCACCTGCTCTGGCTGGCTCATTACTGTGCGATGAGAGTCAGTCAGAGCGCACAGAGAACGTGACCAGAGGAAACCATTGTGGATGGTGGCGGCAGGGGGGGAGCGCTTGCAAACAGTAAGAACTGTAACTTCTGGCTGCTGCAGCGGCGCTCCCCCCCCCCCCCCCCCCCCAAAAAAAAATGTTAATGATAGAAAAAAAAATGTCATAAGGGGAAAAAAAAATAAAAAAAAGTATTATTATTTGAACCAGTGGCCACCCGCCCCCCCCGAGGACCCGCCCATGGCACCGGCCCACGGGTGCCTCTTAATAGATACGGCCCTGGCTGTCTGCATGTTGGGTTGATGTGGCTCTGTAAAATGTATTAGCTATAGTTTTGCGATACACCAGCGGTTGTGGATGTAAGCCTGGCTTCAGGGGCAGAAAGAGATCAGTTGCGTATTCAGTAGTGATGCATTGTGGGAGACCATAGTTACACACTTAAAGCTGAATTATAGCAAATACCTTCAATTTAAGAAGGCAAACCATACTAAGCCTGACTTAAAAACATAGGAAGAATGTAGAAATAGGAGGTGCTGGACCGGTGCAGAAGCCAACCACATAATCAAAAAGGTCTACACACTCAGTAGTAGAAAGTTTTGTCTTATTGACATATCGTGCCCCTTTGTCAAGGTATTAAACAGAATGGTGTTAAACATTGTGTTTAAAACCTTGACAAAGGGGACCCATCGTGGCCCCGAAACGGTCGTTGGTTACCTGAATGGACATCTGCGATGATATATGAATAAAACAACACTTTCTCACATGACTTGGTGCTAAGGGACATAAAAGAAGAGGAACCTGCATGTTTCATTTATACAAGGTGAAAGACAGAGCATTTATTTCTCATAATAACTATGCACTTTGTTTATTCTTCTGTGTAGCCTTCCCTTCTGATTTATATGAACTGTCGTTTTAGAGACGTGTCCATTCAAATTCGATCCTATAGATGCAGCACTATGTGATTCGGGAGTGTATAACGTAATAACTGAGATGAGGCAATGCCCCAGCAACACCTATTGCCAGAACTAAATAAAACTAAATAAAAGAAAATCAGCGTATTGATTGGTGGAAATCTCCTTGATGAGTGACAGGGGAAAGGTTGCCTATGCACAGCTAAGCTGTCTCCAGTGCATACAATGTATTGCAAATGCAATTTGTTTTAATCATATGAGAAACAATGTAAGGGTAATGAAAAACAATTACAATCTCTACCACAATAAGTGCGCTGGCCCTAGAATAAATTACATAAAATAAATTACACCAATTTCAGACACTAGGCATGAATATGACAAGGTTAAACAAAGCACCTACATAATTAGCCTCTAAAATGTGGATTTGATTGTTTTTCTAAATTGGCAGTGCTTGAGCAAGGGGTCACAAAGACATTTTATTGCAATTGTTTGCTTAAAAAGCTGAGTTTTATAGCTTTCTACACAAAGATACCTAATCTGACCGATGCAGGGCACGAAACTATGGTATATTCAAATCAGTAAACTGAGATGTATTGTTTAGATTTAGCTACAACAATTTACAGACCTCACACACCACAGGGACCCAGCTGAGTAAAATCATTTTCAGAATTTAGAGCAAAGAGCTCCAAATTACTCATCACTAAAGCAAGATTACGACCTACTCAAATATTCAATCCCAGAGTTTTAAATTAATACTGAAGCGAAGCTGGGAAAAAAAGAGTTACCGGTAGATACTCACCTATGTACAGGGAAGGCTCTGGATCCATAGATCTTCCTAGTCCTCTCTCTGTGCCCTCGGTCTACCATTGTCCCTCCATTGAAGTTGTTCCACCAACTGGTCAGATACGTCTTCAGGAGTTCTTGAGAAGACTTCGAAAGTACTTGCGCTCCCAAGTACTCACCAAGGAGGGTTGCAGAAACTGCAACCACCATCAAAGCCTGCGGGGAGATGCCTGCCTAGACTAAGTGGTTTTATAGGACCAATTAAAAAACAACTACAACTGAGGTGTGATATTAGGTACAAAACAATAAAACACTCAAAAACAGTTTAAAAAGGAGAGGTAGTATAGGCAAGCTATAACTAGAAGTATAAGTTTTGTTAAGCACTACAATGGACTCATGTCTGTTCTGTGAACACAGTGGGTAAGGCGCCTCCGCTGAAGACTGTAGCGCCTTACCCACTGTAATCACAGAATAGATACATAATAAATATATACTGTGCTGCCCATAATTATATATACCTCTGGCAAATTTTGACTTAAAGTTACTTTTTATTCAACCAGCAAGCAATTTTTTGATGGGAAATGACATAGGTGTCTCCCAAAAGATGATAAGACAATGTGAAAGAGGCATTATTGTGGGGGGAAAAAACATTTCTCAGCTTTTATTTACATTTGAGCAAAAAGTGTCCAGTCCAAAACTATTCATACTCTTCTCAATAATCAAACAGAGAAGACTTTATTGGCTATGACAGCAACCAAACGCTTCCTATAATTGCAGACCACCTTTTTGCATGTATCCACTGGTATTTTTGCCCATTCCTCTTTAGCAATGAGCTCCAAATCTTTCAGGTTGGATGGTCTTCTTGCCATCACCCTGATCTTTAGCTCCTTCCACAGATTCTCGATTCGATTCAAGTCAGGGCTCTGGCTGGGCTACTCAAAAACGTTAATATTGTTGTCTGCTAACCATTTCTTCACCACTTTTGCTGTGTGTTTTGGGTCATTGTCATGCAAACAATATTCCCATGCAGGGGCGTTGCTAGTCCCAAAGAACAGTGGCACATGCTACGGATCTATTCTGGGGTGCCCCGGATGTCCCCCAGGCAGCAGTACTCACCTCTGGCCACTGTGATGCCTTAATAGGGGGCATTCCGGGTGCTGTTGTGTCTTTATTGAGACATGCAGGGAGCTGTGGTTCTTCTATGGGGGCATGCTGGTAGTTGTGGTGCCTCAGTGGTATGCCCGTAGGATCATGGGAGGGGGGGCCACTAGAAGATCAGGGAATGCTATGGGGGACTTCCAGACAACCTGTAATCAGTTTATGCTGCTTAGTTATATGCTGCATTTTTTTGTATTAATGGAGAGGGGGCTTCATCCAACATTTTGCTGGGCAGGCCACCTTTAAGATCATGTAAATTTGGCTCCACCCTTGACCACACCCATTTTCTGGTATGTGGCCACACCTATTTATTGGCTGGAGTGCCCAATAGTGCCCCTGATCTCTTAGGATCCTAGCAACGCCCCAATCTCTTGACTCAACAAATATGCCCAGATGCTTTTCCCCTTTTCCCTTTATAAACATCAGGTTCATTGTCCTCAGTGTTGCTGGTAATACAATATTGATTATTACAATAGTAATTATCATTGGGCAATGCCATTTTGCTTGATGGTCACAGCCTTCTCCCTGTGTCCTGTATTTGCCGCTCCTGTCCCATATCATCTCATGTTCTTTTTCAAAATGTCCCAGTGTTTCTTCCAGCCTTGAGATCACTTGTTACTGGAGGAACCTATGAGGTCTTCCTGTAACTCCTCATAGTATTTATCCTGGACGAGTGTGGACAAAACGGTGCTAGATTACCTCAGAAGATTGACATAGGACAGGCATTACTAATGTTACCAGCATGTATTTCTTAAGCACAATGTATTTGTAAAGCAACAGGTTCTCCTTATCTTAATTCAGCAGGGCTGCACCTCAGGACATCTGTTTAGTTCCAGATATAAACCTGTACAAAATCTTCCTGTACGGCTCGTTGTCTCATACATCTGCAGCGCCGTTCTAGAACGAGGACTAAAGACAAGAACAATACGTTTCTCTTCATTTTGACACTACCAGGATACAAGCTGCACCCTTTTCATATCTAAATCAAATTATCTGAAAAATGGCCATTTCCTCCGCTCTCTCTGCTAAGAAGCGAGCTTCAAATGAAGGAAGGTAACACAGCTGATGTCTGCTATGGCAGAGGAAATCTATTCTCTGGTTGAAGTCAATGGTTTCCATGGCGACTAGACCTCTTCCTACAAAGACACCACTTAGGGAAAATGAAGAGCCTAATAAAAGGGCTAAAGGTTCAAATTCATTGTGATAGATTATGTGATGTAATTATGTCATTAATTATTTAATTATACAAGTTTTATCTATTAATTTCACAGGGAGTCTCTGTGATGTATACATATTATTATTGTTATCATTATTATCATCCCTGCCCGTCGTTCTGGAGTGAGGTGTTCAAAGTGGCTGGGTATCTGTTGGACGAGACGCAGATTGCGTAAGGGTGCAGACAGAACATCGTTACATTTGGCAAATCCTCACTAGCAGCCCAGTTGCTAGCGGGGAATTACCTCAGTGTGTTAACATGACCTGGATGATCTGAGAAAAATAAGGCTTCTTTGCTCTTTAATTTGCTGTCAGCTACAGCTCAGTGACAGAGGATCACTCCTGTAGTCCAAAACACTATGATGCTAATGCATTTGGGTGATTTAGTTCTAGCTATTGTGTCGCTGTGCGCCTGATGCATTCCTAATAGCAAAAAATATCACCTCATACAAGTAAACTACCTCCCTGCATCACACACACTTTCCTGGCTCAATTTTGCTGGCTCAATTGCTAAAATAACACTTGTGATGTCTATTTGAAACATAATTCACCTAGTGCACTAATAAACTAAAGTATAGGTACAAGAATATCTGCATAAGCAAATTATTTGTGGAAACCAAGGAAACCAACATTTTTTTTTGAAGATGAGCATAATATTTTAATGTATCAAAAGCGCAAAAAAAGTTCATAATTCTTCAAAAAGATTCTTCCTTATAACAGTATTCCGTGGAGAACAATAGAGTACAGAACCACATAGAGATAATCAATAGTTTGTGTTTGAGGTGACAATGTCGACTTGTTTCGAGTAGACCCTTCTTCAGGCCTTCACAAACAATAGTGTACATCTGCGTTGTACCAATATTAACATAAAAGACATGTCATCAGCATCTGGACGATAATGAAGCCAGGAAGTACCACTTAGACCATGAGCTAAACGCCGCACTTAGGCAGGACCACCAGGAGGAGAGTGGATATTGATCCAGATGTACAGTGTTGAAATATGGTGATGTAAATGGTCATCATAAGGTTGATTGGGAGATGGACTAAAGGGGCCCATACACCTAAAGATTTTCCCGCAGATATACAGCAGATTCGATCACTGTGATCGAATCTGCTGTGAAATCGTTGCGCAAACGCTGACAGAACGATCGATTTCCGTCCAAAATCAATTGTGCCCGTCGATTCCCGTCGATCCGACCGTGCGGAAGATTTTGCTTGATCGCCGGCGGGTCGGGAGTGCGTCGATGGCGACGTTCGAATGCCCGACGACCGACGCTAGCTGCAATACATTACCTGTTCCACCGGCGCGTGTCCCCACTCTCTCCGCTGTCTTCTTCTCCGCACTGGGCTCCGAGTACGGCTGGCTTCACTGAACTTCCTGTCCCAGCAGGAAGTTTAAACAGTAGAGTGCCCTCTACTGTTCCCCGGACAGGAAGTTCAGTGAAGCCAGCCCGACTCGGAGCCCAGCGCGGAGACGCAGACAGCGGTGACAGCGGGGACTCGCGCCGGCCGGAGCAGGTAATGTATAGCTGGGGGGGGGGGGGGGCGGCAGCTTCACAGATGGTGAATCGATTTCATGCTGACATTGATTCACAATCTGTTTGCAGTAAAGGCAGCCATACAATTCCTCTCTGATCAGATTTGATCAGAGAGGGATCTATCTGTTGGTCGATCTGATGGCAAATCGACCAGTGTATGGCTACCTTAAGATCTACTGTAGATTAGGTTGGTAAACTTTTTGAAGAAGTTAATGTAATTTGTATTATTATTATCAGGGGCGTAGCAATAGGGGGTGCAGAGGTAGCGACCGCATCGGGGCCCTTGGTCCAGAGGGGCCCCGAAGGGTCCACCCTCTATCACAGTATTAGCTCTCTATTGGTCCTGTGCTGGTAATAATCACTTCTATAGATGCTTTGAATAGTAGTAATCCTTAACACACTGTTCCCCATCCCCTTCTTGCACCTCTGACACTGGGGTTGTCCTTGTCAGGTTTTGGTGCGCCATATCAATTGTTATGTATAGAGTGCTTGGGGGGGCCCCATGTAAAACTTGCACCGGGGCCCACAGCTCTTTAGCTACGCCACTGATTATTATTATTATTATACAACTCACATCAAGCATTGTTTTATATTTAACTATTTGTGGAATAAGGTACTAGAGTACCCTTATACTCATTCCACCAGGGGAGATATCTGGGAGCCTCTTTATTAAATTGAAATTCCAGATTCCACCATATGTCACTCCCAGAACCTACCCCATAAGCAAGGGAGTAACCACCCCCACCTCCACTTAGGAACATTGCAGGGGATGAGCACCTTCTTCTTGACATCAGACAAGAGTGCTTTGCAACAACAACAAAAACATTTGTAAAGTGCTTTTCTCCCATAGGATTCAAAGCACATTTTGATTCCAAACGTTTTAAGGTGGACTGTGTGGGTGATCAAGTTATTAGATCCTGCTGATCTGAGGTTGTGGGAGGTATGATGCAGCTGCAAGAAATCCCTCTGATATCCAGGCCTAAATTGTGTAGAGATTTGAATATTAGTAGGCCTATTTTGAAGAGGATTCTCCATTTTATGGGTAGCCAATGGAGTGAGCAATGATTGGTATTATGTGGCAATGGCGGGGTTGTCTTATTAACAGCCTTGTGGCAGTATTCTGTACTATTATTTTGAGGTGCTTAATTTTTGCATTGTTCCTTATGTGAAAAAAGGAATGTTTCACAACAACTGAAATTTTACTTCTGAAGTTTAATTCCCCATCAAACTGTATACCCAAGTTGTTCTTAGAGTCAGAGCTAATAAAGTCTTTGCTCCCTGCCCTTATTAATGTTGATTGAGACAAGCTTTGCTGCCAAACGCTGGCCTCTGATGACAAGAACCTGTTTTGTCAGCATTTTGTTTAAACCAGTTGTCATTCATCCACTCCTGAAGTTCAGCTAAGTATTTTAGGAAAGGGTCTGTTACAACAGGAATGATAAATATAGCTGGGTGGCATCAGCATAGCAGTGGTATGTCAGACCATGTTTTTGAATGATTTCTCCAAGTGATAGCATGTATATTGTGAGCAACAGAGGGATAGTATCTAACACAGGGCCACACCATATTTTTATGGTACTGTGTTGGGTAGGAAAGGCCCTAGTGCTACCCTTTGTGTTCTACTAGCCAAGAAGGAGTTGATCAACCAAAAAACCAAACCGTCAATGCCACAGTGGCCGGTTGTGAGCAGCAGTAGATCGGTGACCAGTAGCGTTGCATGGTATCGAGCAGTGCAACGCAGTGGTTTGAAAGATTTCTGAAATCGATTAAAAATCTATGTGTAGTGTGTGGAAGTAATAGATCACTCTCTTATTAGATTCTGATCTGAGAGAGATCTATTGTTTGGCCACATTGGGTGTTAATCTACAAGTGTATGGGCACCTCAACAATAGAATCAGATTACTTACTAATTGCAGCTGTAATCCTCTAGTATTCCACCTGCTTCTATCCAGTAACACAGCAATCTATTATGTTTCTGGTGTTCAGTCATTATGTCAATGCAATAAATAACCTGAGCTGTTAGGATAGTGTTACGTTTCACACAGACAGTATTGCCCAGAATGATTACTAGTGATAGCCTTGAATGACAGTCTGTCCATGCATCTCTTGTCCCCTGTCCATCATCTCTGCAGCAAGCAGCTATTCTGGATGTAGGCAGAGAAATTCTATTGGAATTAAGCAAAATGGGGACCTAAGCAAAAAATTGTTGGGGCCCCATGGCTGAATAGTCTGTAACAGAGTAAAACAAAGCAGGTAATTTGGTTGCTTGTGGTGTTATGGTAAAGTGGGCGCCACATAGACAGTACATATCAGGATTGCGGCTGTTGCCTGATAAAAATGGAGGTGAGGGCGTATTTAATGGTGAAGGAGGCGCAGATAATGGCAAAGATTTGGGGATGGTTAAGGTTAGGCATCGGTTGAGGGCAGGGCCGGGCCGAGGCATAGGCTGGAGAGGCTCCAGCCTCAGGGCGCAGTGTAGGAGGGGGCACAGAATTCATTAAGCTGTCATTCCTAATTGTGTTTGAAGCAGAAAAAGATAAAAAAAAGGGGATACATGGCAGTGACTGCAAGCCATATAACTAGATATTAAGGTGTTGGGGAGGTTGTGGGCCCTGTGGCGCCTCTTAGTCTAATAGCAATCAGTGTGTGATGGCTGGGGTGGGAGGGATGGAGGGGCGCACTTTGGTGTCTCAGCCTTGGGTGCTGGAGGACCTTGTCCCGGCTCTGGTTGAGGGAGCTCATGTGAGAATAGGTATAATTTAGCAATAGAAAAATATCGGAATTAGCCCTGCCCACTGCTGGAATATCAGCAATTTTACCCATATTCTACTAGCGGCTATCTCCGGCGCCCAAATTAACGATGTACCCTTTTTACATGTATGCGAGTAATCAGGCCTATTTATAAAACAATAATAAAACCATGGAGATGATCTTTGGGGTATCATTATGCATTCAGCTAAATTCCTGTTTAGAAAGTGGTAATATATAGGAGAAGGCTGACAATATTATAGCTGTCTACATTGCTTTATCTCTGCAGCCTCCGTTTGACATTGACCTACAGTTAGCCATCCGTAAAGCAATAAAATCTCTTCACTGACTGAACTGTGTGGCCTTGACTTTGCCATGCTGATAGTGCTAATGTAAGTACACGGAAGTGTCAATGACATTACTCCCCTGTCACAATGCTGAAGTATAATATTTATTGCACATTTATTGTTACATTTCCATCTTTTTTTTTTTCTCTGGAAAAGCCTTTTTAGTGCCTGATAATGGCTCTGCTCTACATCACTGGTAAAGAAAAGACAAATAACATTTATATTGTGCTTTTCTTCCCCCGGACTCAAAGCACCAGAGCTGCAGCCACTAGGGCACACTCTATTGGCAGTAGCCGTGTTAGGGAGTTTTGCCTAAGGACTCCTTACTGAATAGGTGCTGGCTTACTGAACAGCAGTGATAATTGTCATCAGCAAAATTACGATTTCGCAAAATTTCGTGTACATTTTCGCAATTACGCCTGTATGTAATTAGGATTTGCAAACTAAATTGATTTCGTAGTTGATCGTAATTTCGCATAAAAAATTGCGTAATTTTGCTATATTTTGCGTCATTTTTGCCGACTTTGGAGGTTAATAGCAAAGCCATACATGCTACTGACACCAAAATTGCTACCTATGTTAAAGGAAATAGTGGGTACAAGGTGTCACGATTCCGCGAACGCCATTGCGGCAAGCGCATGTAATTGCGCACAAAATCGGTTCTGGAGTACCCCTTTAAATGCCTTAGCCTGCTTTTAGAAAAATGAGTGTTCTTCCAGCTCACCAGCCCTGCAATGGGGGATGTGAGTGCTTATTTACACTTCCTGACGATCCCCAATAAAACCCAAGAAACCAGAGCATTCACATAGCTCACAGATCTACTACAAGGAATTGCTAATAAAAAGAAGCAGGATACAGGAACGCATCGTAAAATCATTAGGTGACATTCCTGCCTGTCCTGAGAACACCCAGAGACATGTCCCTGGCTTAATGAGCTTTTGATATCTCATTTCATAGTAGTCCATAATTCGATGGATATTGCGGAACCGTTTGGGCCCAGCGGTCCACAACTCACAGTACGCCATGCGACTAGCGCAGCACACCTTCTGAGACGTTAACCGACCACCTAGTCATCTCACAGCCTGAGATATCTATTACATAGGCAGGGAAGGTGGCACTTATCGATTCCACAGAACTTTCCATAACTGGATTTTACATATTTCTGTTGGACTTTATATCACAAAGGACACGGTAACTTGACAAACTGCTCAGACTGTAATCAGCTATTATTTTCATATTGAACTCTTATTATTTCTGTATCAAATTGTTTCTATTGCTATATTTAGTTTTGCATTATTTCTTTAAATAAACGATTTAAAAATCGTTCGTCTAAGTGCTGTTCTGAAACAAATCTCCGCCAAAAGAATTCACATCTTCAGAGAGACATGTTACCATAACTGTTTTGATATTAAATATTGTTAGTTTGCTATCTCTAGAAAGGTTGTCTAATTAACCCTTTTTTCAACAGGATTTAGCGCATTAGTTAGAATTAGCGCATTCGCACGCTTTTATTGCAGATTGGTGGCAGCGACCTGGCCTCTATATGAGAGCACAGAGTGTATCGATTGTATATACAATCGAAATTGGACTGTGTGTGGACTCACCAATAGAGATGAGCGTAATGACCTAATTACGATTTGACCTATAGCTCAGAGCTCTGTCGGGTCCTGCAGCGCAGACGCGGTGGCGGCGGCGGCGGTGAGTGACGTCGGGTGCGGCGTAGTTACAATGTAACAAAGTTGATACATTGTAATAACTTTGTTACATTGTAACTGATAGAACATTTCCGAGGATATTGCGAGGGATCATTTATTTAAAGGGACAGGTAAGTATTAATGGTTAATTAAGAATATTAAAGGACTTTTTTCGTGGTTATGTTTTTTGTTCAATTAAAATACTTTTTCTAAGTGTCTGTGTGTTTATTTACTTTAACTCTTAAAGGAAATGGGTATGGGGTACAAGTACCTCTATACTCATTTCTCCTGGGAGGGGGGGTGGGCATCTGGGGGACCCCTTTTTAAAGGGGACTCCCAGATTCCACCATGAACCTCCCCCCCAGGAAATCGCGGCCTCCACCTCCACCGCCCATCGGAGGTGGAGAAGAGCCCCTTGTCCTTGGATTGGACAAGGGCTCGGAGGGGGAGGGGAAAGCTTGGCTGCCCCTCCCCTTCCGAGACCCCCCAATCCATGGACCATGCGGGCTGGTATAGTCAGGGTGCGGAGCCCCACGCGGCCGGTGCTCCGCATTCTGGCTATCCCAGCCTGCATGGGGGACAAGGGGTTAAAGAGGTCTGGGAGGGGGGACCCCACGTCGTTTTTTTTTTATATTTCCCACACTCAGAACGAAGTAAGTAAAACTCTTCCCACTTGGGGGAATCTATGAAAATAATACACTATTGTTACCTGTGCAAAAAAAACTGACATTTTCCACATTTAAAAGACATTTTCGCCCTTGAAACTTAAAAATCGATTTTCTCAAAAACTATAAGGTCTTTTTGAAAAAAAAAATTTTCCTCTTATTCCCACTGATCCCCTTAATATACCCTGGGAATTTGGTGTTCCTAAACTTTAAGCAGGCTTTGCTATTAACCGTTAAAGTCGGCGGGTTTTTAAATGTTTACATTTTTCCTTTGAAACTTTAACATCGATTTTCTCAAAAACTATAAGGTCTTTTTGAAAAAAAAATTTTTCCTCTTATTCCTCCTGATCTCCTTAATATATTCTCCAAATTTGAGGCTCTTAACATTTAAGGGGGCTTTGCTATTAACCCTTAAAGTCGGCGGCTTTTTTATATTATACGGAGCGTTACGGTTTAACGCGAAATTACGGTAGCGTTTAATGCG